>NW_026731531.1:205000-686594 GCF_028476545.2 Physella acuta | reverse complement strand
GGTGGAGTAATATTGGAGAGGGGGCGAGAGTGGTTGAAGAAGGGTTGGCGAATTGTGTAAACTCGTGAGTGGTTGGCTAATATCATGGGGTGTGTATGCGGTGTTCTGTCCACCATAAGCAACATACACCACAACCACAACCACCCCTTTTTGTCTACCTCTGAAGGCTGACCAAGCCAGACATCGCGATATACGTTAATGGCTTTCATTCATCAAACATGCCATGACTAGGGTTGGGACTGTAATTACACTCCGTCATTTAATTGGTGTTTTTTAAGCAGATATTAATGCATTAATATCAATATAATTGTATATGATAGCCGAATGAAAACATAATTTCATATGAGAATATGATTGCCGTGTGAAAATATGATTGCCGTGTGAAAATATGATTGCCGCGTGAAAATATTATTGCCGTGTAAAAATATGATTGTCGTGTGAAAGTATGATTGCCGTGTGAAACTATGATTGTCGTGTAAAATTATGATTGTCGTGTAAAATTATGATTGTCGTGTGAAAGTATGATTGCCGTGTGAAAGTATGATTGCCGTGTGAAACTAATGGCCATGTCAAATGGCCGTACATTGAAATCTGCCGTGGCCAGTCAGTGGTGTACAAACATGGCCGTGTTTGTCTGATTTCCCATGATGCCCTTCTGGGACTGGCCGCCGCCATGTTTAAACAACACGTGGTGGGCTTTGATCCCCGCAGGTAGGAGTCAGTCTGGGGGGGGGGGGGGGGGGGCAGAACCTGCGAACGTAAGGACGGTGTAACCTGCTACATTTGTAATACTCAGAGCACACCATGTCAACATGCTAACTGTGCTGTATTTGGTGACGTAGATGAGAGGCGTGTTGATGACGTAGAAGAATGCTGCGTTGATGACGTAGATGAGAGGCGTGTTGATGACGTAGATCAAACAAAACTAGGTGTGAGACCATTAGCTCTAGTTTGTACATTGTAGAAAGTCTTGGGCCCCCAGACCTTGCGTACCGTCACATTCCGTCTTACTGATTGTCCCTGCCGTTGACACAGGGAGGGTGAGGTATCTGGCGACTTGTGAGTGAGGGGTCCGCAGTCCACACCCTCCGTCCACCTAGTGCCACAAGCTTGCTCGTCTTCTTTGCTGTTGCTAGCGAGTGTAACGGCCATGTTTCAGGCGGGGGGGGGGGGGGATGATACAATAACATGAGAAATATGGGAGACTTGTTCTCTTACCTCACCTCGTTTGGTGATGTGCCACTCTCCAGTTATGTCTAGCAGGTCAATTCAGGCTGCACCCCCTCACCCCCTCTCCCTCCACAAAGTCGAGTCAAATTGATCATTTTCCTATCACAGTGACGTAATTGCACTCTGAATTCCACCGGGAGACACGTGACCTCAGGTAACCAGCACCTGTGGTGTTGCAGGTGAGAATACCTGTCATGTACGTGACCTAGTGCCCCGAGTATTTGATTGGGATATTTGACCAGGGGTTTAGGCTAATCGCATTAGCGGGAACTGCCCTTTGCTGACTAACTCAGCTAATGCTCGTAACAATTTACAAAACGGGAGCGTGTTGTAGTCCGTGTTTTTGTACTGCTAGCTCTTAATTGCTTGAATGTGGGAGTTTAAATTCAATGTTGATATATTGTAAGAGGGCTGATAAATATGCATGTTACAGAAGTAACGTGTCGGTGTAGATGAGATATGGCTGTTTCAGGAATCTGAACATTCCCAGTTTTCCCCTGCGTGTTTAATGTACTGTTGTATCGAAGTTGAATCTCGCCCCACCAAGATTTCACAGACTACACTCTCAGTATAGATACTAACTGGATTCTCTGTAGTGTTTGATTTGTTAGCAAATGTTAACTGCTTTCAGAACCAGCATAAGTAGGCCCGTTTGGTCATTTTGGTGGGCTGCTAAAGAGAAATTATGTTTGACCAACTACCTACGATTATAACCGATCTTCTGCGTGTTTTGATCATCTTTCTTGGCTTGACCATCTTAATTTAGACCCAATTTGTTGGCTTGACCATCTTAATTTAGACCCAATTTGTTGGCTTGACCATCTTAATTTAGACCCACTTTCTTGACTTGACCATCTTAATTTAGACCCAATTTGTTGGCTTGACCATCTTAATTTAGACCCACTTTCTTGGCATGACCATGATTTATTTAGACTCCCCCCCCCCCCCCCCACACACACACACCACCCACCCCTACATTGTCAACCTAACGTAAATCCCGACACTACCAAACCCAGTCCTACGGTTTTAATTATTCTCCTGCCCTTGATTGCTATTGATTTCCCAAAGACAACACGCCACCATACGACTTACTTCTATAGAGAGAAACATTCCAAATGTCGGGCACCGAGAAATGTTTGTCCATTTTAATCTTCACCCACCTCACAAGTCAATTCATTTTATAAACAACGATTGCTTTTATTATATTTAAATGTCAGAAAAGTAGAATAATGTCTGTTCTTCTGTAACTAATCCTATAATTGTTTTTGTTCTGACAGGAATTAACAGGAATTATAAATTTACTTGACCCAGAGGGGCGTGGACTAATTAGCTACGCAGATTTTTGTGAGGGAATACAGCAGATAATTGAGATACAGCAACAAGGTCAGTCATCTGTCATTAATTGTCTGCCATCTGTCATAAATGTGTCAGTCATCTGTCATAGATGTGTCAGTCATCTGTCATTGATTGTCTGTCATCTGTCATTGATTGTCTGTCATCTGTCATTGATTGTCATCTGTCATAGATGTGTCAGTCATCTGTCATAGATGTGTCTGTCATCTGGCATAGCTGGCTGTCAGCTTGTCTGTCTGTCTGTCAGTCTATTCTCCATCTGCTTTGTAAACTGTCAGTCAGATACAATTTTTGTTACATGTAACCATTCTCTTGTCACACCTCAAAGTTTAAACATGTCTAGTGTCTGTCATAGTGTATATTTTCTACATTGTGTTATCTGTCGAAAATTACATCCATATTATCTGCCATCTGTAAGAAAATGTTTTTTTTTTGCTGCATCATCTGTCATCTGTACTGTCTGTCATTCATTATGTCACAACAACTGGTACATCATCTGTCATCTATACTGTCTGTCATCCATTATGTCACAACCACTGGTACATCATCTGTCATCTATCATGTCACAACAACTGGTACATCATCTGTCATCTATACTGTCTGTCATCCATCATGCCACAAAAACTGGTACATCATCTGTCATCTATACTGTCTGTCATCCATCATGCCACAAAAACTGGTACATCATCTGTCATCTGTCAAACACATGTTCTTCTTGCAGCTGCCAGGACCTTTAAGAGCAGTGTCAGTCAGGAGACCTTAGTCAGTGAAGACACGCTCGTCCCTTTAGACATCGCTGGGGACCTTTCGGTGTTAGAGGTAGGTCTTTTCTAGAGCACTGGTACGGCATGGATAGGTCTTTTTTAGAGCACTGGTACGGCATGGGTAGGTCTTTTCTATAGCACTGGTAGGGCATAGGTAGGTCTTTCCTATAGCACTGGTATGGCATTGGTAGGTCTTTTCCAGTGTTTCTTCCAGACTTTTTTCTTTGGGGGGGGGGGGGGGCACTTGAAATTTTCGGGGGGGGGGGGGGGTAGACTTTCTTCGGGGGGGGGGGGGGGCGGACACTGTTAAAAGTATATATTTTCTATATAAATTATATAAATTTCATTTCGTTCGGAAAGAGATGCCTGGAAGAAACTCTGGTCTTTTCTAGAGTAGTGGTATGGTATGGGTAGATCTTTTCTAGAGCAGTGGTATGGCATAGGTAGGTCTTTTCTATACTAGAGCTTTTCTATGACAGAAGAGCCATGTAAAGGTACGTCTTTTCTATACTAGAGGTATTTTTTATGGTGAGCTAGGTCTTTTCTGTGGTAGAGGTAGATCTGGGTCTTATCTAAAATAAATTATGTTCTCCGTTATAGCTAAGTCCATATGTTATCTATATTGCCTTGTCTCTGCAATAAAAATACTTAACTATATAAAATGTAGATAACACCAGAGGTATGCTTAGTTCAGGTGATGTTGCATGTCATCCGTTGACGTTATGTACTTTACACTGAAGAAAAGTATACTGAAACTTATTTGCAAGTTTAGAGCACTTTTATCAACACATCACTAAAACACATGTATTGTCACGTTTTATTGACACATGTGTGTTCAGATATCACTGTCAATAACAAACACATAATTTAGACATCTGTATCATCACTTCGTTTATTCACCTGTATGAATTCGTCTTAAAATAATTTTCAATCCAAGCAACACCTGGGCAATATTTGATCTCTACTTTCACCTGAACTTCTCCCAATAATCTTATCTTGATCTATTCGATCTCTCAAGGTCGCCCAGTAATCGTGTCAATCAACGAGTGCTTCGATCAGTATTTCTACTCAATCGATCTGTTATCTAGCGATCTATGTGATAACACTGAATTTAAAAAAACATTAGATAGACAGAATTGGATGAGTTTGTTAGACCTAAACTTCTAGTCCTAGCTTGCTGTTGACGTTTCAAATATCTTTTGACAAAATATTGACTTGAGTACCAATATAAAATTATAAAGATTGACATTCACAAGAGTAGATATGTATCAGGTTTCTAGTTTTAAAAAGTTGATGATATGAAAAATGTGTACAGTTTTGCAGTTTTTAAACAACACGGTAAAGTTTAAAGCCCTGAAGCTACTTATAGCCAGAAGGACATTTTCAGTAACAATGGGTTGGATCCATTATTGATCAGCTGCATCGATTGATTGGTTTCATTGGTTCGTTAACCAGAAGCGTGGATGATAGTGGTGGGTGGTGGTTGATGGGAATCGTGGTGTGTGGGGCTTGCGTGTGTGAGTGGTGTGATGTGTGGGTCTCTCTTGGCCTCACCTCCGACCTCTTCTGCCAGAGCTGCAGGGTTTATTTCCTGTACCATCACCTGTGACAGTGAGCCCTAGCTCTCCTGGCCAGCACCCTGCAGGATTTTGTTATCGATTAATTATCAAGTTATTGATTCGCTCAATTGGGAGTTTTGTCTTTTGTCTTACGCCAATACAACAGTTATCGTGACTATAGAGCAGCTATGTAACATTGTATTCACGTAACTTCGTAATTTGGAGGGGTAAGTATATCATCTGTGTGGATTATGTTTGAAAATTTTGCTACATTTAGTAGCCAGTGCTACATGTGCTATCAAAAAAGTAGTTATTAGTCGTTTCCTAGCCCATCCTTAGTCCACTCTGTCACATGAGATTTGGGGTGGTTGGCCTCAGACTTATAACTGGCCATAACTTGATGTTTGACCACACCTTATAGCTGGCCATAAATTGATGTTTGACCAACTTATAGCTGACCACTTTAATAGCTGGCTGCCAGCATTAATGTATTGTACTGTGTTTGCATCTTCTGTAATCAGAAGGAAAAAAACTATTTCTAAAACAATATTCAAAATAACAAAAAATATTCTGTTCAAGAAATCAATAACCGATCAATAACCTATCAAAGCACAGTTTTCTATCGATTAGAACAGGGCATCAATTGTTTAGACTGAGTACGCTTGTCAAATGGGACCTCTCTAGGGGAATGTTAGGAGATCGGGTCTCTCGCTGTTAAGGGGTCTTCCTGACCCCAAAATGCAGGGATCCCTCTAATCCCCAAATGCAGAGATCCATCTGACCCCCAAACGCAAGAATCCGCCTGACCCCAAAATGCAGGGATCCCTCTAATCCCCAAATGCAGAGATCCATCTGACCCCCAAACGCAAGAATCCGCCTGACCCCCAAATGCATGGATCCCTCAGACCCCCAAATGAAAAGATTTTCCCGTCCTCAAATGTCCACAAACAAGGAAAGGTTGCGACGTCTCCTGACTAAATTATTATTTAGCTCACAAATTATCAGTGATCTATCCCATAATTTGTGTTCTCTAATTAATGACGGCTGTTATGTAAACATTGCAATATTCGTGTCACCGCGTGATGGTGTAATTTAAGGCAGGTACTAATTAGTTGATTGTTTACTACGTCCTCCAAATTATACCAGCTGCAACTGTATGTTTAAAACTGTTTCCCTTGTAATCACTATGTGGGTAATGGGGGGGTGGCTATAATAGATATAGTCTAAAATTGTGTTTACATTTTTTTTTTTAGTTTTCTTTATCTAACTTAGTCGTTCACTGTCTCTTATCTGCTAGTTTTGTCGAAACGACGCTTGTGATTTTTATTGAGCTTAGAGAAATAACATAACATTCCAGTTTCGGCCCGGGGGTGGGGTCTATAAAGAATGTGATGAGTTCGAATCTGGCCGCGGCGACAGCTGGCCATGTTGTCATGAGAACCTCCCTCGGCCATCAATAACATTCCGACCTCGCGTCTCGAGCCTGGCCGATGGCGTATCGCTGACCTGATTTCTCGTTCAATCCGATTCTTCTCACTCGCCACGCGTTTTTGTTGTGTCTAGGCTCTTGGTGAGTAGTCGATTACTTCGTCTGATCGATAGGCCGACAGAAATCGATCAATTGACGGTGTATGGTTAGAATGAGCTACATATGAAGCCATCATAAGTTTCTAGGCGCTTAGAGCTAGCGAAAGCGAGAGTTAGATCAGACGTGAGAACTGCAACCAACTACGACTCTTGTACAGGTTTGACTGCAAGTGATCCAAGCAACAGATTTCGAATTGTTCGTCACGTGAAATGAGTGGTCAGCGAGAAGTATGAAACTACCTCGGGCTAATAACTGATTGATTTCTTTGTCCATAAACGGGCTGACATTCAGTTGAAAGGTCATTCACGTGGGTGTGACGGGGGGTATCATATGATGTTAGTAACCATGGGATGGGGGTGGGGGTGGTATCGTATGATTTTAGTAGCCATGGGATGGGGGTGGGGGGTAGGTATCGTATGATGTTAGTAACCATGGGATAACTAACACAGATGCGGGGAATGTTGGGATAGTTTGACAACCTTCTGTATAGACGAGCTGTGAGGAAGGATAGAGTTGTAAGTAGAATGAGTTGGTGTTTGATGAGGGGTGGCTGGTGTTAGGAGGTTGGTGTTAGGATGGGTTGGTGTTGTAAGCAGGATCGGCTGGTGTGTAGCAGTCCCAGCTAGTTAACATGTGTACCTAACATAAATAATGTCACGTACCGATGTGTGAGGTAGTTGAAGACTGAGTGACGATTGGTTGCCTGAGTACAGGCGTAAAAAAACGAAATTAAAATATCTTTTGTTAGTTTTCGTCGTTGAAATTGTACTTATATTGAGAGAGGTTGACTGTGGAGCTTTTGACATCATTTTAATTGGATCTGGATGTTTGTGGGGGGGGGGGGGGGGGGTAAATTCGACTTACCTGCCTGGTATAATATCAGGACGAGATACTGGCCACAGTAGCACTAGACCAGAAAACTGTTCGTGTTTTTGTTTTGAATTAACAGGAGAGGTGGGGGGGGGGGGCAGATTCGATTGAGCAGTTTTCATGTTTTAATGTCTTGGCATTTCTCTGACATATCCGGTTGTCTGGAATATCCTGCTGTGTCTCTCAGACTAATGTCTAGTTGTGTGTTGTCTCTAGGCACCTACTTTGTGTAGGAGTACCACCAACTTGTGTACGACTACCACCAACTTGTGTAGGACTACCACCAACTTGTGTAGGGCTACCACCTAGTTGTGTATGACTACCACCAACTTGTGTAGGACTACCACAACTTGTGTAGGACTACCACCAAGTTGTGTAGGACTACCACCAAGTTGTGTAGGACTACCACCAAGTTGTGTAGGACTACCACCAAGTTGTGTAGGACTACCACCAAGTTGTGTAGGACTACCACCAAGTTGTGTAGGACTACCACCAACTTTGTGTAGGACTACCACCAACTTTTGTAGGACTACCACCAACTTGTGTAGAACTACCACCTAGTTGTGTAGGACTACCACCAACTTGTGTAGGACTACCACCAACTTGTGTAGGACTACCACCAACTTTGTGTAGGACTACCACCAACTTGTGTAGGACTACCACCTAGTTGTGTAGGACTACCACCTAGTTGTGTAGGACTACCACCAACTTGTGTAGGACTACCACCAACTTGTGTAGGACTACCACCAACTTTGTGTAGGACTACCACCAACTTTGTGTAGGACTACCACCTAGTTGTGTAGGACTACCACCAACTTTGTGTAGGACTACCACCTAGTTGTGTAGGACTACCACCACGTTGAGTAGGGCAGTCCTTACCTTATGCCATACCTGGAGTCAAAGACTTATTTGACCAGCTGCAACAGACATGTATTTAGCCAGGGATGTTGGCGATATTATGAATTGATATAACCCCGACCATGCTGGCTTTTTGTATAATAAAAATACAAGTCCTGTATTTAAAAACTTATGATATTTACTAAACTCAAGTTACCGTGCGTAATGTTTTTTAACTTTTGTTATGATGAATGTCTCTTGACTTCTCACTATACTTTGATGTCCAATGCGTAATAAATATTAATGGAAGTCAACTCTTACTATTGGGGAAATATAGTTTTTTCTTGTTGTTTCCCTTGGTTTCGAAAATGTTCCTTTTCTCACATTCCATTTGTCTCCCCTGGCAATGAACATGTTTTGGCATGGTGCCTTAAGCTTAGCCTGGTAAAGCAAGCACATCTTTATAAAAACAATGTTTGTATGTTGATTATAATTTGCGTTCGTCTATCAACCTCCTCCCCTCCCTCTCCTGATTCACATTCAGATATAATACTATACTTTACAGTCGTGTTTTCTACTTGTTTTTTTTTTCCTTCCCTGTTTCTGCGACCTGCCCCTACCTGTTCCCACCTATTTACGTCTGCAGGCTGTGATATTATTTATAGTCGCCGTGTCGTGGCGGCCAACACAGTGCTGTGTTGTCAGACGTCAAACGCTGTCAAAGTTCCTCTGACGTGTTGTTGTGTTTTCTTTCGCTAACGGATTAGAACCCGTCATATTCTGATGTGCTGCAGAGATCAGTGCTGCCTGAAGTTGATGAGACGTACCTTACCAAGTTTGTGGTTTCGTTATAATGTTGTATACATCAGCCTGATGATTTGACCATCTCGTGTAGGCGAATGTTGACTTATATACGTCGTAACGTGCCGACGAGAAAGTGGCTAACGATTTAAGTGGACAGGAAGTGACTAGTAGCCCTCGGCGGCACGGACGTTTGAGGGCTGGGGTTCTGCTAGGGAGGTTTCAACGTTTTGTTTCGATTTTGTGTTGACATAAGGATGTCAAGCCGACCGGAGGATTCTAATGACAGCGATCTGAAGGTAAAACACACATTTCTAGCTACCAGCCTCGTTCTAGATCTACTGCTTGTGTTGTTTTCTGGTACCTCAGGTCTAAACGTTGTTATTTAACCTTTGACTCCTGTAGATCTACGCACTTATAGACCAATAAACGTAAAAATTGCATACGTTATTTACTTGCACCTAGAAACAAACGCGGTACCGACATTGATCTATAGAGTCTAGATCTAGATCTGGTTTTGTTGACAACTCTGTCACACCAACCACAACGGAAGGTATCAGGTCCAACCGAGCTTAGTACCCGTTTGACAAGCGGTGTGCCCACCAAACTAAAATATACGGCCCCTGTATTGTTGTTTTTTGTGAGGGGAGGGGGGGGTGCGTATATTTTAATATTGCTGAAAAAAATCAATCGTTTGACTATTCAGAAATTAATGTCACAATTTTAGCTAGTTTCTTTGTAACAATTTATTTTTCAGTGGAAATTTTCACGACAGATTAGTTTTTCTACACATATTATAAGGCCACATGCACCTGATTTTGGAATATATATCTATACTAGATCTTCTACCCACACAAAATGTTAACTCTACCGACTCAAAGTAATGTCAACGCTCTTTTGTACCCAGCCCCTCACTAAATACAGCTTCTGTTCTTGTCACCACCACACCATATAATAACTTGGGGCAATGCTAGGCATACCACACCATATAATAACTTGGGGCAATGCTAGGCATACCACACCATATAATAACTTGAGGCAATGTTGGGCATACCACACCATATAATAACTTGAGGCAATGATAGGCATACCACACCATATAATAACTTGAGGCAATGCTAGGCATACCACACCATATAATAACTTGAGGCAATGTTGGGCATACCACACCATATAATAACTTGAGGCAATGATAGGCATACCACACCATATAATAACTTGAGGCAATGCTAGGCATACCACACCATATAATAACTTGAGGCAATGCTAGGCATACCACACCATATAATAACTTGAGGCAATGTTGGGCATACCACACCATATAATAACTTGGGGCAATGATAGACAGGTCAGACAATGGTAGGCAGGTACAGGTTTATTGTCTCCCCTGCTGTGTGGCCTACAGGGTTGTGATGGGAAAATAATCAACACAAACAGTATGTAAAGGGGAGAAAACTCTAGCCAGACATAGTCTAAAAAAAACTTGTTGATAGATGTCCTGCTGTGTTAATGAACTTGTTTTAGCTGTTTGAAACATTTTCTTCTTGTGCCCAACTTGCAACAAAATCATCTTACAGGGAGATAACAAAATGTCGCATGTTTGTATTTACTTTCCTCAACCTTTGTGGAAAAATCCAACTGTTGAAGTTTTAGAAAATTGGCATCAAATTATTTTTACAAAGCTTAAGACTTTCACTTTATTTATTGGTTATTTTTGTTTAACAAAATGTAGTCAAAACATCATCCCAGGTTATTTTTTATAAAACTTATTGTTTTTATTTTGTTTTAGGCTAGCCATGTTAGCTTTTTATCCTGCAATAGGCCCAGTTTAAAGAAAACATTCTAACTAATTAACTTGTCCTATTTTATTGAAACAACCATTTGCTCAGTGCATATTAAAATAATTAAAACAATTATTTAATCCTATTTTTATTTAGACTTTTTAGTTATGTTAGGATAAAATTTTCACAGAAATGTTCTAATATTATGAAATAAATGTACTTTCAGACCCACAAGCCTAACTCCACCTCCAGCAGCCAGTACACCTTTGCTGAGTACGACTTGTCTGGGTTTGACGACTTCTCAGGGATAGGCCTGAACCTGAATGGTAGCACTCACCAGTCTAACATTATCCTGCCGCAAACTGAACTCAACGGAAACCCTTTTCTGCTGCCACACCTCTCTGAAGATGAGGGAGATAGCGCCATAAGTGGGAAATCTTCTGAAATCAATGAGAACAGGTACGTCTTTTTGTAACTTTTTCCTTCTATTAAAACTTTTATTTCATTTTTTTATAACATCTTTGTTGATCTTTCACTTTCCTTTAGAATCTGATCCGTTTGATTTGTTTTATTTCAACTTTAGGAAAAGTAGCAAATAAAAATTGCATATTTTATAGATCTAAATGTAAATAAAAGCATAGCAAATATTTTTAGAATAGGAAAATATTTGTTGTAATGATCAGCCTCAGTACACAGTTAGGAGACAGAAATAGCCCATAAAAACAAGACCTTGCCACAAGGCACTCTTACACACTCTGTACCACTTGTGTTTTATGATTATTCTTGGCTGAAGATAAAAGATATAAATAGATCAGTGTATTGATACTTTGTTTCTAAAACTAAGGTTACACTGACTGTAAATTTTGAAAAAAAAATCTTATTTGTTTACTTTTAAACTATTAGTTTTTCTCATTAAAATGTGCTATTTAATTTAACATTTTAACCTTATTTCAATAAAAAAATTTCCTTGTTTTTTCTATCTCTTGTTATTTTAAACTTTTTAACTGAAAAGTGACCCATGTTTCAGCCGTCAGGAAATAACAGATGAAGAAAACTATGAAGACTATGGAGAGATCGAATCAGAAGCAGATGTCTCTGATCAGGGTCATCTGTAAGTGGTACATTTTTTTTTAACCATGGAGGGCCAAGCCATTACATGCTGTTACATAACTTATAACGAGTAAGCCACCATGGCGCGCTTTAAGGGTTAAATTTACACCTGCAAAACAATAAATAATATTTGTTGCCCTAACATTGTTTTTGAATTACAATTTGAGTTCTTGTTTCTGATCCAGTATTGTTTTTATTTTTGTCTAAACAATGTTTTGAATAAAACCTTTTCAGCAATTAAATTAAGTAAAATATGTTAAAGATTTGTTTTCCAGCTTTATCTTTATTATGTTGAAATACTTTTACTTCTGAAGAGAAGTTGTTTTTAGAAAAACAGTGTTTAACCAAAGATGCTCAGAGTTTAAATTCACACCAAATAAAAAAAAGTTTTGTAAAACTGAACAACTTCCATCAACAGAACTCCCTCAACACAGAGAAAACGATCAGACAGAAAGGATCCCCTTTCTCGACACCATAAAAAATCGTGGTAGTCATAAGCTTTTTATATTGCATTGGTGTCTTCTTGGTTAGCTTTCTGTTGTAAACTTCTTCTCTTTTGGGCTGAGAAATGGCTTCTTTTTATTCTAACACAGCCAGGAGCATTGCTTTGTGCATCAACTTTTTGCTTGTCTTCTGTCTGCGATTTCATTTCGTAACTTTGATACAGCTTTTTTTTTTTTTAATATTTTTTCATGGTACTAATATTTTTGTTCCCTTCTTATAAAAGTGGTATTTGATCATGATGGTGTAATTAATGTTTACATTTCTGATCTCCTGACTAAAATGTTGTAATGCTTATTAAAATATTCTAATTTGCTTGTAGCATTTCAACTGTTTCTTTTTGTTTTTAAAGCCTTTCTTCACAGTAGAAATAGAGCAAATTAGCAGCACAAACACATGCCATATACAACACATTGCACTGAACTTATTTTTTAATCTTATTAATAAAAGTTGTTTATGAAAATAAAGTAATTACTTAAATTCTTAAATTCTGTTAATTTTAGAACCCACAACAATTTTAAAAAGTTGATACTTAATTTTGTCAGACATGTATAGTCTCTCTTAAATTTAGTTGTTTTTTTCACTGTTGTAATCTTTACAAATTTCATATGTCTCTTTGTGTTTGTCACTCTAGTAAACTTCCCTTACTAAACCAGAAAAATTGGTGTTTTACAGTAGGCCTATGCGGCATATATATCTTTATATTCTTGAAGTATCTGTCATTTCATAAACAAACATTTAGCTAGCAGTGATATGAGCCACAGAAATATATAATTTGCTTATTTTTCATAATGCTTTTTTTTAATCTTATACATTCTATGGCTTGCAGTATTTATTCATATTACTTTGGTCAAATTTTGCTAAATATATAAGCCTAGATTACAGCTTTTGTAAAATAGTCTTACACATATTTTAAAATTGGCTGATGAAGAACACAAAATTCAAAGTCTGCAATTTGCATTAAAATACAGATGGTCAAACCAAATTTTTTTTTAAATTAAAAAATCAGATCCTGGACATTTTTTTAACGAAACGTAAGAAAAGATCAACTAAAGCAGCATAACCTCTATATTTATAATTTTATTAAATTATGTATTTCAGTCCGAACCGCAGAATTACATCTGCAGCGCTTGCTAGGTGAATATGCTTTTATTGCCTTTTGGTTGAGTTACAGTTTTGCTATCATCACAATTTTAAATATTAAAATTTATTCTATACATTTGCTTACATTTAGTTTTGTACTTTTTAAAATAATTCAGGAAAATAAGTTAAGCTTGTCTTCTTATAGGTAGACTAAATAAGCAAATGGATTAAGATAGTTTCACATTTTAAAATCTAATTTTTTGTTGTTTTCTTGCTCTCACGCATTTAGTCAACTTCAACGAAGTGCCCGCAACTCCCCATCTAGTACCAGACGCAGCAGTTTTGGCTCGGATGAAATATTTGACGATATTGAAGGCAACTTTCAGAGTGTTGATGGCAGGGTGAATATCATGCTATATTTACATAGAGCTTTCTAATTAACGATTCTTTAAAAAAAATTAATTAGGTTAATAACAGTAGTATAACATTACTACTGTGCTCTGTGTATATCAGTTAAAAGGATTCATCGAGTTTTAAATATTTTTAAGCTTTACATTGTAATGATTCTTAACTGATGGGTGAATTTCTTTCCTTTAAAATCCAGTTAAAGTTTTTAGAAGACCAGCTGCAGCATTTGACACAAGTTCAGACAGAGACCAACACCAAGCAGATCAAGCTTAAAGACGAAAACAATATTTTAGTGCAGAAGTGAGTTTGTGTACATTTTATTGAAACCAAGTTACAATTTACAGAATAATTTTTTTAACCTATTGGTCTCAAACCTGCAATAGATCCATAGATCCTGTTATTTTATTTTTGCCTGAACACAATCAAATCAGGCTATGGTAAATTTTAATGCTTGATAATGTATGAAACCAAACTAGTATTATTTTCTATTATAATGAATAATCAATGTATGGATTGATACATATTTTACGAGTGTGTCATAGAAAAATTGTTTTCATTTTGAAAAAAATAGTTTTTGTTTTGCCTTTGATCAGAATCATACATTGGCCTACATGTGTTATATTCAATACTAAATGTTATTTTTAGAGTCATCTACCTAGAGGAGCAGTTGCGAGACATGGAGGTGAAATCAGAAGACAGATTGTCTGAAGAGCGAAGGAAGTACCAAGAATTTATGGTACATTCATATCTATTGTTTTTTATCATACAAAAATTAAAATTCTTCTCTAGTAAATTGTGCATTGTTCAAAAAGATTATAGAAACAGTTGAACTCTCCTTCACCTGTCACATGGGCTGCCAGGTCTAAAAGGGAACTTTACACATATAAGTTGTCATTGTAGTCTTCATTTGAATTTTTTGTTCATGTCAAAATTTGTCTCATATTAATTCTTTATTTCTTTTTTGTACCAGTCTATCATACTGCACTATTTTATTTAACTTTGTGTATCTTTTCGGCTAGTATTATAAAATAAAATATATAAATCCTATCTAACATTGGAAAGTTGGCCAACCCTATCATTTTTGTAGAAGAGCTTAATTTTTTTTTAATACTTTTGTTGCAGTCCAAACAAGAAAGAGATAAAAATGAACAAGTTGATTATATTACACAAAGGTAACAGTCTTTCATAGAATTCCAACATATATTGCAGTTAGTAATAAAGCATCTGTTTTATTACTATTTGCACTAACCTCACTGCAGCTACCATTTGTATATAGCATGTATTGCATGAGCTTTTTATTTAAATATTTAATGTATTTTGGATAGACCTAATGAATTTAATTCTATTTCAAGAATTTTGTATATTGAATCACTCAGTTGGCATATTTAAATGCTTATGTGAGGAAAATTCACACAGACATCAGTGGTACAACATTATGTCTGTATACTTTGAAAAAATAGATGCCAAATTCAATTAAAATAATACCAAAACATTTTTCAGGTTACACAGAATAGAGCAAGAGTATGAAACTTTAAAGCAGGAAGCACCCAGATTACATGCAGAGATAGCTAAACTTAGAACGGTAATTATTTTCTTTGACATTAAGTTTAAACTAAAAATTTTCTTTTAATATAAATCTGTATAACAGGATTCTTTGATCTATCAAATCAAAATCGTTTAGTGAAAAAGATAAAGTTTTCCTCATTACAACTTTTGGCTTGTTATTTAGGAAAAAATGGACATACAAGAAAGGTTACTAGAACGGCAAGAGACTTATAATATTCTGTATGACGACCACGAAAAGTTGAAGGCAGATTATCACAAGCAAGAGGTTTTACATCAGAAAGAGAGGCACAGTACGGGTCAGGTAAGAAAGTCAATGCTGTGGACTCACAGTTGGTAGTAGTTCATTTAGAAATTAATTATTTAATAAAACTAAAATTGTGTTATTGTTGGTACAAAACTTCTATAATTATAATCAATAAAATTTGATATTGTTTAAGATTTTTTAAAATCTTTGTAGGGGGTGGGGTGTGGTTGTGTGGTCGGGTTGTAAAGCTCATGGTTTCTAAAACAATGTCCCCAGTCCAAAACCTTGGGCAAGGTCGACGTGGTTGGGTCGGCTAAGGTTATGGTTGCTGAACAGAAAAAACCCTCATGCAGATGAGGCTTGATAGCTGGGGACAGCAACTCTTCTAGGAGAGACAACTCCAAAATCAGACTAATGCTACCTTTTTGTTTGTTCTTAGATGGACAAAGGCTATGGAAAAAAAAAAGAAGAACAGGCTGAAATCAGAGTCAACACCATATATGGTGCATAACAAGTTTAAAATAATATTTAATTGTGTTGGAGTAAATCCCATCCAACATTACACGTAATTAAGAAGTCCGGGGGTTTAATTCCAACTTTCTTTGTCAGTTGTTAGATGAAATGGGAAAAGAGCTGGAGGAACTACGGAGGTACAGGATTGACATGGAGAATGGTGCCAGGTCGCCCAGCGGGAGTATATCCGAGCTGCCTGGACGCTACCGGGACTTGCAGAATGAGATTCACAAGCTGAAAGAGGTAAGTTTGTCTTTACAGCAGGCGTTGAAAGTTCCATCACTCTTATCACAAGCAGCTCACTTAGTTTTTCTCTCCCTTAACCCAGATTTTATTCATCCATTTAAAAATTCTTATTCAATCTAACAGCTTTGGACATGTATTTTTAAACATATTTTACAAGTTTTATCTGATAAAGAGTAAATAATGTCAAACATGTTTCTTTTGAGAGATATATATTCTATTTTTAGATTCACATTATAAAGTTCAAAGGGCAGATTAATTATTAAGTCAAAAAACAGTGTATTGCTGCTTACATAATTTTAAAATTAAAATAGTGTAGCCACTGTAGGCCTTTACTTTTTTTAATAAATTGCTTAAAAATAGAATTAATTTTTATATTTATTTTAAAGTAAATGTTTAATCCGAAAACTTGATAGTAGATTCTACATATAAAACTAAAAGCAATGAACAAAAAACAATTAATGTAATTGTTGGAGGCCTGGTTTGTCCATACTAAAGCTTCAGCATGATTTTATGTATGGTACTAATACATAGTTTTAGTTCAAGCTTTAAATAGTTTTAAAAAGTCAAGTTCAGTAACTCTGTTTTTCCCAGCCTCATAATTATTCAAGAGTGACCTCCCCTTTGTACATTTATCAACCAATATATTTCATTAAAAGAAAAATTGTTATTCTTAAAGTGAAATGATTCCCAGTTAGGAAATGATACATTATTTAACCATTTTTTGTAATTAATTTTGTTTAACGAAGGCGATGTGGTCAGAATGGAAGGATTTGTGGAAGGTTCGTAGAATATAAAACAAAAACTCTAAAAACCTGGATGTAGTTGGAACCAAGTTTCTAGTTTTAGTTTCGCTTTCACTTTTATATTTTATAACAGCTTTATTTGTGTTCATTTTCAGCATTTTTGTTTGTTTACTTTCTCTGTTGGTTTAGCAGTAAAACTGTTTATGTACTCATTAATGTCTTGAGTGTTCACCAAGTGGTCCAAAACACACAAACACTATGCTTGAGCCTGCATGTGTTATATATGGCTTTACGGTGTAGTCAAGTTTGATTCAACAAAAGCACAAGCAAGCAGCTCTGCTTTATTTTATTTACTTTTCAGTTGAACTTAATTTTGTTATTACTCAACTATATTTAGGAATTTTAATTCATCTCTCTAACTCCTATATTTTTCAACATGAATAATTTAATCATAGAAAAGAACCTTGAAATTATGAAAAATTTAATTTAATAACATAAAGCTGAGCTGGAAAAAAAAATGCAGTTCATCAAATTTCAGGTTTAATTAGCATGTTTTTTTTAACTGTTGTGAATGCAGCCTAGGCAGATGTTTATGTTCAAACTGAAATAAGAAAGTAAAGTTACCGTTTCAAACCAGCCTGGATGTTTATGGGGAAGATGAAGTAGAGTTTGTCTGTTTCTGTGAGCTCAACATACAAATGGATACTGTGGTCAACACTATGTCCAGCCACCTTTAGTTTCCCTAACATCAGACAGGACTGGGTGGAGCAAGGGATGACCTCTTGACTCCAGCCCATGATTTGTCACTTTAAGGTTAGCAGTCATGTGCTCTACCACCCAGCCACACCATCCCATACCATCTAGTGTAAGGTTAATCAGACCTAAATCACCACAAAGTAAATAATTTAGACATTCTTGATTGGAAAACGTCCCCATTTTATCATTAAAGGATTACACAGAATTAGCAATTCACTTGATTGTCACTTTGATGTTAGCTTCAGAAAACATACTACAAGCTATAAAAAGTAAAAGCTTTAACTGATTTAGGAAAATTAAAGATCATTAGTTGTGCAAATACGAACTCAATCTACAATTATTTTTCTTACATCTTAACTTTAATTGCTGTATAAAATAGTTAAACAAGATGGTTGACAAAATTCATCGCACAATGCTTTTTTTCTTGTGGAAGGGAGTGGGGGGAGGGAGGCTGTGTTTAAAAATTTATACTCATTATTTTAAAGAAAGAAAATAATTATCAGAGTAATTCATTTTTGCGTTCATGCACTGATCAGTAATTAAACAAATATTGGGTTAAAATAAATGGAAATCACAAATTATCTCCATGTAACTCTTGCTTTAGTTGCAGTAATTTGTATGAGGAAATTCCTAGTTTTTTATGTGGAATATAGGTACCTAGTTTTTAAATGGAGTGGTTTTGTTTAGGGATTTTTCCCAGTTCTTTATGTTACGTTCCTAGCCTGGTACATTGTTTAGCCTCAACACGCATGTTTGAATGATTAGTGTAATGAAGCAGCTCACCTTTACTGTGCTGGTTTATGACCGGCCCTGGGTGTGTGCCATAATGGTGAGTGAGTCCCATACAAATGTTTACAGCCAACAGAAGGTCTTGTTATCAAACCATTACAGGCTGTTTATTTTATGGCAGGTGGAAACAAGGCCATGGGGGTGTGGAGAGAGTGATACCATGACTTATAGATAAGATAAGGGGTGAGTTCTAGGCAGCAGGGGACGGGGTAGGGGTGAGATCTGGGTGAGTTATAGACAGACTTGGGGAGTGGGGGTGAAGTTGATTAGATCTGGATACGTTCACATGGTAGTAGTTGAGGTCCTGATGAGAATGAGATGGTTTGAGAGACTGGATACACATGTCAGCAAATATCTCTTGAGCTATCGTATACAACTAGAGCTTAGTAAAAGTTGAATTATTTTTTTTAATGTGTACATAATAGCTTCAGCTTTACCTACCGTGGTGAAATTATGGGATGGAATGTTGTAGGGCTCCAGCCTGTGTATTGAAGTCCAGATGTTGCATTGGCAATTGTTTCCCCGTTCACAACTGGCTCAAGTTCAAATCTGTTCCTGTAGCATTCCGAATGGTATTAGTCTTTCATAGAGAACCATCTCAAGGATTGAATAAATCATCCGTAACCCCCACCCCACAGCACGCCCCCTCCCCCACGGTACAGAATGTTGCCTATTTACCATCTCATCACCCAAACTGTTAGTCTCCCCATCATAACAGTTGCTTCCCACCCAATCCCCAAATCAATCAAATCAGTAACTCCCCCCCCCCCCCCCACCTCCAATTCATAAAAATATCCATATTTCAGTTACATCTTATCCACGCTATATTGGATCACGTATACGATAGATTGGATCACGTGTACGATACAACAACCAATAAAATTTAGTGTGTGTTTTAGGGAGTGCGGGCAACATAAAACTTGTGTTCATGAATTGTGGTCAAGGCTACGGGCTGATATGGACCAATTCATAGATCCTTTCACTATTACTTTATCCCGGGGTGGGGGGGGGGGGGGGGGTTGTTCGATTAAGAATCTCTACTTCTCTGGTTACAATGATACCTAAATATACGCTACATGTAAGACCAATGTAAGACTATTTAGTATTCATGTTTCCGTTTCTCCACCTGAGCTGATAGTTGACTTCAGCTATCGGCTTCTGCATGAACCACAAACACAACCCCTAGCCGTGTAATCAATGATGTAAATCCACCTTAGTCTGTGAGAGCCCGTGGTAATGCTGTCACAAGCACGTAATCCATCGAATCGATCCGAGAATCAGGAGAGACGGGGAATCTGTATGTCGCTAATGTCACAATTCACCCCCCCCCCTACTCCACACTGTTCCACGTCTATCGCATCCTGCCCGGCAAGGGGCGTCGGCTGATCAAAGGCCCTGAACTCTCAATTATTCAAGATCGATAACTCTAAGGCTTGTTTTCCCATTAAGTCATCAAATATAGTTCACAGCAAAGGGCTGCTCTGCTTCTTGTTGGTGTGTTTTTTTCTCCCCGCATATTTTAACGCTGTTGTTATGGGGTTTATGTGCAACTTTTAGCTTTTCAACTATCGATTTTTAAACTACAATGTAATCTGTTGCTTCTTCCATTTAGTATAAAAGTTCACGATTTTGAATGTATTTTTATGATTCCGTGCACAACATTCAATCGAGTTTTTAAAAAAGCTGACAATAATTGATGGACTTGCCGACAAAAAATCACTAAACAAAACACAGATACCTCGCTCACTTCCCTCCCCCAACAGTCTAATCCTTGGTCAGGTCAGCCAAATCCAAAAGCCAACATTCGCCAACGCCCAACAAACTTTCACTTCTGCTTTGTAAAAATTCCCCACTGCTGCATGTAATGAGAAATCTGCTTCTGCTGTTTGAGTTTGGCGCCAACAGCCACCCCTCTCACAAACAGCCACCCCTCCCACTAACAGCCACCCCACCCACCAACACCCACAACTCCCACCAACAGCACCTCCCACCAACAGTTACCCCTCCCACCAACACCCACCCCTCCCACCAACAGCCACCCCTCCCACCAACTGCCACCCCTCCCACCAACAGCCACCCCTCCCACCAACAGCCGCCCCTCCCACCAACAGCCACCCCTCCCACCAACAGCCACCCCTCCCACCAACACCCACCCCTCCCACCAACAGCCACCCCTCCCACCAACACCCACCCCTCCCACCAACAGCCGTCCCTCCCACCAACAGCCACCCCTCCCACCAACAGCCACCCCTCCCACCAACACCCACCCCTCCCACCAACAGCCGCCCCTCCCACCAACAGCCAACCCTCCCACCAACATCTACCTCCCCTCCCACCAACAGCCAACCCTCCCACCAACATCCACCTCCCCTCCCACCAACATCTACCTCCCCTCCCACCAACAGCCACCCCTCCCACCAACATCCACCTCCCCTCCCACCAACATCTACCTCCCCTCCCACCAACAGCCACCCCTCCCACCAACATCTACCTCCCCTCCCACCAACATCTACCTCCCCTCCCACCAACAGCCACCCCTCCCACCAACATCTACCTCCCCTCCCACCAACAGCCACCCCTCCCACCAACATCTACCTCCCCTCCCACCAACATCTACCTCCCCTCCCACCAACATCTACCTCCCCTCCCACCAACATCTACCTCCCCTCCCACCAACAGCCACCCCTCCCACCAACATCTACCTCCCCTCCCACCAACATCTACCTCCCCTCCCACCAACAGCCACCCCTCCCACCAACAGCCACCCCTCCCACCAACATCCACCACCCCTCCCACCAACATCCACCTCCCCTCCCACCAACAGCCACCCCTCCCACCCACAGCCACCCCTCCCACCAACATCCACCTCCCCTCCCACCAACATCCACCTCCCCTCCCACCAACAGCCACCCCTCCCACCAACAGCCAACCCTCCCACCAACAGCCACCCCTCCCACCAACAGCCACCCCTCCCACCAACAGCCACCCCTCCCACCAACACCCACCCCTCCCACCAACAGCCACCCCTCCCACCAACAGCCACCCCTCCCACCAACAGCCACCCCTCCCATAAACAGCTACCCCCCACCCACCGACATCCACCCCTCCCACGTCATCCCGTCAATTATCTAACGCATCAAAAATGTTTTCCTGTTTAACTTTTTTTCCCTCCGCTTTCACTTTCACTTAACATCCGCTTTGATTTTGTTATTAGAGTAGACACATCTATTTTTGTGCATGTTTGCCTGTTGACGCTTTGTGAAGCTGCTGTAGGTTGTCCATGCAATGATGTCTATTTATAAGATCAAACTTTAGTGTTGAAACTCTAAGTAGTTTAGTGGCTACTGGAGGATGATAACTGCAGTGGAGGTCAGAAGTGTGGAATAGAAAATTATTGTAAGCTGGTCAGAAGTTAGCTCCCTCTATCCTCGCTACTATTACTGTCAGGGGTGATAATGAGCGGCGAATCATTCATCTTTCGAGCTGTTTCGTGTCGTTGCGTTGACCTCTTCCTGTTGGGAATGCTGGGATTTCCAAGGGTCAGGGGTCGTTTAGAATGAGTTCCACTTCTACTTATGCTTTTCGAAAAATGAAAACATTATTTCATAATTTATTTAACTCATTCGAAACAGTCTTTTCGTCAGTGCCATTGTACTCTAAATTAATATTGCAGATGCTTTCATTCATAAAACGATTCAGTTAAACTCTGCCGTTCCTAGTTTCTGCCTGTGTTAATTTTTTCCCCAGACACCCGTATTGTTCCTCTACTAACCTACTAACCTTGTGTATACTTTACCCCCCCCCCCCCCCCCCACGACTCAAAATGCATTAATCTTTTGACCCCCCCCCCCCCCCCCCGCGTCTTTTGAGCACTAAACTTTGGCCAGTGAGTGCACCACGAAGACAGCCTATTGCACCCCGAAGACAGCCTCCGTTGTCCAGTTTTTATCACGTTTAAATATAAAATTCTATCCACTTACGTGGAACTCGGATAAAACAAAACAACTTTTTGTCAGGACAAGATTTTTTTAAAACTTTTAAAAAAATAAATTTACCAAGGCCATCACTGTATAACTGTGTACGCCTGGGTATTTCCACCCTCTACTGGTCTAGATTTCTGGGTATTTCACTAAGGCATGACAACATCTTGTATTCATCTGTTATGCTTACATAGACTTTCTTAATAACAAAAACATTACAAATCTGTGTTTTGCTAAAACATTGAATGGTGGATCTTTTATCCAAGTCAAGGAGTGGGATTTTGTATTTGACAATAATGCATCCATTGAGTCCAACTTTCACCAACCATCAATGCCAACACCCCCACCCCTCCCATCACCTAGATTCTAGGTAAAATTCCCGTGGAAGCCCCTGGGTACGCATGTTCGGCATGTTTCGCATGGTGCGCACAATGCAACGCGTGTATGGTATCTGACCTTTGAACTCTTGGGTACCGGCTCCCGTCCTCACCTCTCCCCCCCCCCTACTCCCCCCCCCCCCTCCCAGTGGCCCTGAGCTGAGTGAAGGCAGTGGTATTCGTGGAATGTTGCCGCCATGCTCCAGACACTCACTCACGTTATTTATAATACAAGAGTGGGTGGTTGTGTGGGGAGGGGGCGCTGGTGGCAGACACGGGGGGGGGGGGGGATTCTCCTTAGAAATAGCATGGTGGGTGTGGGGTGTAGTCGAGTGTGGGGTGTAGTCTAGAGTGGGGTGTAAATAAATGTGGGGTGAAGTCTAGAACGGGGAGTAATCCATGTGGAGATCTATGAGGATAGTGCAGAGTGTAAGGTGATGAGGAGGGGGTTGGGATGGCAAACAGCGTGTGGCCATGAGAAGCTCTACTATAATGGTAAGTTACTGGGGGTGGGGGGGGGGGGGGCAGGCACCGGGCTATGGGCAAGAGATCTACTATAAGAATGGTAAGCTACATTAGTTACAGGGGGTGATGGTTGGGGGGGGGGGGGGCAAGAGAAGATGTACTATGTGAAAACAAACTTGCGTGCGGACACGCTAACAGGCTTGAATTGTTGGTCCAGATTAAGATTTATTATTTTAGCTTGGCGCGTGGAGAAACTAGAGGGTTTGCTTGTTCAGGGGAAATAATCATTTCTGTCTGACAACCCTTGGGAGCAGGGGGCGTAATTCTTCCTACGAATGTTTATTTAACTTGGCATGTATGTTTTAGTTTGAAAAATCTAAAAAAAAATTTTCTAAAATTTTTGAATGTTTTGTGTTTTTAAAAACACAGAGAAAATATTAGGAGTGAGTTTTCGCAATGAAATTTGATAAACAATGTTTTTTTTTTTTTAAGCGCACACAGCTAAACTGGAAACAAAGCGTTGGCCTTATAATTAGATATACAGTAAGCCAAACTTGCTTGCGTTATCGGATTATAGAGGCCCTGGTGCTATAGTTGTTTGGTGGGGTGAGGAAATCCTCAATGCCGTCATACTCGGTTGTGCCAAGTTTGGTCCAAGATTCCACACTGACCCCTACATTCAGGTGCCTGTAAGCTTGGTCCATTGTACCATAGACCACACTAACCCCTACATTCACGTGCCTGTAAGTTTGGTCCATGGTACCACACTGACCCCTACATTCACGTGCCTGTAAGTTTGGTCCATGGTACCACACTGACCCCTACATTCACGTGCCTGTAAGTTTGGTCCATGGTACCACACTGACCCCTACATTCAGGTGCCTGTAAGTTTGGTCCATGGTACCACACTGACCCCTACATTCACGTGCCTCTTAAGTTTGGTCCATGGTAACACACTGACCCCTACATTCACGTGCCTGTAAGTTTGGTCCATGGTACCACACTGACCCCTACATTCACGTGCCTGTAAGTTTGGTCCATGGTAACACACTGACCCCTACATTCACGTGCCTGTAAGTTTGGTCCATGGTACCACACTGACCCCTACATTCACGTGCCTGTAAGTTTGGTCCATGGTAACACACTGACCCCTACATTCACGTGCCTGTAAGTTTGGTCCATGGTACCACACTGACCCCTACATTCACGTGCCTGTAAGTTTGGACCATGGTACCACACTGACCCCTACATTCACGTGCCTGTAAGTTTGGTCCATGGTTCCATAGACCCCACTGACCCTCCATGCACGTGCCTGGTGTTGACTTACAACTTGAACCTCCAGCTGCCCCCTCGCGAGTCTAGTGGTAAGCGCTTATTGTGGCCACATTAAGCAAACACTTTCTTCCTCCACCATATGGCCAGCGGTAATGGGAGATGGTGAGTCGCAAGATGCCAGGCTGGGGAGGGGAGGGGGAGGGGAGCGTGTAAAATTAATACAGGCTACAGTGTTGCCCTTACACATTCCTCAGCTGTCATAACACTGACGCCAATTCCTGCTTTCACGGTGTCGCAATGATTTGTGTAACATTACGTCTCTCTGGTGCTGACGTTCGGTAGGGGGCGCGCTATGTTGGCTTGTAGAATGTCTGGTTCAAGGCAACTTTCGTGAGCTGTGGCGTGGGCTTATTTAAATGGAATTTAAATAGTGCTCACACTACAAGGCTTCTGTAGATGTTCAGGCTAGAATGGTTCTTCCGTTACGTCTGTGTGCTCAATTGCGTGCATGTCTGTCGTTGTTGTTTTGTTTGTTTGTTTTTTAAGAAATCCCTAAGAAAAGTGTATTCTGTTAATTTTTCTAAACTTCGCCTCCATAATCTATATATATAATTCTCTTCTTCGAGCCGTTAGAAAACAAGCTGCAAACGCTCTCCCTACCTCCCCACCCCTACATGGTTTTAGTGAGCTGTGTTCACTCTTAATGTTTACAAGCAGAGCCAACGATTTTAAACGTAGGGGGGGGAGGAGGGGGGGAGGGAAGGAAGGGTGGGGGGGTTGTGGTCCTTAACGAGCTACTTATAGTGTTTTAAAGAAATATTTTCAGTGTCAGCGTTGGTACTGTCGAATTCACAAATTATGAATTATTGAAAATTAGAAACAACTAAATAGCGGCGTATGTTATGCCGCGGGCCGTCTCGTATTTATTAAATATGCTCCTCTTATTCAACGTGTTTTAGCCTTTTTGTGTGCTTGCAACCTGTTAAATAATAATAAATGTGACGAAACAGGTCTAGTTTGTCCCACTGAGTTCAATGTTGCCACCCACAGTTTCGTGAAAAGTGTTCATCTCGCCTACTAGAATCTAGGTTTTTTTTTAACTTCCGGTTTTTTGTTTTGTTTTGTCAGGTCACTGCGGTGTAAACCAGCTCATTATATTTCTATTGTCGGCTAATTGCGTTTGATGGGGTTTCCGTGGACCCGCCTTCTCGGTGTTTGTCGTTAATTTACTTTCGCTATCGGTCATCACACTTTCAGCTGACATCCTGTCGTTATATCATCACGTGACTGCCCCCCCCCCCCACTCGACATCTACTCTTGTACGCCGACCCATGTACGCTGACCCCTGTACGTCGACCCCTGCGTTTAGAAACCCCCTGACCTGGCTTCCTTTCGGAGGAATAATTTTAGCAATGCCTCATTGGCTGCAAATTTTGTTTAATTAGTATGTTGACTTTCACTTTCAGCGGTAACTCAACCATAATTGGGCATACATGAGGTGTAACATAAAATATAAACTTGTATCAAGTAGGCCTACATCATTTCTACGTTGTTAGACGTTTAAAATATATCAAATTTAAAAGTCGTGTTATATACTGTTGACTTAAAGCTGTAACCTTGTCAAAAATAAATATAAAGTTAAATATGTTAACAAAATTTCTGTTTGAAAAGCAATAGTATGTGTAATTTCTTTAAAGTAAAAATTACTCAATACTTCACAAAATATTTGCTTTATATTTTTTATTCAACAAAACGTCACTACTACGTAAGCCCCCGCCCACCCCGTCCACGCATGGACCGGAAACTGGAAATCTTCTGTTGGAAAGGTTACCTTTTTCCCCGTGTCTGCGTGGAGCCGAAAGGGGAACATTTCAGGCCAGAAAATTGCTCCTAACTGTCCACTAATTGGTGTTTATTGTCCTCATTTTCTAGCCCTGTTCTCGGAAAACGATGACCTATTTCATGCAGTTTTTTAATGTTACAATATGTAGGCGTGGTTGTATTCACTGAACTGTAGGTTGGCTGAACTTGTGTTTAATGGTCAATCTTGTGTGTGTGTGTGGGATTTTGTGGATTGTGTGTGGCGTGTGAGTTGAGTGTCTACAACTGGAAATTCCAACCCATGTTGATCGAGTGTAGCTCAAATTGGGGTAGTGCGTACAATGCTTGAAGTTTCTCAACATACAGATGATCCTAAAACTTGCTATACTTTAGCTCTAGCACCCTGAACAACAACACACGTTCAGTCTTGTTTTTTTTTTTTACTTTGTCCCCCCCTACATTTAATTACCAGTAACTTACTGTAACAGGCTGTTCAACAGAATTTGCTAACAGGCTGTACAACAGCATTTGTGAACAGGCTGTACATTTGCTAACAGGCTGTACAACAGCATTTGCTATCTAACAAGCTGTACAACAGCATTTGTTAACAGGCTGTACAACAGCATTTGTTAAGAAGCTGTACAAAAGCATTTGCTAACAGACTGTACAACAGCATTTGTTAACGGGCTGTACAACAGCATTTGCTCATCAACAGCATTTGTTAACAGGCTGTACAGCATCATTTGTGAACAGGCTGTAAAACAGCATTTGCTAACATGCTGTACAACAACATTTGCTATCTAACAGGCTGTACAACAGCATTTGCTAACATGCTGTACAACAGCATTTGCTATCTAACAAGCTGTACAACAGCATTTGTTAACAGGCTGTACAACAGCATTTGTTAAGAAGCTGTACAAAAGCATTTGCTAACAGACTGTACAACAGCATTTGTTAACGGGCTGTACAACAGCATTTGCTCATCAACAGCATTTGTTAACAGGCTGTACAGCATCATTTGTGAACAGGCTGTAAAACAGCATTTGCTAACATGCTGTACAACAACATTTGCTATCTAACGGGCTGTACAACAGCATTTGCTCATCTAACTGGCTGTTCTACAGTCAACTTTTCTTGAATGGGTTCTCATAGAAATAAATTTCGAGGCAGATACCAATGTCAAGGCCACCTGCTACTGCACGCAGTCAATTAATTACTTTCGGTGAAACATGTCTGATTGCTGCTTAGCTAATGAATCACCCGTCGCGGGCTGGCTCGCCACCCCAATCAGCCGCAATTATAAATCCACGCTGTACGTATGAACAACGCCAGACATAATTAATAAGATTAATTGCAGCTTATATTCAACCTTATAATGGTATTACATGTCATGATGGGTGTTTTGGATTCATCATAGTAAAACTGAAGTGCTGGGTTGTTTTTTAGCGTGACACTAACATTGTTGTGATGGTTTTGTTGTTGTTTTTCTTGCTGTTTTTTTTCTTTTGCGTTAGAATGGCCTAACGTCGACTGGGTTTCTAATTTGTTAACATCTGGATTAAACTACGTCACTTATTGATCATTTTATTATGGTCCAGTTTTTGAAAGATAGTATCTAATCTACGGATAAGATTTAAATTTAAAACTCACTGACGTTAACCAAAATAATCACATCCGTTCATTCATGATTTAAACAGCATCATCTATCACGTAGATTGTACTAATTTTACTCCGTCAAAAACGTGGATACGGCAGCAGTTCCTTTAACCACTATCTCGCTGTTGGAGAGTGCCACCCCACAACGCACACAAATTCCATTATACCTCCCCTGGCCGTCCAGATAATACAATAATGTGATCTTAATTTGATTTTAGCAGCACAAGCCATCGTTATCCACCCCACCCCTCTCCCTGAGGACCAGCAGTGTTTATTACTTTCTTCCTAACCAAAGCAACTGATACTTAACTCGTGCGGTAGGAGTTACCTACTACACTTACCAAACGTTGCTCACATTGTGAATGCCACCACCACCCCCCACCCCATCCCCACCCGCCGCTGGCGATTTAGCAACCGATTGTACTGTGACCTATTGACCCAACAAAAGTGTCTCTACACCCTGCTCCTATCACTGCTGGGCTCCATCCTGCCCAAATATCGTTGATTATCTCACGTGACTAGCACACGTGACCTATTCGCCATCTGCCCAATCGCGCCTGTAGTTTACCTTTGTTTATAAATAAATCAAGTCGTGATACAATGGAATCCTTGACTGGAGCTCTTCTTTTATTGAAGTACCATACTATGTAGGTCGCCATACACGGACTAGATCAAATATTAGGGTAAAATATAGGGACAAAGTCAAATATATTAGAATAAAATATAGGGACAACATCAAATATATTAGAATAAAATATAGGGACAACATCAAATATATTAAAATAAAATTTAGGGACAACATCAAATATACAAGATAAAGATTTATGGTGAACAAAATCAAAATATAAGAATAAAATATAGGAGCAAACATATTTAAATGAAATATAGTCATAAATATTTCAAAATAAATAAACGTATTCAAATATTAGAACGAAGTGTAGAGGCAACATCAAAAAGATTACAACAGCATACAAGGCCAAAGTCTAACAGGATAAAATATAAGGCTTAAATTTGCAGATCAATAGCTTCGTTTTACAAAAGACAAGTGCCAGAGACACTATGCAATAAGGCAAACGTATTTCCTTGGTGCTTTATTTATAGTTGTTGTTTGTTTTCATCCAATGCACAGGTTTTGTGTTAGTTAAAATGTTTCATCCCACGTCACTTAATTGTAAACGCACGCAATCGTAGATTTCCTTCACAATAATTATGTCCGTTTAATTTTTTATTCTGTCAATGTTATTTTACCTTAAACTGTTGTATTTTTAAGGAAAGCTTTGTTTCTTTTTTGCCCAATTACTCTTGTATTATTGCCTCTTTAAACTTTTGGACTGTTTAAATGTATTTATTTTTAAATCCCTTTATCTGATAGCCAACCAGCCACTTGGAGATAGTCTGGCCATTTTGTCCCCCTTGCGTTGCCTTATCAGCACTTAATTCTTGCTGAAGATATTACGTTTGGCAAGAAGTGGCTATCCTTGCTGCCACTGCATCCTATCAGGCAACAAATGCTTTCTCACAGGAAGAGCACCTGCCGCTGTCTGTTTCTGATAAAAGTTTGATCCTTCCGAATTAGAATTTAAATTTTATATGTGGGTTACATTTAAATTAGTTCTAGATTTCTAGAACAATATTAGAATAAATTGCTGTTGGTAGATGTTAATTCAAATAATTAGTTAGGGATTAGGTCTACTTTAAAAAAAAACCTTTTTGATGTTATTGTACTTGCACTAGATCGAAGGATCTCTATAAAAATGGGCAGTTTTTTCCCCCAAGCTAAGTCAAGATCAATTTATTTTAATTTTATTATTGGGGTAAAAAAACTAAACTAAAAAATTTATAGATCTTTCTACATAGTTTTTTTTTCTTTAAAATGTAAAATATAAAAACTAGATTTTAAGTCCAGTTTCTGCATTTTTTTAGATCTATAATTTTAATTATATAAAATAAACATATTTACACTTTACAGTCCTGACATGTAGATCTAGGCCATTTTAATACTGTTTATAGTGTTTATTATAAAAACAATTATTTACAATTTTTCTAATCAAAAAGACCTAGATCTAATTTGTTTTTAATTTAGAAATTAAATTAAGGTGCAGGGCAGGCCTAATTTAAGTTTTTGTCTGCATGCTTGCTGTTATTGGCTAAATCTATTTTATATAAACAATGTTCAACCTCTGCATGTTTTTGCACACCATTGGCATTATGTCTTACTCTTAGCCTAGCCAATATTATTATCATTTTTATTTAATGCTTTGGTTCAACTGGCCTTTGGATTTATTCTTTTAATTAGACAAATCAGGCTTCTGCAAAATCAGACTATTCTATTCTCAAAATGTAGATTAAAATTTTATGACCCCTTTTTTTTTTTTTTAAATTTAATTTACTTCTTTTATTTATACACATTTAAGCATAGTTATTTTTTTTAATTTCTGACAGCTCCCTTTTTTTAAAAACAAGTTTTCTATTTCATAATTCAAGATGTTGTAGGCCATTTTTAAAAAATTATTTCTTAAACATATTTTTTTTATTTTACATTATTTTCTTTTTGTATTACTTTTATGTGCTTATCTCTTAGTAGATATATTAACTGTAAAATATTTTTTTCTCAGGAAAACCGGCATCTTCATGACTCGAATGAAGAGCTGAATGCCCAGCTTCTCAATCAGTGTATCGGGGAAGGTAAATCCTTGCTGGGAAATACAGAAGGCCAGTCTCTAGCACAGGAGCTGGAGCACCTAACTAAAGAAGAGGTTAGTGAATCTCACTATTCAATCAAGTTTACAGAAAAGCTATTAGTGAACGGTTTCAAATTTTTTGTATGTAAATCAAAGATATAAAATGTATCACAAGAAGCATATCCATTTTGGAGAATAGTTTTTGTAATGATGATAACATAAACATTACCAAATTACCAATCTTTTAAAACTGTATTTTGTTTAAAAATAATATTGTTTAGGAAATGGAAAGGTGAGTATTGTCTGACAAAGCAGTGAATCATGAATTTATTAATACAACGAAGGTAATTATTTTCCTCTCAGGCACTGATATTAAATTACATGACGTAAATTGCATCTTTGATTTTTCTACAGCTCCTGGCTCAGCTGAAACTAGAGCGTGATGTAAACTTTCGGCTCAAGCAGTATGTGGATCATATTATCATCACAATCCTTGAAAAAAATCCTTCATTGCTGGATATAACTCACAGGTGAAGGCTGCTTACAAGTCCGCCATGCCTTCACATTTCCCTGTTACTGCAATATCCATTTCCCTTATTCCCTGTCCACAATAGAAGTTTACCATTTGTAACAAGATTTATACAAGGTTCATACAAAAGACTACAAATTTTTACCTGTGGTGTTTATTAATAGGAAAGGAAATCATATTTAATATTTTACGCGTTTAAAAATTACTTTTATATTTTGAAAAATGTTAAGCAGCTGTTTTGAAATTCGACTCTCAATGTTATTTTTATAATCGTGCTCCTTGTGGTCAATCTTCTGATGAAGAGGAAGTTGTTTAGGCGAGATTTAGATTAAAAAATAAACCTGCCTGCCATTAGGGACAGACTCTGTGTAAACAGACACTGGAGATTTTAGTTGCAACTTTTTGATTAGACCCTCGTCCAGGGAGCTGCAAGTACGAACTTCAAGCATTCCATTTTAACAGTAACTTGGCCTTGTGTTTCTATGAACACCAAACACATTTTTTACGACAGTTTGTCATTTTTAACTTTTTTAAACCTGTTTGTAAATTACAATCTGTGTCAAATGTACATAATGTCCAACTTGTTTGAAAGGCTCGCACTAAAGAGCTACAGTTGTTTTATTTTAGTTGTGTAAATAAATAATCTGTTGTGTGGGCGAGGACCTGCAGAGTCATTTGAGAGTACAAATATTGAGGTCAGAGTTGAAAGTACAAATATTGAGGTCAGAGATCAAATTTTATGTGCACCTACCCATTGTGCTGTTGGGCTATATTTAACCACATTTTTAACACTTGTAAATCCGCAGTTAGAAGAAGTCTAGGGCATTTGATCCGCCTTTACTGCGGACCCAATACTGTGATAACACTAAATAAAAATCAATGTACAAAAAAATAAGCACAAATGTAAACAAAGTTTTAGCATGTCTGTAAAGAATTTCAAATTTTAAGGAATGTACAAAATTTTATTTAGTATTTTCACATACACAAATATTTCAGTATACTATATGGACTTGTGTTTTACAAATATTGAAGAATTTTATAAAAAGTTTAGTTGTAGGATTTTCTCTTGAAGAAACCTTGTCACTGTGTGAAGATTAATGTACAAAACAGGTGAAAAAACTCTTTTCATAATCTTTTTAATTATACCCTATAAGTATAAGTAACATTTTTAAACAATTTTTAACAATACAAGTCTTTCAAATAGGACTAACCCGTCTCAGTACATCAAACAATTTTCTGGCTACTATTTAAAAATTTGCAAGCCTTCTAATAAAAACTGCTCTAGCTTCTGTTGGAAACCTTAGCATTTATACTTTATTTATTTCTTTTTTTTTTTAATAGTTTGCTGTAGTATTCTGCCATAAAAGCTAACGTAGTTCAGTGAGACTTAAGAAAAATAAATCACCATATCTCATAACACAAAATTACAACATATTGTTTATACCTGGTGCAAGTTAATATTGTGAAAAACATTTTATAATAATAAATATTGATGATGTTGTAAATATTGTATGATTGTAAGACCTTGTCGGCTGCGGAATTACTTTTTTTGACCCAGTGAAAAACATCTGTATTTTGTTTTTGTATATTGTTGCGCTTTTAATTTAATGCCAAGCTTAGACTGGTTTAGTTTTTGTTACCTTCTTAGTTGTCCAATGGCATTTTAAATTGTAACCCAGCTTGTTTAACCATGGGCTGTAGGTCTAGTGTGGCTTTTAGTGATGGCTCACAGTGTTAGATTTTGTTTTACCTTGTGACCATGTGTGTGATTCAACTGTAGCTATGCACATCTTCGATGAAATGTTAATTGTTGTTGAAATCTATATAACTTATTTAAGAACAAGAACTAGATGTGGACACCCAGAAATATCATCACCCTGCGGAGTGGGTTAAGAATGTTATGACAGTAAGCTACCTAAGAATTGTGGGTATTCTTGTGGCTGTATGAATGGAACATTTTGCCAGCTGTTTGGATGGCTTGTGGTCATAGTATGAGCAGTCGTAGTACATGTGAAATGGTAGTCTGACCTCTTAAGTTCAAGAAACTTTGAAGAACATTATGTTGAACATAATGCTTCATTTCGATTGAAAGATAGCAAGCTGTGTTTTTCATTTAAACTTAACGTCAACCCTATCTAATGCAGACTTACTAGTTTTCTGATTCTGTTTATAATGAATTAATTCTTTCATCTGAACTTAATTTTTAAATATATAATGTGTTGTCCATGTAAGAATGAAATGTTTTCTAGTTTTTGCAGAAGCCTCAAACACAGACTGATAAACTTTAGTAAAATAAATTTTTGATTCCAAGTCTGAGTGCTGAATGCCTATATTTTGTTACAGTTTCCTGTCCACATATTATTGCCTTACCTATTTGGCGTGTATTTGGTACCTTGCGGTGATTTGTCCAAGTGATTCTAATTTCTATCGCTATCAGTCCTAAAAAATACTTAAGAATTGAGATGTTGAAACTAGTGTTGTAAAACTGAGATTTGTTTCTCACACTCTCTAAATAAACAGTTGCCGTTGCCATCCTGCTGTGTCATGGAGTTGCCTTGTTTATTTTTTGTTTATTTGTTGTTTCTGTTGTTTGTCAATGGTGGTGTGTGGTCAATGTAAAATGTACATGCTGACTGCTTTGTACTGGATGGTTTCTTTCAAAAGGATTTGTCTGCTTTTGATTGGGTGGGGTAAGCATCAAAGGGATTTGTCCACTAGTTTATTTTACTATGTGGGGTGGGTACCAAAGGGATTTGTTCATATTAGCAAAGTTCTCACAAACAGCGGGTAACATTGAGTAGACTAGCTGGTAAACTCTTGTTTACACGAGGGTCTATAAATGAGACAGTTGTCATTTGGAAGGTTGTAACCCACTACCACACCATCCCCTTTCTGTACCACTCAATTACATAAATACATCTGCTTACATTTGAAATGAAAAACACATCTGCGAGCTCCTACAATGTAAATACATCAGCTTACATCCAAGCAACTACATTGTAATGCCATAAATAGATAAACTTACATCCAAGCTACTACATTATAATGACACAAACAGATCTGCTTACATCCAAGCCCCTGACTACTTACACCTGCTCAGCAAATGAAAAAGAAAATTTATGGTTTAAACGATAAGGCCCCGGCAGTTGAGTGACTGGTTGACACCAATTGACACATTGATTTCCTGCAACAATGTGAACATTTGCTCAAGCAGAGAGAAATTTCTTTGAGGGAAACCTTTTTTTTTTACTAGCCTAATAAACAAGAAGCCTTGACCTATATACCAGAAAACAATCAAACAGTGTGTGGTTCCTGTTGGATGTTTCCTATTTCTTTTCTCCAGACAGGCAGAAGATGGTTGCGATAATGCCACGACGATTCAGATATCCATTTCGTTTGTTCTAATGTAGTTTATTTCATTCTTGATTGGTATTCTTTTATTGATTCTCTGCATTCTCGTGTTTTATTTAATGACTTTTACTGCACTGAATTCAATCAGATTGTTACGAATTATGAGTAATTAAATTAAAAAATTATTTTAGATTTTATAGCGGGAAAAAAATCTTTCCTGGCAACTTCTGAAAAAAAACCTCATTTGGCAATAACCGAGAAATCGTTTTTTTTTTAATATATTTAGATAGACAACTTTTGTTAATTTGTAGGCGAAGAAAATAAGCTCCAATACTAAAAAATAACGTTGTGTTTGTCAATTTGTGCTAAGGAATTTTTAGCATGTGAGGAAGTTGCGTATAATCCCACTTTCGGTTTCCACGGCGACGAACAAATCTCCGTAATCGAGTAGTTTTTTTTTTTTAATTCTTAAAACTTTGCGAGACACGCAACAGGGAAGCTGCGTAGCAATAGTTGCAGGCTCAAGGGCTCTAGGCTAGACTTGGTTCAGTCTAGATAAGACGGGTCACATAAATCGATGCTGTGGTCATGCGTGCTGAGCACGAGTTCAAATGTCCAGAGAGCAATGAAGATACACTAAAACAGTAGAGTGAGGGGGCCCACCACTAAAACAGTAGGTTGGGGGGGGGGGCACCACTAAAACAGTAGAGTGAGGGGGCCCACCATTAAACTGGTAGAGTGAGGGGGCCCACTACTAAAACAGTAGAGTGAGGGGCCCACCATTAAAACAGTAGAGTGAGAGGGGACCACCACTAAAACAGTAGAGTAAGGGGGCCCACCATTAAAAGAGTAGAGTGAGGGGAGAACACCACAAAAAAAGTAGGGTGGGAGGGCCACCATTAAAACAGAGTGGGGGGGGCACCACTAAAACAGTAGAGTGAGGGGGCCCACCACTAAAAACAGTAGGGTGAGGGGCCCACAAATGACGTTGAAACCAAATAACTGGTCTCAGTGGCGTATTTACACACTCAGTGACTGTCTCAATTTCTCTACTCCATCCCTCCGAAACTGTTGATCTAAAAAAAAAAGCCTCCCGGGCCTCCCCACTCGTACCCCGTCTATTGCATCCCGACCATGGTCCCTCCGTGCCTTAAACAATGTGATTATACCTCTACTTCATCAATACGTGACACCCCCCACACCCATCTATAAATTACACCCCACACCCATCTATAAAATACACCCCCACTCCATCTATAAATTACAACCTGACATGCCTTAACTCTGCAGTAAAAAAAAAAATCATAAATCTGCCGGGTGACGTCGAATTGATTAAAAATCGATCAGTCGCCGAGCAGACGATTGCAGGCTGTAGACGGTTGCGTACCTGCGGGACGTCACCAGATACCCGGAGCCATCCTCAGGTGCATGTAGGAGGTCGGCACGCGTGGTCTGGTTGTCATGGTAACAAACTCTTGAGGAGCTCTTCATGGAACGGTACTTGGATGTTTATTTTTGATGGGAGGTGCCGACACAGATTGTATGGCATCGCTTAAGTACCGACGTAGTGTGTGTGGGGGGGGGAGGGTGAGGGAGTCCCGATTTGCTCAAAAGAACATACATATATATATATATATATATATATATATATATATATATATATATATATATATATATATATATATATATATATATATATATATATATATATATATATATATATATATATATATATATATATACTAGCTGCTTATCCGTTCCTAGCCACGGGGAATCTTTTTAATGTTCCAGCTATGGAACAGAAAACAACTAAACACAAAAGAAAACACAAACACAACGCAAACTCAAAACAAACACAAACGCTAAAAAAACACAAACGAAAACACAAACGCAAAACACAAACACAAAATTAAACACAAACACAACGCAAACACAAAAGAAAAGACAAACACAAAAGAAAAGAAAACACAATGTAAACACAAACGCAACATGATAATATGACTAAAAATTATAAAATTGCTTGAGACAATGTTGTAATAAGTTATATTTTATACATCAAATATATTAGGCAAACCAGCACTCTTTCCCACCACCGCCACTTACGCATATTGACATACCTATAACAAAAAGTCATTTTTAAAGCACTGTCCTCGTTTTTTTAATATTCAGCTAGAAAATGTAATATTTCAGCTAGAAAATGTAATATTTCAGCTAGAAAATGTCACATTTCAGCTAAAAATGTCACATTTGAGCTAGAAAATGTCATTTCAGTTAGAAAATGTCACCTTTAGGACACAATTTAAAACACGTGATGGTAACCGCAGACGAGCGCGAGCAGTTAAACGATTGGATGGCGTCACTAGGTCGGCTATTGATTGGATAACGTCCCAACCCCCGGGAAAACCATTGATCCCCCAGTCGCTATCTCCGATCGTCTGCTTCACCCAAGGGCAATCGCTGTGTTGTAATGTGCCCATGCACCGTATCGGAATACCCCAGCGCTATCTTTGTACGGTTGAATGACCCCGTCTCGTTGACCTACACTAGCTCGTGCAAGTGATGAATGGGCTTCAATGTATTGTAGACATGATCTAACATCGTCACACGAAGGCTATTTGTCACTCGATAGAAAGTCATTTGAGCTTATAAGAGAAAAAAAAACGACTATTTTCAGTATCCATTTATAAAAAAGTCATCAGTTTTACTAAAACTATTAAATAACAGTATTAGATAATTGCTAGCGAGTAGAAAAAGTGTAGTTATACGCCAGTACTTGGTGTAGAAATTTTTGGTCGCCAGTACTTAGTTTAGTAATATTTGACCGCCAGTACTTAGTGTAGAAATGGTCGCCAGTACTTAGTGTAGAAATTTTTGGTCGCCAGTACTTAGTTTAGTAATATTTGGTCGCCAGTACTTAGTGTAGAAATATTTGGTCGCCAGTACTTAGTGTAGAAATATTTGGTCGCCAGTGTTTAGTGTAGAAATATTTGGTCGCCAGTACTTAGTGTAGAAATATTTGGTCGCCAGTACTTAGTGTAGAAATATTTGGTCGCCAGTACTTAGTGTAGAAATATTTGGTCGCCAGTACTTAGTGTAGAAATAGTCGCCAGTACTTAGTGTAGAAATAGTCGCCAGTACTTAGTGTAGAAATATTTGGTCGCCAGTACTTAGTGTAGAAATATTTAGTCGCCAGTACTTAGTGTAGAAATAGTCGCAAGTACTTAGTGTAGAAATAGTCGCCAGTACTTAGTGTAGAAATAGTCGCCAGTACTTAGTGTAGAAATAGTCGCCAGTACTTAGTGTAGAAATGTCACGCTCAGTTTTATTAATGGCGTCTTGTAATCGTATGTCTGTCACAGTCGTTGCTAGCTGTGGGGAGGGGGGGGGGAGGGGGGTCAAAGGTGACATTTTAAAAATACGTCGACAAGGCAGTGTGGGGGAGGGTTGGGTCGGCATGACCTGGTTCTGTGGAAAAGGTCGCTGGATAGAACTTTAGAACGTTCTCTGCGAGATCGGATTAAATTTTTTACAGGCGCCGTTAGCATTACACACAAATCTCCCCCCCCCCCACACACACACACCACACACAAACTAGTTCACACCACAACACCTCCTCACTGGGGGATAATCCAAGAAAGATTAGATTAGTCATAGACATTAATAGACAACATAACAACGCCGACTAATCTGATTAGTCAAGTTCCAGACTAACTTCTTGGCTGTCTGGAAGAATGGCTGCAGATATATTAATAAAACTTGAATAGCTGCACATATCTGTATACATCTAAGATGGCTACAGATATCTGCATATAACTAAAATGACTACAGATATCCGTATATTTGAAAAACTTACTTAATTTTAATGAAATGTTTTATTTTCAAACTATCGGCTACACAGACGTACCGTGTAGTGTAGGCCTACTTTTAACTTACAAGTTATGTCGTGCCAATGTGGGGTGGGCTGGGTTTTTGTTGACGAATATCTGGTAGACCTTGTCTGCAGATAAAAATTTGGTTCGCATGCTGTGCTTCGTTAACATATTTATGGAATAGCCTGGTTAAGTAATTTTTAGTGAGGTAATCACCCATGGGGTTATGTGTAAGGTTAACTCCACAAAATCCCACACATATATGTAAGGTTAACTCCACACAATCCCACACATATATGTAAGGTTAACTCCACACAATCCCACACATAGGATTGTGTATAAGGTTAACTCCACTTGGGAACAACTGAACTAGGATAATTATGTTCAGATTGTGAGTGCATCTAATGGTGATGACATATCACCCTCCAACAAATGCCCTACCCCTAAATTAGTTGCATTTCTGATATATAGTTATGACATGACGTTATGGCATGAGGCAATGACATTAGACTATGACATGATGTCATTCAACTATAGAGTACATTTTCATGTATAACATCCTTTAAGTGACTTAACACAATATTTGGAGTATGGGGGGGGGGGGTAACTTTTAAAATATTTAACTCCGACAGATATTTCCGTACACGCAAAACAAAATCAATTGTTTAAAACGTTGTTGAAATTATCATCAGCCAACCACAACAGCAAATCTATTAAATATTTTAGAATAAAACAGGAATTTGCTCTGAAGTGGGTTCATAATGAGACTCGGGTTGTAGCTAGGGGTCACAGTGAACCCAGAGCTTCGAGTGGGTCAACTGAGATTAGGGGTCTTCATGACAGCTCCCTTTAAGCTGCGCGGACGGGCACTAGTTGTAGACATACCGCGTTGTTGTGTTGTAAAATACACATAAGCTTGTAGTGTTTCATGGCCCGTGCACCCAGTACAAATGTTGCATACAACTTTTGCTAGAGGCAATGTTGGTAGTCACAACATAGATATGTGTCTTAATATTCGGGTCTATCGGGGTCTAAGTGAGAATAGGGGTAACGATGTCACTAGGGGTCACGGTTTAGCAAGGGGTCGCAGTGTAGGCCTAACTAGGGGTCACAGAAACTCCACTACACTTGGTGTTCACCAGCATGAGACAGCCATCTTTTACTACACTCATGTCCCATCCTCCTCCCATTGTCAGGGTTAAATGGGGTGTGTAGGAGGGGTGGGGTGAAGAGGTGGGTGGGGCGGATACCAAACTTTAACATTCCAGTCGTAGCCGGGGGTTGTTTTTAAGTTGACAACCAGCTGTGGTTGCGTGTGTTATTCTCACATCTTTTTTTGTCTCTCTCGGTTGTACTCGCAAGGTTTGCGCTCGCTCAGCATTGTGGTCCCACATGTTATGGTCCAACACTCAAGTCCCACACATTGTGGTCCCTCACATTTTGGTCCAACACTGTGGCTTGATACTGTGTTCCCACTCAAAGTGGCCCAACACTGCGGTCCTACATCTTGTGGTCCCTTGCATTATGGTCCAAGATTGTGGTCCCACACTTTATGGTCCAACATTGTGGACCCACTCAATGTGTTCCTATATTTTGTGGTCCCTCACCACATGGTCCAATATTGTGGCTCCCCACTGTGGTCCCACTAAAATGTGGTCCAACACTGTTTTCATATACATTGTGGCCCCTAAAATTAATCTCTGCGGACCCACACAAGAAACCTATGCCTAAAAAGCCTGTTTTTATGACGTGAAATTACAGATAACACACTATAGCCCTATCGGTGACTCAACGTTACACAACCCACCCCATCAGCCTGGATCCATACGGCCGTAAGCCCCAGGCTAGAGGACCTTAAGATCATACGGCCGTAAGCCCCAGGCTAAAGGACCTTAAGATCATACGGCCGTAAGCCCCAGGCTAGAGGACCTTAAGATCATACGGCCGTAAGCCCCAGGCTAGAGGACCTTAAGATCATACGGCCGTAAGCCCCAGGCTATAGGACCTTAAGATCATACGGCCGTAAGCCCCAGGCTAAAGGACCTTAAGATCATAAGCTACAAGGTGATTTTTTAAAAGCTGACAACTTTCAGTTCCCACATGAGTCAGACCAGGCGAGTCTATGATTACCTTGTTCCTGTCGCTCTGTTCTGTGCCGGTCTTTGACCCTGCCAGTACAGTGCCGGTCTTTGACCCTGTCAGTACTGTGCCGGTCTTTGACCCTGTCAGTACAGTGCCGGTCTTTAACCCTGTCAGTACAGTGCCGGTCTTTGACCCTGTCAGTACAGTGCCGGTCTTTGACCCTGTCAGTACAGTGCCGGTCTTTGACCCTGTCAGTACAGTGCCGGTCTTTGACCCTGTCAGTACAGTGCCGGTCTTTGACCCACCCTGTCAGTACAGTGCCGGCCTTTGACCCACCCTGTCAGTACAGTGCCGGTCTTTGACCCACCCTGTCAGTACAGTGCCGGCCTTTGACCCACCCTGTCAGTACAGTGCCGGTCTTTGACCCACCATGTCAGTACAGTGCCGGTCTTTGACCCTGTCAGTACAGTGCCGGTATTGTGAACTCATGACATGCTATAGACACTGACACTGAGCTGTTCGTCTGGGTTTTATTGTCTATTGTTTTCAAAACAGTCGTTGTAAAAACTGATGCATATTTTTCCTAGAGAACAATTATTTTTAGATTTAAGTCAATTAGAGATATATATCCGGTATGGGAATTATAGAAATATAATTTAAACATGTTTATGAAAACATGAAGTAAAAAAAAAACGAGGAGGGGAAGGGGAAGGGGTGGCTGAAGTGTGAAGTCATTTTAAGGTTTGTTTCTTTCTTTTATCCTGTGTGACGATGAGGGGGAATGGGTAGGGATCGACTCCAGTGGCGTAGCTAGGGGAGGGCAGGTGGGGCGGCCGCCCCGGGCGCCAACCCAACGCGGGCGGCAAAACGGGTTGAAAAAAATGTTAAAGCTCATTTTGTATTGAATTGCACACAACGTTAAGGTTTAACTGTTTCCTATACCCATTGTGTGGCACAAAAAAAAATGGTAAACAGTGCCACAAAATTTTTTAACCAGAGGGAAGGGAGCGCTTTTTTACAAACATTAATTACTATAATATAAATGGGGAGAAGGGGGGGGGGTGTAAAAAACTGCTAGTTCGTCCCGGGCGCCGTAATGGGTCGCTAGGCCTCTGATCGACACCCCCCTCCCCCTCCCCCTGTGAAAAAAATCGGTATTCACACTTAATTCTGGGAAATATACATTCTTAAACTTAGTCCTATTTATTATAGTTAATTTTGGAGAAATGAATCAACTCCAGTATTGTTGGAATCTATGAGACACGGAGAAGTAATGAAACACGAGTAAGATTAGCAAACATTTTTGCCGTGAGCTAAACAGGTAACCTTTAAATTCTGGGTGACCTAACAGGTCAAGGTCGACCTATCTCATGTCCCTGGGGGCAACCAAGGACCAACAGGTTAGCCGTTGAATTGTCTTAAGACGGGGATATGTCTCAGTTTCTGACACGGTGGCGCAGACAGGATTTTATTGTGGGGACGATATTATATATATATATATATATATATATATATATATATATATATATATATATATATATATATATATATATATATATATATATATATAATAAATGCAGCCTTAAAGCTTGGTGTCCATGGGGGGTCTAATCCTCTAATACCCCCCCCCCCCCCGTCTACGTCATTGTCTGATGTGTCATACATCAAGAATGGCAAAACATGAGGGACACAATGTACGGTAGCAATGATTGCGATAATGTCCTCGTGTCTATTTACCGTGTTTAGTGTTTGTTTGACCGCGGTAGATAGCGAACCCAGTCAGACCCAGCCGATACAATCGTCGTAAATCTTGCCCAGCAAAGTTTATATTTGTTTAACACGGGCCGTTTCATTGGCTGCGAACCGTGGGAAGCAACAAAAGGCTGAACCTCGTCCAATCAAAACAGTTGTTTCTGTTCCCTTACTGTAATAAATTGAGGGATAAGAAAGTTAAAGATTGCACATTTTTATCAGGGTCTAAAGCGATCAATATTTTTTTCTCCTGCTGCAGTCCCCTAAGGTATAGGTTGATAGTGTACGATAATCCTAGCTTGACAAGACAGACGTATAATATAGTTCGAAACAGGGGAGATTATCTAGTCAAACAACGCGTTGGCACTTTCTAGAAAGATAATTGAATTTTTCTTCGATTCAACTTTTTAAATACCTACAGGGTGCAGATAAGAGCCCCCCCCCCAATATACGTTTACCAGTGCCCCCCCCCCCCGGGAAAATGTTGTCCGCCCTCCTAAAATATCAAGCGCCCCCGGAGAAAAAAGTCTGGAAGAAACACTGACAGGGTGTATAGGATCTTTGTAGAATTTAGTGGGGGTCGTCCATAATTGATGTCACGCTATTTTAGCCGATTTACCCCCCACTCCTCCCCCTCCCCTACTGCCCACACGTAGCTCAATCTAATCCACCCCCTCCATCCCCCCACCCACCCACTGTGGACGTGACGATATAAATATTTATGCCCCCTGTGTCAACTTGCACTGAGAAATGCTGCAGGCTGAAATAATAATTTAAATCGATACTTTGATTTTTGAAGAAAACAAAATCAGGTATCCATCGATTTGGGTTAGATGGTGACCATATTGTCCCCATCATCATCATTCCTGTGGAGCCCTTGTGGAGCATAATGACACAACCACACTTCTTCATCGTTCTGAGCGATTCCTCCAAGTTGGGCCCACGACATTCCGGCTGCATCTGCTTCACTGAGAGATGATCTTTTCCATGTTTGTTTAAGCCCACCTACTTTCCTCTTTTTCTTGGCGATTCCAATCCAGAACCTGAACTGAGTAATTGCTGATCGAAATTTAAACATTGATCAACATTCAATCGACCGGACTAGAGTACCACCCTTATACACGCCTCTCTTAACCTGTCTGTCGACGCCCCCGTGTGACTTTTAGGCCGTTGACTTCTCCCTACCGCTAGTCTGGCTGGTTGTCGACGCCCCTGTCAACTGATGACCTGGGTAACCCGAGCCCCCAGGAACATTCAAGCATCACCGTGTCGCCATTTGTAATGGTAGAATCTGTTGGAGTCTGCTCAAGTTTAGTGCAGGAATTTCTTGTCGCCATTTGTAATGGTAGAATCTGTTGTAGTCTGCTCAAGTTTAGTGCAGGAATTTCTTGTCGCCATTTGTAATGGTAGAATCTGTTGGAGTCTGCTCAAGTTTAGTGCAGGAATTTCTTGCCGCCATTTGTAATGGTAGAATCTGTTGGAGTCTGCTCAAGTTTAGTGCAGGAATTTCTTGCCGCCATTTGTAATGGTAGAATCTGTTGGAGTCTGCTCAAGTTTAGTGCAGGAATTTCTTGCCGCCATTTGTAATGGTAGAATCTGTTGGAGTCTGCTCAAGTTTAGTGCAGGAATTTCTTGCCGCCATTTGTAATGGTAGAATCTGTTGGAGTCTGCTCAAGTTTAGTGCAGGAATTTCTTGTCGCCATTTGTAATGGTAGAATCTGTTGGAGTCTGCTCAAGTTTAGTGCAGGAATTTCTTGTCGCCATTTGTAATGGTAGAATCTGTTGGAGTCTGCTCAAGTTTAGTGCAGGAATTTCTTGTCGCCATCCCGTGCCGTGAGAGAAAAGTATTCTGGTTCATCTCTAGGTGACGTCTCTCCGGTTAGTTCCCGGCTCATTCTCCCCCCCCCCCCCCACCCAGTATTTGACAAGAGACGTTGGGTCTAGTTAGCACCGGAGTTGTGATGTCCTACAATACAACTTAGACGCAAAATATTTTTCTTCTACAGCCCCCCCCCCCAACAGAAGCGCCACTGGAGAGTTACCTTGCCCACTACCCCCCCACCACCACCACCCGTACATGAAGCGCCACTGGAGAATTACCTTGCCCACTACCCCCCCCCCCACCACCACCACCCCAACAGGAAGCGCCACTGGTAAAATTACCTTGCCCACTACCCCCCCCCCCCCCACCACCACCACCCCAACAGGAAGCGCCACTGGAGAATTACATTGCCCACTACCAGCTAAAAAACAGGTTACCTCCAGTGGTTTTGGTCCTTTATTAATAACCACACAATAGAACTGGATGTTTGACATTCAAGCCTCACTCCCCTTCCCCCACCCCCGGGCAAACAAGCAGACATGCACACACACACAACGCTGGAATACCTGGCCAGAAGCTGTCCCCCCCCCCCCCACCTCCCCGTGTCTTTGTGTGATCGTCTGCTCCAGCTGATGACTGGTCCTGCTTCCCTCGTTTGGGGGGGGGGGGGGAGTGGTTGGTTGTGGGTGCCTCGGTGGTTTGATGTGTACTAGCACTGTAGTGCTAAGGCTATATACTAACACTGTGTTGCTAAGGCCATATGCTAGCACTGTGGTGCTAAGACTATATGCTAGCACTGTGGTGCTAAGGCTACATGCTAGCACGGTGGTGCTAAGGCTACATGCTAGCACTGTGGTGCTAAGACTATATGCTAGCACTGTGATGCTAAGGCTACATCCTAGCACGGTGGTGCTAAGGCTACATGCAAGTACTGTGGTGCTAAGGCTACATGCTAGCACGGTGGTGCTAAGGCTACATGCTATCACTGTGGTGCTAATGCTACACGCTAGCACTGTAGTGCTAAGGCTACATGCTAGCACTGTGGTGCTAAGGCTACATGCAAGTACTGTGGTGCTAAGGCTACATGCTAGCACGGTGGTGCTAAGGCTACTGCTATCACTGTGGTGCTAATGCTACACGCTAGCACTGTGGTGCTAAGGCTACATGCTAGCACTGTGGTGCTAAAGCTACATGCTAGCACTGTGGTGCTAAGGCTACATGCTATCACTGTGGTGCTAATGCTACACGCTAGCACTGTGGTGCTAAGGCTACATGCTAGCACTGTGGTGCTAATGCTACACGCTAGCACTGTGGTGCTAAAGCTACATGCAAGCACTGTGGTGCTAAGGCTACATGCTAGCACTGTGGTGCTAAGGCTACATGCTAGCACTGTGGTGCTAATGCTATATGCTAGCACTGTGGTGCTAAGGCTACATGCCAACAATATGGTATTGAAGCGAAGAGCTGAATTGAATGAAATCGAAAATTGAAAATAGGGATAGACCTGGCTGAAAGTCCGGTAGGTTCTCCTTCTCTTCCAGCTTAGCACTTTTCAGGTGTTTTTTTATTGTAATCGAATGTGTCCAATATCGATTACAATCACAACCCTGTTATTGACTCTGGTAACAGAATATGTTTGTACAAAAATAATCATTATCTAACCTCGAGTAAACAATCATTATTTAAACCCCGGTAACAATCATTATCTAAACCCTGACAGCAATCATTATCTAACCTCTGACAACAATCATTATCCAAAAGTCTGTGAATATATTAGGTTTCACTATCTTGTGTGGGGGGGGGGGGGGAGGTAACTGATTGACAGCCAATTATTGAAATGTATACACCCCATAGAATGTACACAATATGCACCGATATCCTACCAGCTAATTTATTGTGACTGTATCGAGGGTGGGTAGTTTAAAATGGAGCAGTTTAGGCTTTTGAGAGAATGCCTAAAATAATTTGACTTCATATTTCAACATATCTGGGGACACCAAAATCCAGATCTTTTGATCACCTGCATTGAAGATCATTTGACTTTCTACATCAAAGATCATTCCGTTCTGCACAGAAGATGTCATGCATGACTCATATTCGACACTTTTGAAGCGTAATGTGATGTCAAACTGTTTAGTTCTTAATTATCACATCGTCGTGTGAGAGAGGCATGTAGCCGTAAAGGTAGCGATAACGAGAACGATAACTAGAGCGATAATGAGAGCGATAACCAGGGCTTTAACGCGATAAAACTAGTTATCGACTGGGAAGCTGGTGGTCCAAAAGTTTGTCAGGTCAGAGGGAGATTAGAGCGAAAACAAAGTATCGGATCCACACAGCTGGGTAAGCCTTCAGTCCTGATAGGGGCAACATCAAGCATCTTCTGTAGTTCATGTAGATATATTCTATTGGGTCGTCAATCACAGACAACATCAAGCCTCTTCTCTAGTACATGTAGATATATTGGGGCGTCAATCACAGGCAACGTCCAACATCTTCTCTAGAACATGTACATCTATTGGGGCGTCAATCACAGGCAACGTCCAACATCTTCTCTAGAACATGTACATCTATTGGGACGTCACACATAGGCAACGTCCAACATCTTCTCTAGAACATGTACATCTATTGGGACGTCACACATAGGCAACGTCCAACATCTTCTCTAGAACATGTACATCTATTGGGACGTCAATCACAGACAACGTCCAACATATTCTCTAGTACATGTAGATATATTGGGACGTCACACATAGACAACGTGCAACATCTTCTCTAGTACATGTAGATCTTTTGGGACGTCAATCACAGACAACGTCCAACATCTTCTCTAGTACATGTAGATATATTGGTACGTCAATCACAGGCAACGTCCAACAGATTCTCTAGTACATGTACATCTATTGGGACGTCACACATAGACAACGTCCAACATCTTCTCTAGTACATGTAAATCTATTGGGACGTCACACATAGACAACGTCCAACATCGTCTCTAGTACATGTAGTTATATTGGGACGTCACACATAGACAACGTCCAACATCTTCTCTAGTACATGTAAATCTATTGGGACGTCACACATAGACAACGTCCAACATCGTCTCTAGTACATGTAGTTATATTGGGACGTCACACATAGACAACGTCCAACATCTTCTCTAGTACATGTAGATATATTGGGACGTCACACATAGACAACGTCCAACATCTTCTCTAGTACATGTAGATCTATTTGGACGTCACACATAGACAACGTCCAACATCTTCTCTAGTACATGTAGGTCTATTGGGACGTCACACATAGGCAACATCAAGCATCTTCTCTAGTACATGTAGATATATTGGGACGTCACACATAGGCAACATCAAGCATCTTCTCTAGTACATGTACATCTATTGGGACGTCACACATAGGCAACGTCCAACATCTTCTCTAGCACATGTAGATATATTGGGACGTCAATCACAGACCACGTCCAATATCTTCTCTTGTACATGTAGATTTATTCTATTGGGACGTCAATCACAGACCACGTCCAACATCTTCTCTAGAACATGTACATCTATTGGGACGTCAATCACAGACCACGTCCAACATCTTCTCTAGTACATGTAGATATATTCTATTGGGACGTCAATCACAGACCACGTCCAACATCTTCTCTAGTACATGTAGATATATTGGGACGTCACACATACACAACGTCCAACATCTTCTCTAGTACATGTAGGTCTATTGGGACGTCACACATAGGCAACATCAAGCATCTTCTCTAGTACATGTAGATCTATTGGGACTTCAAACATAGGAACGTCCAACATCTTCTCTAATGAGACATAAAGGATCTAAAGCGGAATAGACGTAATTCACACTACGCTTACATCAAACAACACGAAAATTGATGGACGTTAAAATCACACTTTACGTAGCTAAAGTTGGACTCAATCATGACGTAGCTCACACGTGACGTAAATTACACTTCATGGATCCCATAGACGTAGCTCACACGTGACGTAAATTACACTACATGGATCCCATGGACGTAGCTTACACCAGGCAGTCACTTAAGTTAGGTCACGTGACTCTAAGAGTAGACCTGCTACCTCATCTGAGGGCTCGCTAAACCTTAATCCGCTTCCCTGATTATCAACTCTCAGCTAGATAAAGGAAACTTGTTTTCTTTTCAAGTGGGGTTAGGTGGTAGAGCGCTATTGATACGCTTTAAGCTGTGGTTCAAGTTAGTGCATATGGGGGCCCCAGAGGCCACCCAACTCGCACAGTCAGTGAAGATAAGTCACCCGGTCTGTGTAGTGACCACGGCACTTCACATGTTGGTCGATGGTCGGTCGATCAATTGACCACACTTCACATTATGTTGGTCGATGGTCGGTCGATCAATTGACCACACTTCACATTATGCTGACCAACAGAAACAAATACACTTCGACAGAAACTCATCCTCTCTAATTTAAACTTTTCAAGTGAGTTTTTGTAACATTATGTAAAAAAAAAAATTATGAATACGTTATAACTTTTGTAACCTTATGTAAAAAAAAAAAGTTATGAATACGTTATAACTTCCGGGTACTTAAAATTGTTTTAAATTTTCTCTTCCAAACACTTGGTTATATAACACTTGTTGTATTGTGTAATGATAAAACACTTGATGTATTGTGTAATGATAGAACACTTGATGTATTATGTAACTATTACACGCAATTTATTATCACAGGCCGAGTTTTTGAGCACTACAATGTGTCAATTGTTTAAAACTGGTTCACGTCACTCACAAAGTCATGAGTGAACATTACTTAACAAGTTTCATGGGAACATTATTATTGACATTATGTAGCAAGTTCCACATGAACAGTACTAACAAGTTTCACATAAACATTACTAACAAGTTTCACATAAACATTACTAACAAGTTTCACTTAAACATTACTTTACATGAATATTACGTTACAAGTCTCACGTGAACTTTATGTAACAAGTTTCACGTGACCTTTATGTAACAAGTTTCACAGGAAACAAATAAAGTTTTCGGAACATTTTAGCTGTGATTTTGGGTTGTTGAACCAAAATTTAATTAACGATTAGGTTTTTTTAAGTTACTATCAAACGAGATGAAGTCTTTACAAATTTCAATCTTCATTAATTTTGTGGACACATATTAATTTATTTTTCTATCGTAAAACCAGCCTCTTGGTTATAAACAAATTATTTTATTCATTAACTTGTGTTTTTCAATTAACCCTCGTGTTGTGTTCAATTCCCCTTAGCCAGTGGTTAAAATAACCTGACAACAACATCACAATATCTTGTTACCGGGTTGAATAACCTGAACTAACCTTTAAGGGAGGTAACTCGAAATCTTGGTGAAGAGTTCAAATTTAGAATTCTAACTTCTAACCAAGGAAGTTTTAGGTAACTAGATATTAAAGCAGGACTGGCATTGCGCAAGATATTTTTTTATAATTATATATACGTTAATTACGCTCCTTCATTAATGTGATCAAATAAACGCGTGTACCGAGCGGAGCATGAAGTAACAGCACCATCAATCTGAATTTGGTACAATTTGCGGCTCGGCTATATTACCTCCCCTGAGTTTTCCCGCGGTTTGTTAAACACCTGCTGCAAATCAATCCCGCCACTGGAGTTCTCTGCCCTTCGTCAAAAAAAAAATCGGTGTCTGCGTTTTTTAGTTGCCGTTATAAAAAAATATTCTAGATCAAAATACCTTTATTTGTTTTAATTAAGAGAGATGCATTTAGGGCGTCGCCTAGTAACGTTGTCTATACCAGCTGGTTTGGAGAGTGTGAGCATGCGCACTCGACTGGAGCAGTGATCACGTGCTTTGAAGAAGTCCCATACTGGAAGCTGGGGAGGGGGGCGGGAGCAGGGACTGGGGGGGGGGGGAGCAAACGAAGGAAAATGAGCTATTGATTTTTACGATAATGAAAATAGTTCCGATTCATAACGACATGAAAGAAGTAGTTATGGATGTAGAAAGACCAAGGGGAGGATGGGTGGGGGGGTCTAAACAGACGGTGGGGTGGGGGTCTAAAAAGACAGTTGGGAGAGGGTGAGGGTTAGTATGTGGATTATGTGAAGAGTGGCTCACAAGCAGTGTACGTTCACGTGCTTCAGTAACAGCTTTAAGATATTTTTTAAAGATTTATTCGTGGCTGCTGTCCCAAGTTTTTTGTCTACCTGTTCCTTGTGGCAAGGCTGATAGATTTAACACACAATAACTTTTTTAAAAATTTGGGCTGTGCAGGGTGTGGGCTGGGGTAAAGGGTATACATTTCTGTTATTTATATAATCTTAGTTCTCAGCCGTCTTGTCTTTAACATGATAGAACAACAAAATAAGTGTTTCATATGTAGAAAATTGCTGTGTGCTCAGTTGGATGCCCCCCCCCCCACACACACACTGTATGGACTTGGTAAAACTATTATCTTTAGATCTGTACAGCCATACAAGCAGAGGTGTGGGGGGGGGGGGGGGTGTTGACGCGTGGGCGAGTTCAATAACCTGACCTAGAGCCTGAGAGAGAGACAGCTGTACATACAACTAGTCACTTGGCCAGTACCACGTGATCTATCCTGATCAAACTGTACTGTACTATTTATAGACCTGGTACCTATGATGCCCTTGCTAGTGTAGATCTGGTGCCTATGATGCCCTTGCTAGTGTAGATTGTTGCCTATGATGCCCTTGCTAGTGTAGATCTGGTGCCTATGATGCCCTTGCTTGTGTAGATCTGGTGCCTATGATGCCCTTGCTAGTGTAGATCTGGTACCTATGATGCCCTTGCTAGTGTAGATGTGGTGCCTATGATGCCCTTGCTAGTGTAGATCTGGTGTCTATGATGCCCTTGCTAGTGTAGATCTGGTGCCTATGATGCCCTTGCTAGTGTAGATTGTTGCCTATGATGCCCTTGCTAGTGTAAATCTGGTGCCTATGATGCCCTTGCTTGTGTAGATCTGGTGCCTATGATGCCCTTGCTAGTGTAGATCTGGTGTCTATGATGCCCTTGCTAGTGTAGTTTATAAAGAAGGATAAACGCTAAGGAAGGGTGACACACACAAATTCGCTTAAGTCTGACAAAAGTCCAAATGTCTGTATGTCCAGAACTCCCGAATATTATATCCACATTGGACATACCTGTGTATTACTACGTTTGGCCGTGTCGTCTTTCGACAATTAGACCTACACGCTAAACTAAACATGATCATTAAACATCTGATAATCAACAATATTTTAACATAAAAATGCAATGAGTTATGATCCTCTAAAACCCCCTTTCATCTCTGCTCCAACTTAATCCAGTTTAAATTACGTTTTTTTTTAATGACAGCAAGCCCCGTCATCCTCCCCCCCCCCCTCCCCCTCCCCCTTCCCGCTATGTCTAACTAATCTTTAAACACACGAGATAAACCCACGCTATTGTTCAGCCCCAACTAATTACAGTTGTAGGCTATCTCGCGGCTTAGCTACAAATTTCATGTTGGATACACTTTGACCTTTGCCATACAAATCTCGATGGCGGAAGACCGCGTTACGTCATGACCCGGAAATAATCTCTTGTCTACCCGGAACATGACGTGGGGGTTAGAGTTCAAGCTCACCCACCAAACTACTTCTCTCTAGCCCAGTGCTTCTTAATCTGGGTTCGATCGAACCCCAGGGGTTCGGTGAGTCAGTCACAGGGTTTCGGCTTACGTCAAGACAAACAACCGACTCTTATTATTTGCGATCGGATTTTGTCAGTGCGGACGATAGGACTATTACGAAGGGTTTGCTGATTGCGAATAAGAAACTGATGGGGTTCGGTACCTCCAAAAAGGTTAAGAACCACTGGTCTAGCCGGCATTATTATATCCGGCGTGTTTGAAGCAAATAATAGTCTTTAAACAAATTGAACACACTTCAATTTGTTTTAGGTTGCTGATTAAAACGAATATAGTAGGATTTTTATATTTGACTTTTCAAGTTTGTTTGAGTTACTCTCTCAAGTAGCACTTTCTTGAAGTCACATTTTGATAGTTGTGGAAAGGGGAATGGAATTGTTCTACTTTTTTATAAACTTAGAGAATAGCCGAGTATACAAGGGAATGTTATGTTGATGGCTGGTGGACGACTGACAAAATGAAACAAGCACATTTTGTAGTAGGCCTACAATAGAAGTCAATCATCCAGGACTTAGTTTAAGTACAGTTTGGAATATGATACAATTTCCATTGATCGAACCACGTCCTATATTTGACGTTACTAACGCCCCCCCCCCCCCACACACACACACCACACCAACAAAAAAAACAACACATCCAATTCGTAAGGATGAAAGCCCGTCCAAATATCTAGTACTGTCCAAGCCACCATTTGCAACGAGCAAACCCCGCCCCCACTTGGTGCACCAAAGCAAAGACTAGGGACAAGCACCGGAAGTTGTACACTTAACCCTAGCCTGGGTGTCAATCAGAAACAAAGCCTTGCCTTGATGGATGACAGCACGTGATACGAGGGTAATCCACTCGAGTGGATAGTAAACCCTCTTCACTTGAACTTTGATCTCGCTCATCCGTTTACACAACACTACATACACTCATCAATTTACTCAACACTACATACACTCATCAATTTACTCAACACTACATACACACATCAATTTACCCAACACTACATACACTCGTCAATTTACTCAACACTACATACACTCATCAATTTACTCAACACTACATACACTCATTAATTTACTCAACACTACATACACCAATTTACTCAACACTACATACACTCATCAATTTACTCAACACTACATACATGCATCAATTTACTCAACACTACATACACTCATTAATTTACTCAACACTACATACACTCAACTTCTCACACTGTTGGTCCAGTGACGTACTCAGCTCTGTAATAGACCAAAATACACAGCAGTTAACAATAGTTGTAAGATTTGGTCACCTCGCCGGAAAAATCCTGGCCAACCTCTTGATTTCTTTGGTAACGATTAGTGCCTGGTTGGACGATTAATGAGAAAAGTATAATCTTCAAAAATGGCCTGTGCCCTAAAGGTTAGCTGTAGCTAGCGTGGCTACCTGACATGTAACCTCAAGGTTCACTGTAGCTAGAGTGGCTACCATTCCCCTGTAACCTCAAGCGTGGCTACCTGACTGTTTGCGCAGGACGGGACCTGTCATGCAGTCGTTAATTCCATTGTATGCTCAGCATGGCTGACCACTGGTGAGTCACCATCCGTTAACCACACCTGGTCTGTCCGTGACACAGCTGACCAGTGCCGCGTCACCTGGCCTGTCAGCGAGCTGGACGCTACACCCCATCAATCACACGCGCTCAGGTGTGTGATAGCTCCTTGTTTTCATCTTCAGGCAGATTTTTGACTGCTGGTGCTGACTAGTTGACGTGGTTATTAAATATGACAGGCCAGAGCGAGTGTGTGTGTGGGGGGGGGGGGGGGGGGGGAGAGTAAGAGGCGTCACCGATTTCGCTTAAATAATTCAATTGAATAGGACACAATCCGATGAGTTCCTAACAGCTGAACTATAGGGTTTATCGGTTTATGCCTAATATTTGCAACAGTTAGGAGCTGAACGGCTTGGGTTTTTTTTTATAGTTGATTTAGTTTACCTTGGATATCAATCTTTGTTAATATTTGTTGTTGTTTTTTTTTTCGAGAAGTAAAAAAGATTACTTCAAAACTGGAACAGTAAAATAGCTCTCAGCTTAAGAAAAACATCTACAAAACCTAGTGTTTCTCCAAGACGGAGCGACACGCAATGTGCAGACTAGGGAATGTAGAGTGAATCGGTTGAAATTTCTGATAACAATTTTGTGGTGTCTCGAGCTAGAAGAAAACATTAAATGTGATTGATTCTTTTGAAAAGTGACACGTTATTTATGCGTGACGTAGCGACATCCTCGATTTGAATATTTGCATCTATACCTGAAGTCAGCCACTTGCTACTTGATAAGATGTGATGATAGGATTTTGTCGGAAACAAATCGGAGAATTTGGTCTTAGATTATCTATCAGATAACCTGTTTACATTGATACACACACGTAACATTCGTACAGGTGTACATGACAAATATAGCAGCCACATTGTGTGACTTAAGGCAGGAGTACATCAGAGGGAATTGATGTTGATAATGGGCAAGTACAGGAATATGTGGGCTAATGGGCAAATACAGGAATATGTGGGCTAATGGGCAAATACAGGAAAATGTGGGCTAATTGGGCAAGTACAGGCATATGTGGGCTAATGGGCAAGTACAGGCATATGTGGGCTAATGGGCAAATACAGGAAAATGTGGGCTAATTGGGCAAGTACAGGCATATGTGAGCTAATGGGCAAATACAGGAAAATGTGGGCTAATTGGGCAAGTACAGGCATATGTGGGCTAATGGGCAAATACAGGAAAATGTGGGCTAATTGGGCAAGTACAGGCATATGTGGGCTAATGGGCAAATACAGGAAAATGTGGGCTAATTGGGCAAGTACAGGCATATGTGGGCTAATGGGCAAATACAGGAAAATGTGGGCTAATTGGGCAAGTACAGGCATATGTGGGCTAATGGGCAAATACAGGAAAATGTGGGCTAATTGGGCAAGAACAGGCATATGTGGGCTAATGGGCAAATACAGGAAAATGTGGGCTAATTGGGCAAGTACAGGCATATGTGGGCTAATGGGCAAATACAGGAAAATGTGGGCTAATTGGGCAAGTACAGGCATATGTGGGCTAATGGGCAAATACAGGAAAATGTGGGCTAATTGGGCAAGTACAGGCATATGTGGGCTAGTGGGCAAATACAGGAAAATGTGGGCTAATTGGGCAAGTACAGGCATATGTGGGCTAATGGGCAAATACAGGAAAATGTGGGCTAATTGGGCAAGTACAGGCATATGTGGGCTAATGGGCAAATACAGGAAAATGTGGGCTAATTGGGCAAGTACAGGCATATGTGGGCTAATGGGCAAATACAGGAAAATGTGGGCTAATTGGGCAAGTACAGGCATATGTGGGCTAATGGGCAAATACAGGAAAATGTGGGCTAATTGGGCAAGTACAGGCATATGTGGGCTAATGGGCAAATACAGGAAAATGTGGGCTAATTGGGCAAGTACAGGCATATGTGGGCTAATGGGCAAATACAGGAAAATGTGGGCTAATTGGGCAAGTACAGGCATATGTGGGCTAATGGGCAAATACAGGAAAATGTGGGCTAATTGGGCAAGTACAGGCATATGTGGGCTAATGGGCAAATACAGGAAAATGTGGGCTAATTGGGCAAGTACAGGCATATGTGGGCTAATGGGCAAATACAGGAAAATGTGGGCTAATTGGGCAAGTACAGGTATATGTGGGCTAATGGGCAAATACAGGAAAATGTAGGCTAATTGGGCAAGTACAGGCATATGTGGGCTAGTGGGCCTATACAGGCTAGTACATCCAGCACAAGGATGATATGCCAGTACGTAGACAGGATAGAGAAGATGTCTGGGTAATCTCTCTCGGTGCTTCGCGGCTGGTGTGGAGTTAGACGAGATTTCAAAATTTCACTTTCGGTTCTGATTTCTGCCAGTCACGTGACCCGTGGGGTTTCAATCAGAGTTGTCTTCCCGTTTCGGTGAAAGTAGGTCATCGAAAAGTCAGGGTAGGAAGTTTGGGGTCAGACAAACTGGGAGCAGGATTATATGGGGGGGGGGGGGGGGGACAAACGGAGCAGGATTATATGGGGGGGGACAAATTGGGAGCAGGATTATATGGGAGGGGTCAGACAAACTGGGGGCAGGATTATATGGGAGGGGGGGACAAATTGGGAGCAGGATTATATGGGAGGGGTCAGACAAACTGGGAGCAGGATTATATGGGGGGGGGGGACAAACGGAGCAGGATTATATGGGGGGGGACAAATTGGGAGCAGGATTATATGGGAGGGGTCAGACAAACTGGGGGCAGGATTATATGGGAGGGGGGGACAAATTGGGAGCAGGATTATATGGGAGGGGTCAGACAAAATGGGGGCAGGATTATATGAGGGGGGGGGGGGACAAATTAGGAGCAGGATTATATGGGGGGACAAATTGGGAGCAGGATTATATGGAGGGGGGGACAAATTGGGAGCAGGATTATATGGAGGGGGGGGGGACAAATTGGGAGCAGGATTATATGGAGGGGGGGGGACAAATTGGGAGCAGGATTATATGGAGGGGGGGGGACAAATTGGGAGCAGGATTATATGGGAAGGGGAACAAATTGGGAGCAGGATTATATGGAGGGGGGGGACAAATTGGGAGCAGGATTATATGGGGGGGGGGGACAAATTGGGAGCAGGATTATATGGAGGGGGGGGGGGCCAAATTGGGAGCAGGATTATATGGGATGGGGGACAAATTGGGAGCAGGATTATATGGGGGGGGGTGACAAATTGGGAGCAGGATTATATGGGGGGGACGAATTGGGAGCAGGATTATATGGGGGGGACAAATTGGGAGCAGGATTATATGGGGGGGGGGGCAAATTGGGAGCAGGATTATATGGGGGGGGACAAATTGATGCAGGATTATATGGGAGGGGGGACAAATTGGGAGCAGGATTATATGGGGGGGGGACAAATTGGAAGCAGGATTATATGGGAGGGGTCAGACAAACTGGGGGCAGGATTATATGGAGGGGGGGACAAATTGGGAGCAGGATTATATGGGGGGGGGACAAATTGGGGGCAGGATTATATGGGGGGGGGACAAATTGGGAGCAGGATTATATGGAGGGGGGGGGACAAATTGGAAGCAGGATTATATGGGAGGGGTCAGACAAACTGGGGGCAGGATTATATGGGAGGGGGGGACAAATTGGGAGCAGGATTATATGGGAGGGGTCAGACAAAATGGGGGCAGGATTATATGGGAGGGGTCAGACAAACTGGGGGCAGGATTATATGGGGGGGGGGGACAAATTGGGAGCAGGATTATATGGGGGGGGGGACAAATTGGGAGCAGGATTATATGGGGGGGGGACAAATTGGGAGCAGGATTATATGGAGGGGGGGGGGGACAAATTGGGAGCAGGATTATATGGAGGGGGGGGGGACAAATTGGGAGCAGGATTATATGGGGGGGACAAATTGGGAGCAGGATTATATGGAGGGGGGGGGACAAATTGGGAGCAGGATTATATGGGTGGGACAAATTGGGAGCAGGATTATATGGGGGGGACAAATTGGGAGCAGGATTATATGGGGGGGGGGACAAATTGGGAGCAGGATTATATGGGAGGGGGGGACAAATTGGGGGCAGGATTATATGGAGGGGGGGACAAATTGGGAGCAGGATTATATGGGAGGGGGGGACAAATTGGGAGCAGGATTATATGGGAGGGGGGGACAAATTGGGAGCAGGATTATATGGGAGGGGTCAGACAAACTGGGGGCAGGATTATATGGGAGGGGGGGGGACAAATTAGGAGCAGGATTATATGGGGGGGGGGACAAATTGGGAGCAGGATTATATGGAGGGGGGGGGGACAAATTGGGAGCAGGATTATATGGAGGGGGGGGGACAAATTGGGAGCAGGATTATATGGGGGGGGACAAATTGGGAGCAGGATTATATGGAGGGGGGGACAAATTGGGAGCAGGATTATATGGGTGGGACAAATTGGGAGCAGGATTATATGGGGGGGACAAATTGGGAGCAGGATTATATGGGGGGGGGGGGGACAAATTGGGAGCAGGATTATATGGGAGGGGGGGACAAATTGGGGGCAGGATTATATGGAGGGGGGGGACAAATTGGGAGCAGGATTATATGGGGGGGGGGGACAAATTGGGAGCAGGATTATATGGGAGGGGTCAGACAAACTGGGGGCAGGATTATATGGGGGGGGGGGACAAATTAGGAGCAGGATTATATGGGGGGACAAATTGGGAGCAGGATTATATGGAGGGGGGGACAAATTGGGAGCAGGATTATATGGAGGGGGGGGACAAATTGGGAGCAGGATTATATGGAGGGGGGGGGGACAAATTGGGAGCAGGATTATATGGAGGGGGGGGGACAAATTGGGAGCAGGATTATATGGGAAGGGGAACAAATTGGGAGCAGGATTATATGGAGGGGGGGGACAAATTGGGAGCAGGATTATATGGGGGGGACAAATTGGGAGCAGGATTATATGGAGGGGGGGGGGCCAAATTGGGAGCAGGATTATATGGGATGGGGGACAAATTGGGAGCAGGATTATATGGGGGGGGTGACAAATTGGGAGCAGGATTATATGGGGGGGACGAATTGGGAGCAGGATTATATGGGGGGACAAATTGGGAGCAGGATTATATGGGGGGGGGACAAATTGGGAGCAGGATTATATGGGAGGGGTCAGACAAACTGGGGGCAGGATTATATGGGAGGGGGGGGACAAATTAGGAGCAGGATTATATGGGGGGGGACAAATTGGGAGCAGGATTATATGGAGGGGGGGGGGACAAATTGGGAGCAGGATTATATGGAGGGGGGGGACAAATTGGGAGCAGGATTATATGGGGGGGACAAATTGGGAGCAGGATTATATGGAGGGGGGGACAAATTGGGAGCAGGATTATATGGGTGGGACAAATTGGGAGCAGGATTATATGGGGGGGGGGGGGGGGACAAATTGGGAGCAGGATTATATGGGGGGGACAAATTGGGAGCAGGATTATATGAGGGGGGGCGACAAATTGGGAGCAGGATTATATGGGAGGGGGGGGGGGACAAATTGGGAGCAGGATTATATGAGGGGGGGCGACAAATTGGGAGCAGGATTATATGGGAGGGGGGGGGGACAAATTGGGAGCAGGATTATATGGGGTGGGGGACAAATTGGGAGCAGGATTATATGAGGGGGGGGCGACAAATTGGGAGCAGGATTATATGGGAGGGGGGGACAAATTGGGAGCAGGATTATATGGGGGGACAAATTGGGAGCAGGATTATATGGGGGGCGACAAATTGGGAGCAGGATTATATGGGAGGGGGGAAAAATTGGGAGCAGGATTATATGGGAGGGGGGGGGACAAATTGGGAGCAGGATTATATGGGAGGGGGGGCGACAAATTGGGAGCAGGATTATATTAGAGGGGGACAAATTGGGAGCAGGATTATATGGGAGGGGGGGACAAATTGGGGGCAGGATTATATGGAGGGGGGGACAAATTGGGAGCAGGATTATATGAGGGGGGGGACAAATTGGGAGCAGGATTATATGGGAGGGGTCAGACAAACTGGGGGCAGGATTATATGAGGGGGGGGGCGACAAATTGGGAGCAGGATTATATGAGGGGGGCGACAAATTGGGAGCAGGATTATATGGGAGGGGGGGGGACAAATTGGGAGCAGGATTATATGAGGGGGGGGCGACAAATTGGGAGCAGGATTATATGGGAGGGGGGGACAAATTGGGAGCAGGATTATATGGGGGGGGACAAATTGGGAGCAGGATTATATGAGGGGGGGCGACAAATTGGGAGCAGGATTATATGGGAGGGGGGAAAAATTGGGAGGAGGATTATATGGGAGGGGGGAAAATTGGGAGCAGGATTATATGGGAGGGGGGCGACAAATTGGGAGCAGGATTATATGGGAGGGGGGCGACTAATTGGGAGCAGGATTATATTAGAGGGGGACAAATTGGGAGCAGGATTATATGCTTGGGGCTTGGGAACAAGAAAAAACCCTCGCCTTATGCAATAAACAAACTATTATTTCAACTCCGACAGAAGCCATCACATATATACCAAACAATATTATTTTAACAGACAGAAGCCCTTGTCTTGTGCAATAAACCAAACAATATTATTTTAAACACTCAGACAGAAGCCCTCGCCTTATGCAATAAACCAAACAATATTTCAACACTCAGACAGAAGCCCTCGCCTTATGCAATAAACCAAACAATATTATTTCAACACTCAGACAGAAGCCCTAGCATATAAACCAAACAATATTATTTCAACACTTAGACAAAACCCCTTATGCAATAAACCAAACAATATTATTTCAACACTCAGACAGAAGCCCTAGCATATAAACCAAACAATATTATTTCAACACTTAGACAAAACCCCTTATGCAATAAACCAAACAATATTATTTCAACACTCAGACAGAAGCCCTAGCATATAAACCAAACAATATTATTTCAACACTTAGACAAAACCCCTTATGCAATAAACCAAACAATATTATTTCAACACTCAGACAGAAGCCCTCACATATAAACCAAACAATATTATTTCAACACTCAGACAGAAGCCCTCGCCTTATGCAATAAACCAAACAATATTATTTCAACACTCAGACAGAAGCCCTCACATATAAACCAAACAATATTATTTCAACACTCAGACAGGAGCCCTCACATATAAACTAAACAATATTATTTCAACACTCAGACAGAAGCCCTCGCCTTATGCACTAAACCAAACAATATTATTTCAACACTCAGACAGAAGCCCTCGCCTTATGCACTAAACCAAACAAAACTCAGGCGCATGATTACGATATGATGTGCACCATTTTTTAAACACGAGACGCCTGAAATGTCAGCATGACCCGTCATAAACAGTGCCGCTTCCTGCATGTGCGAACATACAGGTCAAATATATAAGCTATAGAATGTGGGGTGGGGAATGTGGTCGTTTGTGTGAGGACTGGTTGTGTGGGGTGTGGGTAGTGGGGTTGGGGAGCTGGTAGTTTGTGTGAGGCATGTAGTTGTGTGGGGTGTGGGGTAGTTTGTGTGAGGCATGTAGTTGTGTGTGGTGTGGGGGGAGCTAGTAGTTTGTGTGAGGCACGTAGTTGTGTGGGGGAAGCTGGTAGTTTGTGTGGGGCATGTACTTGTGTGGGGTGTGGGGTAGTTTGTATGAGGCATGTAGTTGTGTGGGGGGAAGCTGGTAGTTTGTGTGAGGCATGTAGGACTAGTTGTGTGGGGTGTGGGGTAGTTTGTGTGAGGCACGTAGGACTAGTTGTGTGGGGTGTGGGGTAGTTTGTGTGAGGCACGTAGGACTAATTATAAGCTTGGTGTCGGACCCACTAATGTGCCGCCATTAATAATTCAATCAAAGTTAATGGTTTCTTAATGCACACTTTTTTCCACTAAATAACATTATTTGAGCTATAAAGATAACCATTTGAAGCTAACAATTATCATTACGTAAGAATTTATTTTACTTCAGTTTTTATGCTCGGGTAGCAAGCATCCTAAGCGATGCCTAAAAGAGACTAGTAGCGAGGCGGATACATTTTCCGTGGCACTACTGGTAAGACACCGTAAGAGCCCTGCATCACGGGACCATTCACCGCCAGCCTCGCCCTCGCCGTCCCCGCTGTCCTAGTTGCATCGGTTGCATTTGCCCCGGTCGGAGGTCAATTTTTCCCCGGTTTATTTTACCACTTCAACAAAGCACTCTCTCATCGTGCGGTGTAGGCATTGGTGCGTCTAGCTGATCTTTCTGCATATTGTGCCATTCTATTTGTGTTGGTGGTTAGACTGATTAACACTGCAGGCTTATAAATAGCGTGCATAGCTTATATATATATATATATATATATATATATATATATATATATATATATATATATATATATATATAATTGATTTATAGATTAACTGCCTATGCTGTACTTAAAAGTAGCTATGTGTGAAATGAGAACTGACGGATTGTAGTTTGACTTCGTGTTGTTAGTTTGCGTTAAGCTTTTAGGTTAGCCTAGTAGTGTTTATCTTTGTGATTAAGTTAATTGACCCTCAACCTTTACAAGCAGTGAAGTTGTGTTTAGTTTCAACGGTCAACCCAATGTTTGTCATTGTTTACCCGAGTTACCTCCAGTGTAAATCTACGTGTGTAGTGTACATTTCGTCTATTGTGTGTTGTTTGGTGAAGTCGTGAATCCTGTTCGATCAGTCAGATAATACAACTGTTTGCTTACACCAATTACATAAATACAGCGATATTGTCAGATTACATGTGTATACTAACAGTAAATATTGAGTGTTATTCAACAACAAGGATAAGCCCATTACATGAGGAAAATAAAATAAATACTGAAAGCAAATTTTAGTTTTAAAAATCCACAAAATCGGTAAATCCCTTTTACCAAAAATAGTGGTTAAGCTATTTTTAGGCTGAAAAAAAAGTTGTAGATTGTCTTCTTAAAAATAATTTCACAAAACAAAACACGGTCATTTGGTTTAGTAGGATAGATGTTGTTCAGGTGATATGCAGATAGTGCTCAGTTTCTGTTTAAATTCGGCCTAGAATTTCTCTACTCCAAGATTTCTTAAAAACTATTTCGCCGTTTTAAAGCACTAGCTTTAACTGAAAGATAATATTTTTAGTTCCATGTTTTTCTTTATACCCGCAGGACAATTGGTTATGTGACGCAGGGATTCTTTATAAACTTTGGACTTTAATAAACATCAATTTTTACAAACTTTAAAACACATTGTGTGGACAATCGTAGGTGGACCTTGTGTCTTTTAGAAGGACCTTTGTGGGTGGACCTTTGTGTGTTGGAAAGAGGCAAGGATAAATCATTTGGCAGGTAAGATTTTATTTTATCATAACCTCTGTCGTTTTTCTGACCATAAAACATTAAATAAAGCAAGATAAAATAGTTACAGAGTTACAGGAATCTGTTGTAACTTTATTTTCCCATATTTCATAGTTAAGAAAAAAAAATGTTAAACCATGGACGTCTGAATGCACGTGTAAAGACCCATCAATAAACACTCACAATTCTCTGCTGTGACGTCATACACTGACATTTTTGTTTGTTGGCCAGCAGCCCTTTAACTGGCCATGAGACAGTGGCCTTAGACTTGACCTTAAGACATAACTGGCCATGAAGCAGTGGCTTTTGACCTGAACATAAGTCATCACAGACCATGAAACAGTGGCCTTAAAATTAACCTTAGTAAGTCACCACAGGCCATGAAAGAGTGGCCACTGAATTGGCCAAAAACCCCACTCTGGCCATGTAAAAGTTGCATTAAAACGTAAACAGACCCAACCTTATTTCCCAATGTTATTCTTTATTTTGTCTTTCCCGATGTCAATATATTTAAATATAAGTTAATATAACTTAGCACTTAACATGTTTACAGCGACAAAAAAAAAAACCACACGCACGGACATGACTGAGAAATAACATGCTCATGGACATGAATTAGGCATGATGTAAGCAAAATAAAAACAAATGTCTGATAAAAATTGAAATGACGTGCTACTTTTTTGCCAACTTTTTTTTGGTCCCAAACTCCCAACAATTTTTTTTTTCGTGTTTATCAGCTTGTTGTTGCTAGTTTTTTAAGTTGTGTTTATCAGCTAGTTGCTAGTTTTAAAGTTGTGTTTATCAGCATGTTGCTGCTAGTTTTAAAGTTGTACTTTTGTTGTGGTGGTGATGTCACTTTCGGGATTTGAACAGTCCTCAAAACAATGAGTTTAAATTTAGCTGCGAGGGACCACGTGACTCAGCCCAGCTCACAAAGGGTAGGGGGGGGGGGGGGGTTGGGACTGGCTTGGTGTTGTTGAAAAAATAGATCTATGATGTCATCAAATTTGGTGGCAGCTTACAAAAGTTAGATAGGGAGTAACGTGTTTGCTGAAGAATGGAGTAGATGGTACCCTGGGGTACCAATATTTCTCTCTTTTAATCCCAGTTTTAATATAGTCAGAACCTCTTCTTTATATACGCTACCTTCGCAATTGAACATTAAAATATAAATTAAACTTTGGAATTGTTGAACAGAAAACAATTTTTTTTAAATATTATGTTTCCAATTATCGACCAGGATACGTAGTCTATAGCGACTATAGACTACGTATCCTGGTCACGTGGTCATTGTTTATGTGTACGGGAAGGTGATGTGTACTAGAATCTAAATGTTTTTGAAAGGCTGTATGTGATTGACAGATGTCACAATAACACGGATTTAACTAAACACACATACATGCTCGTATGGTAGTTATTGATGCTCAAAGCTTGATTCACACAATTTCGGCACTGTTTTAAAAAAAGGTGTCAAAATTGTGACGAAATGTTGACAAACTTGTAATGTGCTAGGTAAAAATCAAAGCAAAGAATAATGGGTGAAGTTGGACTTTGATGTCACACACGAACGGACACACGAACTGACACACCAACCCCGAGCTACATACTCATCGCTACCGGCTACACCTAGCCACTCACAGTTGCTACACCCAGCTAGTACTTGACTGCTATCTAAGAGACGTTACTTTGACTAACACCAGCCTTGTGATTTTGATCAGACGGTTTTGAAATAAAATTTTACAATCATTAAAAGATTGTATTTAGGCCAAGGCCGGGGGCAGTAAATAGTCAACATACAATCTGTTGCTACGTCAGTCGGAATTTCACCTGCACTTTTGGCCAGACTTTTAGCAGAAGTGGCCACCAAGGTGGGAAACTCTTGTTGTTTTTTTCTATCCCAAAGAACAGATTGTTATACGCATGGCCGTAGCCTTGACCTTGGCTCTATTATTTATGAGCGATACTAATGTCGCGTGTTTTTTCACATGAGTTATGGGATTATCACGTGACTGACGGATGGGTTTTCTGGGGAAGAAATCAGCGCCACCCCGTACCGTTCAATTGTTTTTACTGCTGCACCCATTTAAAAAAATATCGGATTTTCCGAGAACTAAAGTTAGACAAAAATATCACGGGTTTGGTCCTGTTCAAGGTTGACGTACAAAAGTAGGCCTTCTTTCTGCTATCATTCTTGGACTCTTGGAATCAAATTTAAAAATTACTCGCAAGTGTAGACTTTGTATTCTGTTTCAGTTTGTGTGGGTGTATTGTGTGTTTTTGGGAAAAAACGCGTCAGTTCCGGTTTTCTTATAAACTAATTTATTACCAACACAAATAGTTGAAGGCAGCCAGTGTGAAAATACAAAGAGAACTTCTGTAGGCTACTACCGAATCTGTGGGGTTTTCAAATCTGTCATTTTGCGATCAGAATGATGTAGTGTTTGAATGTTTGTGTGTGTGTGTGTGTTGTTTGAATATATGTGGGTCTTGGTGAAGTTTGCATGTATATGTGTGTTCACAGTGTATTGTCTGAATGCACACGTGTGTGTTGTTTGAATGTGTGTGTGTGTTTTAGGGGCGTAGCGGGGGGGGGGGGGCGTGTGGGGGACATATGTCCCAGGGCATGAAGTTTGCATGCTTATGTGAGTTCAAAGTGTATTTTCTGAATGCACACATGTGTTTTGTTTGAATGTGTGTGTTGTCCTAATGTGCTGTCGTAACGCACACGTGTGTTGTTTGAATGTATGTATGTGTGTATAGTCATCGACTGCTACCACCAAAAGTAGAAGACCAAGTCCCATTGAGCACAACTTGAGACCCACGATCTAGGCGGTAAGACCAAACCCCATTGAGCACAACTTGAGACCCTCCATCTAGGCGGGAAGATCAAACGTCCCGCCAACTGCCCAAACTGTTTGCTCAATGTTTGCGATGATTCATACTTGCCGCACTTGTTACCTGCGCCTGTTATCTGCCCAGGTAAAAGTCAGCCCGACATACTTTGACAGCTCTTCATATTGCCAGGTAGAATGGGGTTGACTGGCTGATCTATCGTCTGCCGGTGTTCATTAAACAAAAACGTAGGATAATTATAAATTCGCCTTATTGATGTATGGAGAATTGCATATATTTTGCCAACAAAATTGGAAGTTATAATTTACAAAAACACAAACTTGCATTGATCTTAGCTCTTACCCCAACCAATGGTTTCATATTCGCTATGGCGAGATTCACTTACCATTTAATTAAATGTTTAATTAGTTAACGAGCATTCTCAAATAACTGCACTAACAAAGTGACATGTATTTATTTCTACAGAAAGGATTATTCATAGGCCATATCAACTCCAAACTTAATATTACCATATACTTAAACATAACGTTTGCAATTTACAGGGTACTAAAAATCGTACACATAAATCTAACGGTTTAAATTAAATATCTTTATCATCTGTATCAGATAAATACAAAATGAGACTACGGTTATTCGGGAAGATTCTATTGATAACACATTTAAATATTTGTAAAAACCGATTTTTTTTTCTGGCCGGATATAGCCAGTCTACTTGTGTGTGGATTTTAAACCAAGGTTTGAACTGTAGAGAAAGTACCGAATCAAAAATTGCCCAGAATAGTATTCTCTACCGACAAGTGTTGTGTTTAATGTGGTCCAGCTCAATGCTGAACATTGACACAGATAAAGGGAAATGATTGTCTGATGCTTCTGTCCCTTGGGCAAAAACACCGTGCGGTGTCACACTGGTCTAAAGTATTCTAACTAGAACACGGTAACGATGGGTTTGAGTCGGTGCACTTAGATCACTATGGCATTAAAACGAGAGTAAAAGAAATGATACGGCTGAGCGGATACACTGTTAGGCTGACAGTTCGTGGTGGACGTCATGGGGTAACTAGGCGAGCCGCGTCATGGGGTAACATGTACCAGCCGCTTCATGGGGTAACATGGGATAACAAGGACCAGCCGTGTCATGGGATAACATGGACCAGCCGCGTCATGGGGTAACACGGACCAGCCGCGTCATGGGGTAACACGGACCAGCCGCGTCATGGGGTAACATGGACCAGCCGCGTCATGGGGTAACACGGACCAGCCGCGTCATGGGGGTAACATGGACCAGCCGCGTCATGGGGTAACACGGACCAGCCGCGTCATGGGGTAACACGGACCAGCCGCGTCATGGGGTAACATGGACCAGCCGCGTCATGGGATAACACGGACCAGCCGCGTCATGGGGTAACATGGACCAGCCGCGTCATGGGGTAACATGGACCAGCCGCGTCATAGGGTAACATGGACCAGCCGCGTCATAGGGTAACAAGGACCAGCCGCGTCATGGGGTAACTAGGCGAGCCGCGTCATAGGGTAACATGGACCAGTCGCGTCATAGGGTAACATGGACCACAGTCCAGCTAACGTAACGGTGGTCTAGGGTGTAACAAGGACCACAGTCCAGCTAACGTAACGGTGGTCTAGGGTGTAACAAGGACCACAGTCCAGCTAACGTAACGGTGGTCTAGGGTGTAACAAGGACCACAGTCCAGCTAACGTAACGGTGGTCTAGGGTGTAACAAGGACCACAGTCCAGCTAACGTAACGGTGGTCTAGGGTGTAACAAGGACGAGAGTCCAGCTAACGGTGGTCTAGGGTGTAACAAGGACGAGAGTCCAGCTAACAGTGGTCTAGGGTGTAACAAGGACGAGAGTCCAGCTAACAGTGGTCTAGGGTGTAACAAGGACGAGAGTCCAGCTAACGGTGGTCTAGGGTGTAACAAGGACCACAGTCCAGCTAACGGTGGTCTAGGGGTGTGTTGGGCCTAAGCGACCCTCCTGCTGAAACCTGATGGGGATTTCTACCGCACGAGGCACGGCAGTTAACTCGACAAAGATCTCTTTTACCGTGAAACGTAATCATCGGAGTGAATGATCACTGAGGCGTGGCCACACAGCTGCTAAGCGTTACCAAATGTTGGGATGGGGGGGGGGGGGGGCGAGGGCGTGTGTGACACGTTGGTTGGACATTACAAAGAACGTTTCTATTTATAGATCTTTTTTTTTTTTTTTTGACGAAGGCCAGCTATGCTTGACGAGCGTCGGCGTGTAACGCTACAGGGACGCGTCCCATGCTAGGCCAAGTAGATGGCGCTTTGTGCTCTTCTGGGAAAATTGATCGCCGGATCGTGTTTACGTTTGGTGCCTGCATCAGCTGGGTAACCGGAGATGGGGAAATGGGGGGGGGGGGGGGGGGGGGGGGTAATTTCCATGTTGAGCTTCTTTACAAGACATTAAGGCTTTTATTACAAGAGCAAAAAAAATGATGGGCAACAGAAGTTTTTGGTCTCATATATATATATATATATATATATATATATATATATATATATATATATATATATATATATATATATATATATAATTTGCAGCACAAATACGACATTTCAACTCTAATCTAGCCTTGAACATTCTGTACTAAAAAAAAACAATGCCAAAATAAAAACACCGTTATTGGCTTTACAAATAGATCTATATGGCAGATTGATATGAACATGTTATATTTTCTCACGAGGATAGCCTCGATATCGCAAGCTCGAAACCGGAAATGTCAGGACTTAACACGTGACTTTGTGTGGTACTAATACTTCATATCCTAACCCGTGTTGCATTAATACAACACTCAATGAATTATTGGGCGAAATCTTGGATAAGATTAAAAATGTTGGATAAGATTAAAAATGTTGGATAAGATTTAAAATGGTATCATCGGCTATGTTTGTGTTGATGTAATGCCGAACGTATGTGGCCTACTGTAGACGTGTTGGTACAATACTTTTATCTATATCAGCAACATGCAAATGCCACGGGTCAAATGTCAAATGTTAAAACAAGGAACTAAATATTTATTTAATACATCTAGCTGTACTGCCGGGTAATGTTTTAATATATGGTTTATTTGTGGGTTTTGTCAACAGTGTTTTCGGCGGCTATGTGAGAAGTGGTGTATTAATTGTGTTAGTTACAGATTTGAAATTCAAGTGATGCATTATGTAAAGTAAAAAGTAAAATGATGTGCCCTCTCCCCCATCCATCTCTCGCAAAGAAAAACCTTAACTTTCGGTGTGTACGTGTTATGTACTTACACCCTGCCCCAAAATGCCCAGTCCTACTCAATCCTGCCCAAACTACCCAGTCCTACTCAATCCTGCCCAAACTACCCAGTCCTACTCAATCCTGCCCAAACTGCCCAGTCCTACATCCTGCCCCAAACTGCCCAGTCCTACATCCTGCCCCAAACTGCCCAGTCCTAATCAATCCTGCCCCAAACTGCCCAGTCCTACTCACATTGCCCCAAACTGCCCAGTCCTACTCCACCCTCCCCCAAACTGCCCAGTCCTAATCAATCCTGCCCCAAACTGCCCAGTCCTACTCCACCCTGCCCCAAACTGCCCAGTCCTCCACCCTGCCCCAAACTGCCCAGTCCTATTCAACCCTGTCCCAAACTGCCCAGTCCTAATCAATCCTGCCCCAAACTGCCCAGTCCTTCTCACATTGCCCCAAACTTCCCAGTCCTACTCCACCCTCCCCCAAACTGCCCAGTCCAACTCAACCCTGCCCCAAACTGCCCAGTCCTAATCAATCCTGCCCCAAACTGCCCAGTCCTACTCCACCCTCCCCCAAACTGCCCAGTCCTACTCACATTGCCCCAAACTGCCCAGTCCTACTCCACCCTCCCCCAAACTGCCCAGTCCAACTCAACCCTGCCCCAAACTGCCCAGTCCTACTCCATCCTGCCCCAAACTGCCCAGTCCTACTCCATCCTGCCCCAAACTGCCCAGTCCTACTCACAGTGCCCCAAACTGCCCAGTCCTACTCACAGTGCCCCAAACTGCCCAGTCCTACTCCATCCTGCCCCAAACTGCCCAGTCCTACTCACAGTGCCCCAAACTGCCCAGTCCTACTCACAGTGCCCCAAACTGCCCAGTCCTAATCAATCCTGCCCCAAACTGCCCAGTCCTACTCCATCCTGCCCCAAACTGCCCAGTCCTACTCCATCCTGCCCCAAACTGCCCAGTCCTACTCACAGTGCCCCAAACTGCCCAGTCCTACTCACAGTGCCCCAAACTGCCCAGTCCTACTCCATCCTGCCCCAAACTGCCCAGTCCTACTCCATCCTGCCCCAAACTGCCCAGTCCTAATCAATCCTGCCCCAAACTGCCCAGTCCTACTCCATCCTGCCCCAAACTGCCCAGTCCTACTCCATCCTGCCCCAAACTGCCCAGTCCTAATCAATCCTGCCCCAAACTGCCCAGTCCTACTCCATCCTGCCCCAAACTGCCCAGTCCTAATCAATCCTGCCCCAAACTGCCCAGTCCTACTCCACCCTGCCCCAAACTGCCCAGTCCTAATCAATCCTGCCCCAAACTGCCCAGTCCTACTCCACCCTCCCCCAAACTGCCCAGTCCTAATCAATCCTGCCCCAAACTGCCCAGTCCTACTCCACCCTCCCCCAAACTGCCCAGTCCTAATCAATCCTGCCCCAAACTGCCCAGTCCTAATCAATCCTGCCCCAAACTGCCCAGTCCTAATCAATCCTGCCCCAAACTGCCCAGTCCTAATCAATCCTGCCCCAAACTGCCCAGTCCTAATCAATCCTGCCCCAAACTGCCCAGTCCTAATCAATCCTGCCCCAAACTGCCCAGTCCTAATCAATCCTGCCCCAAACTGCCCAGTCCTAATCAATCCTGCCCCAAACTGCCCAGTCCTAATCAATCCTGCCCCAAACTGCCCAGTCCTACTCGACCCAGCAACAGACAGTTGGAAATATCTCACAAGACCAACTCCAATCATTCAATTATTCATCGTTTAAAAGCTCGGGTTCTTTAATGGAGGCAGTGCGGGTACAGGGTATCGTGAATATCGATTGATTGCTTATCGATACAAATAATCGGAGCAACATCTGTTGACTAATCCCAACCGGGTAGTCGTTAATCCGGGCAGCATGGCATGGTTCATGTTTTTATAGAACTAGATTATACCCAAATGTTGAATAAAACTGTAGGCATAGTATTGTTCATGTTTTTATAGAACCAGATTATACCCAAATGTTGAATAAAACTGTAGACATAGTATTGTTCATGTTTTTATAGAACCGGATTATACCAAAAGTTGAATTGAAAAGTATGAGGCACAGATTTTTTTTCCCGATGCTATAGAGCAGGGGTCTCAAAACTTTTCAGCCCGAGGGCCGCATTAACTATCAAATATTAGTTCGGGGGCCAGATATTCTTCCAGGTATATCATTCGGGTGGCATTTTTCAGCAGCCACCTACAACAAACATTTTTTTCCGTGGACAAAAAGATCTCCGAGGGCCGGATGAGAGGACCTCGCGGGCCGCATCCGGCCCGCGGGCCGTAGTTTGGAGATCCCTGCTATAGAGGAATCTATAACACATCGTCTTACTAAAACACAATAGATGAATCGAGCGTGGCAAGCTGAGTTCGAAACCAGGTTGCAATTAAAATATTTTCTCATGAAGTATCCATGCGTGAAGGATGTGGGTTCAATTCCCCGTGTTTACACATAGGTACTGCGGGGGCTTCATGTGTCCCTTACATAGAAGTAGAGAATATATGCATTGTAAATTACTTGTGTTTAAAAATTTAAATATCTTCTAAAAATCTATTGTCACTAATCTACGTTTAGCCAACCCTCATTAACACGAGTCACAACACACACTAAAAAGCTATGCCCCTAATCCATCTTTCATCCCATGAATACAATTACTTCCCCTCCCTCCCCTAGCCTACTACACCCCCCCCCCCCCCCAAAGACCGTATATTCCTATATTTTCTACCCCAGACGCCCAAACCAGCCTTGATACAATGCTCGCGATACAGTACGTCAACGGTTGTGCTTTAAGTAAGTTCGACCCTCCCCCCCACCCCACCAGAGTGAGTCAACGTTATGTAGTATTGATTAGCGTCACCCAGAAACTGTCACTACGCGTGCATTGCGCGTGAGTCAGGAACAAAAAAAGCGTGTCTGTGCTCATTCTGTCGTCTGCTACATTGTCCGGGACTTCCCGACCCACATCCAGCTGTACTGTAAGTACCCTGCTATCCAGCAGTACTGTAAGTACCCTGTTTGCTTGGTTTTTCCAGTTGTAATAAAAGCACGTCACATGACCTAGTTAATCAAACTGATTATTGCATGCAGTAAATATTAAATATATCTATATCACGCGGCTGTGAAGTTTTATATATAATTTATCATGTCTAAATTTAAATATCATGTCAAAAATATTTGTATGATGTAGATAAATCCTGATATGAGATTACCTAAGGGGCGTTTTATTACATGATATCCATCTTACAATTTGATCGTATTTTATGAACATTTAATTGTAAACTTAGACTCCGCAATCTTTACATCCTCTGTTTGTGGTTCGTCCCTACAGAATTTCCTATTGTCCACAAACAATATTTTCGTTTCTGTAAAATTGGGATTTCTGGGAATTTTTAAAAAATATTCAATTTAAAATAAATAATTAGAACTGTGAGATATATTTGGATCTAACTCCAGTCAAAATATACGGTAATTTTAAAAACAATGAATGACTCAGAACTGAATATATTTATTGGTGATTAGCATAAGATTCATGAAATAAACAAGCATTGCTACTGATGCTCACCCATCAATGGACAGATGGGCTAAGCCTATGTCTCTCCAGCTGTTACTAAAGGGGCGGGGCTAATATGTAACCTACTAGCCACACACATTAACATTTTAAATTAATTTAACATAAATTTTCCAGTCAATCAATTCTAGCTGTTTAAGTCGATTTGTTATTATCCAACCATGTGTTAAAAATTTAGTGAAATTCCTGTGTTGATTAGTCATGATGAATCATTGTTTCGTTTGTTTCGAAAAGTGTTCACAGTTTTTCAATCATCCGTCCCAGGATTATTTTCCCGCGGCCTGACAGACGACGCCTGCTGTTGTGACCTAGATTGTGAGTGATGCTCCTTGTCAATTAAACTCAAGAATTAGGTCACAGTGGTCTAAAATAATCCCCCCGCCCTCCCGCACTAAGGTATTTGGGTAACATGACGCTGTGAGTCACAACCAACCCTCATCAATATACGCTGACATTTTGTTTTTGTTCAGGCGAAGCAGACGTAAGTTGTGTGGTGAGTGTAAGCAGAGGTGTGGGGCATTTACTGTAACCGATAAAGTTTTGTTTTGTTGGTGACAAATTGACAAAACAAAAGTTGGTAAGACAACACGTCTGCTAATCCTACCCCCCCCCCCACGCCACACACACACACACACACTCACGCTGAACAGAATATATAAGCCCAACTGTATTAAAAGCCCTCATCTCCTGACAGAGATTAGTGCTTCTCTTTAGTCTGTACTTATGTGCTGTTTACGATGTGCTGTTTACGATGTGCTGTTTACGATGTGCTGTTTACGATGTGCTGTTTACGATGTGCTGTTTACGATGTGCTGTTTACGATGTGCTGTTTACGATGTGCTGTTTACGATGTGCTGTTTACGATGTGCTATTTACGATGTGCTGTTTACGTTGTGCTGTTTACTATGTGCTGTTTACTATGTGCTGTTTACTATGTGCTGTTTACGTTGTGCTGTTTACGTTGTGCTATTTACGAGGTGCTATTTACGAGGTGCTGTTTACTATGTACGCATGACTCACCTAATTCCTTTATTATCAATGTTTTAGTATTAACAAGTTCAGTGTGTCATTGTGTACTCTTTTAAAAATAGCACAGTCCGATTTGATTATTTCTGAATGTAATTGTCTTTACTGGGGCGTGTAAGCTAATGCAAACGTAATATCTGTAAGTGTAAGAGATCTGCTGATGGGCTCGTGTATTTGAAAAGCATGTAATCACGTCTGTAGTGGGCTAGTTATCGCGTTAGTGATCGGACAGTTATCACGTCAGTTATTGGCTAGTTGACACATCAGCAATGGGCTACTTATCACGTCATTGATGGGCTAGTTATCACGTTAGTGATGGGATAGTTACCTCGCCAGAAGATAGTTAAAAATCATGATTGTCAACATGTATAGGGAGAGCACGTCCATTTTGCTTTATTCATCTGTTCTTAGGGCTGTAGGAATTACATTTTTAAAATTGGAGTAGCTTCCCCTAATTTTCTCATTACGTTTCCCCTTCCGTTGTGGAAATAACTACCCACTAAGACTGGTAGATCTACATCTTCAGCGTTTGGCATTCAAGTCATGTTTGATAAATGTTTGAATGAAGAATGGTTTCTGTGACGTCACGGAATATCCATCTGTCCTTGACCCGGTGTTTACTGGTAGTGGGCCAAATCAGCTGAAAATGAGTAATTATTTATCTAAAGATACGGTTAATGATTACAAACACGACCCGAATCGTTGATTGGGAATACGATTGATTCAGGATGAATTAATGGATACGCTATTGATTATTTAAAGAGACCCATAATTTTTTTGTCTGTTTGCCATGGCCTTGTTTATTCTGCCGGTGAATAAGCATGCGATGCAGGAAGGGGTTGCCAAGGAAACGGCGAAGCCTTCCATCAAATATGGCGCCTAACATACGATTATGGAAATTCCGCACAAGATTGACCTAGATTTTTGAATGATTTTTTTTTTTCTTTATCGTGATCAGGTCCCACATGCTTTAGTATTAGCGTATAGGAGATAATATAGGCGCCCCACACTAGTATTGGCGTATCGAAGATAGGCACCTCACACTAGTATTGGCGTATCGGAGATAGGGGCCCCACACTAGTATTGTGGGCTATCCTAGTTTACCTGTGTCTAAAATATGCATCATCCTTACACTTACATCTCTAACTAATCTTTGGCAGCTGAGCTTATAACGTCTGTAGATCTAGTGTATGTTCTATGTTGGTTAATGTGTGATCTTTAATTGACGCCTAGACTACGCATACGTGATGAACCATGTTTTATTTAAGAGTTTACTAACACAGGCGATTTCTATTCTTTGCGTTAAATCTACTCAATGTGCTAAAAAATGACTAAGAACATGACCATTAACATCTCAAGGTAGAACACACAGCGACCTCTGACCTTCACATCTATGAGGGATGAACTGCTGTCTACTGTACACGCCCCAGGGTAAAACCGAAAGTTGCCAGATATATCCGTCGATATTCACGTTAAAGATCCCCCCTCCCCCGATACACACGTTTTTGCCTTTCCCAAGCCACTGTATGAATGACACTCTATGTGGTCTAACATAACTACCTGGATCTAGATCTACGTCGGTGTAGTGCTGAAAATCTTTTTTTTTTTATCAACGACACACAAGTATTTAAAAAAAAGAATATTCTTGAGCTCAAATTGACATCATGATTAAATCCACATACGATTTTTAAAAGTAAATTTAAATTAAAAGATAGCTTGGAGTTGAGGTGACAATAGTTTTTTTATCCCTCGGTCATGAGTTTCTTTCAGGCTTTATTTTCTCCGGGGAGCACTTGAAACTTTCGTAGGGGGGGGGGGAAGTCTGGTAAAAGTATATACTTTCTATACAAATTTTATTTCGTTCTGGGGGGGGGGGGGATTTTCTTGAAAATTGATATTCCACCTCTTACGTAAAACTAGAAAAATATTGATAGAGGGAATTCCCGAAAAAAAAACCCAAGGAAATCCCGTTGCTACGCAGAAAAGAAGTGAGTAACTCAGGTGGTGTGCGCTGATGTAATCCTGCCAGAGTTCCAGGCGTCGACTCACCTTCTAAAAATAGAACACATATTGACCTACCTACAGCTGACGTAGACATCGGTGGCTGCTCACCTAGACCGGACATTGTCAGACGGTTTGTGGGAGGTAAACAACGGATTTCGTTCGCTTGTGTTCGCGGGTCAACTTTGTGTGGTCATCTTTCAGTGGTCAACTTTCAATGGTCAACTTTCAGTGCTCAACTTTCTAATATGTTGATGTTTTTCTGATCAGCTTGTGTTTGTCAACAATCTCAGGTCAGGCATTTTTTCCCGTGCATGTTTTGATTTGTTTCAATATTTTTCATCAGACCACCAACTCTCCTTCAGTTGTAGAACAGTACATTTGTTTTTGTCATTTTGGCGTCATGACTGTTTAATAAAAGTCGTTATAAAATCGACCTATGTAGTGTTGAACAATATCTTCAAGTAAACCATTTAGCCGTCTCTACAAATGTTCCATTAAAAAGCTTCCCTTTCAAACCTGACGGTCTATGGGGCAAGTGAAGTAGTTCGCTTGTTTCTGTGACCTCGGCATATGAAGAGACAGTGTGGTCAGCACTATGCCCAGCCGTCAGTCCAGCTCTCTACCGCTAGACCACTCCGTCCCAAATGTTCCATACTTGTAAATATGTATCACATTATATCGCTCTTCGCGTTCTGCACTGACCAGATTAACAAGTCTTGAGTGTTAGCAAATAAAACAAGTGAAACAGAATAATTTGCTCATTTCCTACCCATCGATAACCAATCTGTTCAAGAGATAACGATAAAATTCAGGGATGGCGTGGTCGAATGGTAGAGCTTACAACTGTTTTGTAAAGTCTCGAGTTCGGGTCCCAGGGTCGAGTCTGATTCCTGACTTAAGGGAAATACAGGCGGCTGGGTTTAGAGCTATTCACACGGTCTCCTCGTATGCCGAGGTGTTCATCTGACCCATGTGTCTTGGGCATGAACGGGAAAAGTTTATGATGAACAATAAAATTCAGCAATTCTATGATAAAACATTGAAAATAAGAATAAAGAAAATCATAGGCAGTGCCATGTAACATTTTGCTATACCACATCTCTGGTCTATATACCAATGATATGCCATTCGTGTTATAGGCGTGTATGCGGTCCCTAGGCTGTGTTAAGTCCCAGAGCTATCAATCAAAAGCATAAGTAGAGTTCTGCTTACGCTTGTGACTATTAAAATGTATAGTCACTGGGTACAAATCCCACCAGACTATTTATAGTCACTGGGTACAAATCCCACCAGACTATTTACAGTCACTGGGTACAAATCCCACCAGCTCATCAGCTCACCAGATCGATGGTGAGTTGCTAAGTTAGACAACAATGAGATCATCCGAACAAGACGATTGGTCAACGGGTTCACCTCTGAACTCTGAGAATGTCTGACCTACCATTGTTAAGCTCTATTCATGCAGTGAACAATGGTTTATGTTGTTGTTTACTTGGAGTTTAGGTGGCTTGTTCTTACACTGTTTAAAAAGATGAACAATACTGTCTATAAATAGATAGCTTATCTTTAAAAATTCTACATTTTTTATGTTAGAAAAAAAAATCGAAAGAATCAATGCTAATTGTTATTTGTTTGAAAGGGGAGGTAACGGGTGGTCGTATTTCGTAGATGCATCTCAATCAATCGATGGTGTCATATTTTCGTACAAGGAAAGGGAGTGTTGTTGGGAGGTGAGGGGTGGGGTTTTAGTTGTTGTAGAGGATGGGTGAGAGTTGTTGTAAAGGATAGGGGAGAGTTGATGTCATGTTTATTTATTTTTTATTCGGAAAAATTCTGAAATTTGTCAGTATTAGGCTAAAATGTACCATCAGTATGGTGTAACATGTAAACAAAAAGCCCTGAAAATGTAAGTAAAGTACTCACTATCTGAAGATGACAGAGATTTGTTTGTGACTAGCCAGATAAAAGTGCTTGTCTGACGGTGTTTATCAATATACACCTGCACCATGGCCGAGTTTTTGGTGTGGGGACATCAACATGTTTAGATGGCGCTCTGTCAGGTCAGCTGGTCTGTCATGTCAGGTCATGTCATGTCAGGTCAAGTGTTCAGGTCATGTTAGGTCAGGTGGTCAGGTCATGTTAGGTCAGGTGGTCAGGTCAGGTATGTCATGTCAGGTCATGTGTTCAGGTCAGGTGTTCATGTCATGTCAGGTCATGTGTTCAGGTCAGGTGTTCATGTCATGTCAGGTCAGGTGGTCAGGTCATGTTAGGTCAGGTGGTCAGGTCAGGTATGTCATGCCATTGAGACGGCTGTCTGTCATGACGCAGACACAGGAGGTAACAGAAAATGCATTGGGTTGGCATTTGGGTTGGCATTTGGAGACATTTGGAGGCACTGTGTTTAGGCACTGAGTGGGGAGCATTGAAGTATTTTGTGGTGGCATTTTGTATGGGCATTAAGTAGAGGCATTTTGTGGTGGCATTGTGTATGGGCATTAAGTAGAGGCATTTTGTGGTGGCATTGTGTATGGGCATTAAGTAGAGGCATTTTGTGGTGGCATTGTGTATGGGCATTAAGTAGAGGCATTTTGTGGTGGCATTGTGTATGGGCATTAAGTAGAGGCATTTTGTGGTGGCATTGTGTATGGGCATTAAGTAGAGGCATTTTGTGGTGGCATTGTGTATGGGCATTAAGTAGAGGCATTTTGTGGTGGCATTGTGTATGGGCATTAAGTAGAGGCATTAGCGGGCATCAAGAGACAAGATAAAAGAAGGAATTGCGTGTTGGAATTCTATTTTCATGCTGGGGTGGGAACTGGGGGTGGGGACTGGAGGTGGGGACTTGGGGTGGGGACTGGAGGTGGGGACTGGAGGTTGGGACTGTAATCGATGGTTGTCTGCGATTGATTCTGTGTTTATGATATGCGTAATATTTAGCTGGGCGTGGTTTGTGGTGTTAATGAAAATAAGAATGAGATGGAAAGACGTAAGAGAAAGGAGGGGGAAGACAGACCGAGGAAAAGACAGAGAGGGAGAGTGGATATTGTGGGAGTAAGGGAGTGAGAGAAACGAAAGGATACATGAGGAATGCGAGAGAGTGAGAAAGTAGAATTTGACCATAGACACCTTGCACATAACTCTAATACTTGTTGATGTCTACGTCCAGGCTTATGTGAGTGGGAGGTTGTGACACGGTTTCTGTTGTCTTAAATTTGTGTATCAACATTTTGTTTGTGTAGGAGTGTACCTGTGTGCCTACCCAACCGTGACAGATATATAAATATCCCGAGACATCGCGGCGTGCCAGACATACCTGGCATTAGTTTTCTTCCCTTCCATGTATAGCCTATGGTATAGGACCGTCTGGTATGTAAGTCTACAAGATATGTGGTTGACGGGGGAGGATGCTTTTTTTGTTTTAATAGGGTATTAACAGATTAGTACTATGAAACCTAGGTAAGCCTGTGGTATTATAGACTTGATGGTACTTGTGGTATTTGTGTTTTGGTGGTATAAGGTCCCTAGACGACAACAGATGGTGTATGTATTGTCACGATAGGTATGCTGGGAAATGGTGAGAGGGGACACATTGTTGGAATACGTAGCTGGGGGGGGGGGGGGGAAGGTTGTAGGTATTACATTGTGATAAATAAAAATATTTAACCGAGTTTTGTCATGAACTAGATCTCGCTGTGCTAATTCTCTGTTAGAATGAAAGTTTTGTTAGGTAAATAGGGTACATCTACATACATTCCCCGTTAGAATGAAAGTTATACTAGGTGAATGGGCGAATCTACATTCTGTGTTAGTTAGACCGTGTGTAGTGACTGCACAGGTTCAAGACACCCCCGTACAAAGTCAAGAACCAAACTCGGATCATACAGTTCTACTATAGGCAAAAACATAGTTGTATAACATAATTTTACCATAAGCAAATAGTGCCGCAACATACACCATTTTCAATAGAAAAATACCAATCAATATAATATGATAACTTTAGGGAATTAAAAAAAGGGAATGACGAAATTCAGTTCCATACGCGACGATTTAACAGAGTTGAATCTATTTAAAATCCCACAAATAAAGAAAGCTGTAAAATGGCTACCTATATTTCCACTATCTAAAAAACCTTAAGTTGAGTAGAAAAATGTTTTGTTTATCATCTGACGGAATCAAACATGCATGCGCGTGTATTCTGTCTTGCATTCTTGCAGTCACTGGCAAGGCAAATTCCAGCTCCTTGCAAGGTTTTTAGACAAGAGTATTGTATGACAATTCAATGTCTCCATGGTAACGACGCTCGGCGTCTCGTGTCGCTATTTGTAGAGCTATGACGTAAGACAAGCCAGCTTCAAAATAGAATGACATTTTAGATGAGGAAAATGACGATGATTAGTGTCGTCGTTAGCTGGACGAGACTTTTACCTGCTGGTCGGCTTAACCCAGCAGTTTTTGGCTTACCTGCAGAGATTATAAAATACATGTTCCGTCCAGGTACTCATTTCTTGCTGAACCGGCTCGTTCGCTGGAATCCTTAAATAAAAATTTAAAAAAATACGTACGGCGACGCCGTATAGTTATATGTCATATTTTACGCAACAGAAGCGAATTTTCGCGTCTTTAATTGCGTCAACAAAATTTGTGTCGTATCTTAACATCTCAGCATAAGTATACAAGTCTCATTGTTGTTGTTTAGGGAATCCCCGTTTCTGAATGCACCTCTTGAACGCCCCAGTCTCCCATACCTTGTCACAAAACAGGTTCTTGGTGGTGCAGTTTTCGTTTATTGGGGCCGGGTTGTGTACGGAATTCAAGTTCAAGGTCGATTAAAAAAACGTGTTATTTTTATTAAAACTTCTCGGTGTGAGGTTTCAATAGTGTCAAAAATTTTAGGTTTCAGTTGTTGTCAATCGTCACAAATAAGTAGTTGAATACTTGTCAATGGTCACAAATGTGAAGTTGAAAAACTTGCCAATGCTCACACAAATGAAGTTGAAATACTTGCCAATGCTCACAAATGTGACGTTGAAATACTTGCCAATACTCACAAACGTGACGTTGAAAAACTTGCCAATGGTTACAAATATGAAGCTGAAAAACTTGCCAATGCTCACAAAAGTGAGAGTTGAAAAACTTGCCAATGCTCACAAATGTGAAGTTGAAAAACTTGCCAATGCTCCCAAATGTAAGATTTACGTGGCAACAAAAATCCCGCTCTCGCTCTCGGTCGTCACGAACATGGGCGTGTGTTGGTGGCCCTTGAACAGCCTAGCCAACAAGCCGAGATCGATTCATCGATTACTTTCTTATACCTGATGATGGGAATACAAGGTGTGGGGAAAACACATTTACTTTATATCGCCTCTGGTTAGCCACGTATCGTCTCTAGCTAGTCTAGTGTGTTACACAAACTCTGTATCATCTATGACCAGCCAAGTGTGCTGCACAAACATCTTTGACTAGCAAAGCGTGTTACACCAACCCCCTTTGTACCATCTCTGACTAGCCTAATGTTCTACACAAACACTTCTAGTACCATCTCTGACTACCCTAATGTGTTAACCAAACAATTCTAGTGCCATCTCTGGCTAGCCTAATGTGCTACACAAACACTTCTAGTACCATCTCTGACTAGTCTAGTGTGTTAACCAAACACCAACTGTACCATCTCTGACTAGCCTGCACGGTTACGGCTGTTATAGGACGAGGTCAGGTCGCAGATAACACAACGGTAGTGTGGAGACTTTCCCATACAGTTACAGTAGGTCTATAGTCTATAAGTATAGTGTAACAGTAGGTCTATAAGTATAGTGTAACAGTAGGTCTATAAGTATAGTGTAACAGTAGGTCTATAAGTATAGTGTAACAGTAGGTCTATAAGTATAGTGTAACAGTAGGTCTATAAGTATAGTGTAACAGTAGGCCTATAAGTATAGTGTAACAGTAGGTCTATAGTATATAAGTATAGTGTAACAGTGGGTCTATAAGTATAGTGTAACAGTAGGTCTATAGTATATAAGTATAGTGTAACAGTGGGCCTATAAGTATAGTGTAACAGTAGGTCTATAGTATATAAGTATAGTGTAACAGTGGGCCTATAAGTATAGTGTAACAGTGGGCCTATAAGTATAGTGTAACAGTAGGTCTATAAGTATAGTGTAATAATAGGTCTATAAGTATAGTGTAACAGTAGGCCTATAAGTATAGTGTAACAATAGGTCTATAAGTATAGTTTAACAGTGGGCCTATAAGTAACCGCTCAGGTTTCAAGTACAGCGTAACAAGTACAATTTAACAGTAGGTCTGCTAGTTTACAAGTACAGTGTAACAAGTATAATGTAACAAGAAGTGTAACAATTGCCCTCTTGGGTTTCAAGTAGAGAGTAATATTGGGCTAACAAGAACAATGCAGATCTACACCAGTACTTAATTAGTTAACTACAACATTCTTTAGAAAATATGGCATAGATAAACTAATATTTTGACGTACAGAAGGTCAATTTGTTAAATAGTATTGATGTTGATAACGTAATCTTGTTTAGTTTTCCGTAGTTAATCACTAGTCGTAAGGATGCGTGTCTGTATTGTCCTATAGTTGCTAGGATAGGCTGTATAGAACCCGTGTACCACCTCAACACTACGTAAATCATGTCAGTGTTTAACCGTTTGACCTCTCCACCCTATTCTAATGTCAGTATTTTTACCTGTCTACCAGCTCCCTAAACCTGCTTAGCTCTCATGTTTAGCTCCAAATTAAACTCCGCCACCTGCCCGTTTGGTTCACGTGTCTCCTATCAAATACAGCTACCTACACGACCTCTCCATTATCAGATTGTTTGCACACAACCCCGCCCCCCCTCCCCACCTGCTCCTGTACGTAAACTTACCTGTCTGGTTCATTCAAAAATCAGCGCGTGATTACGTCACGGTCACCTCGACACGGGTTATTTATAGACTGTCTAGCGTGAATATACAGACTGTCAAAATGGCCTCTTTAAATCATAGCGTGAATCATATCTTTTTCAAATGTTTTCTTTTCGACTGTGTACGGTAAATCGAATACGCTTGTATGTTGTAAACTGTGTTGACACTAGGTTCGACTCCTGTAGCGCCCAACTAGTGTGACTAGGGGAGGGGGATTAAAGACCAATTATCCACTAACAGTGATTTGTTTGCTTTTAAATATTTTGTACAGGCGTCTTAATTTAGTTTTAGTTTGCTTTAAATCAAATGTATCTGGAAATAACCTCATGCATATTTTAACCTTTAGCTGAACACTCCGTTGGTTAACAAGAAAACCTTAAGGCTAAAAGTAAAACATTCAAACAACGATGTTGGTGAATATATAAAACATATCAGCCGTGAAAGATTCAGTGTTTCTTCTCTGCGGAGAAAAAAGTCTGGAAGAAACACTGGAGAGATTTGGGCTGATGCTTGCATGTTTAATGTCAAGAACTATTTTAGTTTGGTTATTGGCTAGGCTATATCTCCAGAAACGTCGGGACCTCACACACTACCCCCTGTCTATTTAGTTAGAGATAAGTTGACTTACTACTAAACTATACCCCCCCCCCCGTCTATTTAGTGGTAGATAAGTTGACTTGCTACTAAACTATACCCCCCCCCCCGGCTATTTAGTTGTAGATAAGTTGACTTGCTACTAAAATAGCCTCGCGTGCAGTTGTAGTCTGTCCGGTATTTTATACTGCAAGCTCTGCAACTACCCTGACTTGCAACCTTTAGGTGCACCAGTACGTAAGTGTTAGACTGCATATCTTTTATCTCTGGCAGGAGTTTCCTACATAGACCAAACTCGGTGCACTGTTTTCAGTCTATGTATGTCTAGAACCGTTTCTTCTAAAAGTGACTTCTTGACTTAAAGTGAATAAAACTAGTGCCGTACTATAAGGGCATGGCTTATTGAATGATTGCAAAGTAACAATTTATTAAGATATTTTTCTTCTTTCTTTAAAAAAAAAGAAAAAACTAAAGAAATCCGTGAATTGTCAGCTTGATTAGGTTAAGTTGTCCAGCTTTCACGTGTGTATTAATAGTCGGTCCTCAGATTTTTAAAAATTCATGCGCTGAAATAGGTCAATTAATTATCTTTTTTCCGTGTGTAGAGTTGTAGGTATCCGTTAAACTGTAGCTAATCTAGTGTGTAGTGCTTCTTGTATGTCCTGTCGTTGTAACCGTCTGCGTAATGTGCAGTTATTGCGTTTTTAAATATATTTTATTATCTGTTTATTTGTATGCTAATTGTTGTTAGACATTTTTAATCCACGTATCAATCCACGTATTTTTGTTATACATTTTGTCGATGTATTGATACTCCATCATTTCTAGACATTTCTTGTCTATGTCCATATACCCGTTATGTTTATCTGGCCGACGGACGCCTCCCTCCTGAAGGATGGCGCCAGACGGGTGCTCCGGACAAATAGTTCGCCGCTCCAGTCTCCTCACGTGACCGGATATCGATCGGCATGTCTGTGGGCTGGTCTGTGCCAGGCTGACGTAGCGCCTCGCGCCACGCCCGTGACGTCACGCCTGTCACGTCACTAAGTCTGCTCAACATGGCCGCCCGGACGTGGATGGGCGTGAGCACGTGGTCGTACCCACGTGTGTCCAAGGCCACGTGTTGCCAAGGTTACTGCGTGTCTAAAAATAACGGCTAGTTATCGATCCCAAATGATAGATTTGCCACTCCAGTCTTACAAAATCCGGTTGTTTTCACAAAAATAAGATCAATGTCCTTTCGGGCTTTAGCAATGTCAGAATAGTTTTGTTATTAGTTGTTTATTTTTAACAACTCATTTTTCCCTCACTAATTCGTTCTAAATCATTTTGATTCTAACCTCATCAATTTGCCACATTTTAAATAGTAGTCTACCAATAAGGGTGTTAGCTATCATCTTAGCTAATTTTTTGTTGTAAAAATCGTTTTACTATTGAGCAGCTTTAAAAATCACGAAACTTTAAGTACTTTATCGTGAAGCCTCTCTTGTATGGATGGGTAAGCCCAGGTATTTCACTGACTAGATCAGTCACAATACTTCTGTACGTTTTTCTTAATTAAATTTCTATCGGCCTAAAAAAAAAATTTTATACCAATGATCATGAATTCAACTCAACTAAAAAAAAAACAAAAACGCAAAGACTTTAAAATATTTTTAAAAAAAAGTTATTGACGAAATCTTGAAATCAGGAACTGGTAAGGTAGTGTATATTGATTCCATGTTTCAACCAGCTTGCAATAGGGCCACGTTGGCTCAGCGCTGCAGTGAATGGGCCACAACTGTCAACTCACATCCACAGCTCGCCGTGTCAAGCGTATTGTTGGTTTCTTCTTAACAAGCTGGGGAAACTCAACGGCTTTTTTTTTAACGACAAAGAAAGTTCGGAGTGGGGCACGGGAGAAAAGGTGTGTGTGTGTAGAGGGGGGGGGTGCTCAGCGAAAAAAAAAGATAAAAAAGAATAGGAGGGAGTTGTGGGTTCACAAACTGTTCCTCACTGGACGCGCCTGGCTTGGTTCATAATGGCGGTTAGTTATCCAATTGAAGGGGGAGGGGGTGGGGTTGAACAGACGGCCTTGACCTTATAGCTTTGACTAAATGTAGAGGCCTTTGCCCCCACGGTGTATGTCCTGGAGAGGTCTGCAGATAACCACACGGCTACCGGTGCTTGTGTTTGCTTGTGTTGCCGCGGCTTGTTTAGTTGGCTCCTTCGCGCCATTTTTTCCCCTCTTCTTCTGCCCACACTGCATTTGATGACAGAGCCGGTTGTCGTAACGTGGGGGAGGGGGTGGGGGCAGGTAACCCGAGAGCACCTTTGTCCGACCCACGGGACGAGGAAGTGGGGCAGGGACCCCGTGCGACACGTACCGACCACAACACCAACATGGATACCCCTCGCACTATGGTGTCAGGTGAAACAGAACAAGCAACAGCGATGATAGTTCAATGCTCTATCGATGATAGTTCAATGCTCCATCGATGATAGTTCAATGCTCCATCGATGATAGTTCAATGCTCTATCGATGATAGTTCAATGCTCCATCGATGATAGTTCAATGCTCCATCGATGATAGTTCAATGCTCTATCGATGATAGTTCAATGCTCTATCGATGATAGTTCAATGCTCCATCGATGATAGCTCTATGCTCCATCGATGATAGTTTAATGCTCCATCGATGGTAGTTCAATGCTCCATCGATGATAGTTTAATGCTCCATCGATGATAGTTCAATGCTCCATCGATGATAGTTCAATGCTCCATCGATGATAGTTCAATGCTCCATCGATGATAGTTCAATGCTCCATCGATGATAGTTCAATGCTCCATCGATGATAGTTCAATGCTCCATCGATGATAGTTCAATGCCCCATCGATGATAGTTCAATGCCCCATCGATGATAGTTCAATGCTCCATCGATGATAGTTCAATGCCCCATCGATGATAGTTCAATACACCATCGATGATAGTTCAATGCTCCATCGATGATGGAAAAAATTAGTCTGAAAAAATTGCTGGTATTTTAACATAATCATGGCTTAGTAAATGTAGTGTTCAAATCGTACATACAGTAGCATAAAAGTTTCTATAAAGCACTTTAAATTTAAATGTCATTAAAAATACAACGTATTTCTATATAAAATTTGACATACTATCGGGTACAATTCGTCATCTAGATCTAACACTGAAAGAAACGCATTCTTTATAGACATGCCAAATAGTTCTCATGGCATTCCTGCGTACATTGCTGTCTCTCATAAGACGTTGATTGCCAATTTGAGCTGAGCACTGGTGACTCAACGCTTTATCAAAACTTGATTTCGCTAGACTCGAACACATGTCCGGGCTACTAGCCAAGTAGTCACCTTTACTGCAGCTAGACCACTCCTGTTATTCATAGTCAAAGAATGTTCAAGTTTGAGATAGCCACCATCACCACCCCTTCAACTATGTGCTTCTAAAACACTTGAAATGATAATATTTTTGTTGTATAAAAATGTTTTTCTCCGTACATGCCGCGAACAACGTAGCCGGTAGCCATAGCTAGCAGCGTTTGTTGTTGTTCTCTGTGTGGTAGCTAGTGATAGCGGCGTCCGGGGGTCACGTGATGGGGCGATAAACACGCCCAGCTCACGGAAGTGTCAGGTTCGTGGTGTAGCAGAGCCCACCCCGAAACTGGACACCGGCGTGAGCAGGTTCCACTGTGGTCTGACAGTTTTATGCAGGCTGACAGCCACTGACGGCAGATAACATAAATACTCCCGTTTTTATACGCGTACAATAGACTGGTATTCTTTGTGATAAAACTTAATGTACGCTTATCTACTCCAACCTCGCTCTTGAACTTGTCAGACATTTGTATACAAGTAGAGCTGTAACGGTAGCAATCCACAAGGCATTTAACACAAGATATGACAATTTTGTCTTTGTTAAAAAACGAACAATTAATATGGAAATAGTATAGTAGGTTATGGGAATGCTAGGGTCTATGGACTTATCGGATAATGTTTTTTGCTTGTTGCTCTAACAATAAAGAATTTGACAGCCTTTGATAACCCTTAACCCATTGCATACTCTACACTTGACGTGCTGTTGTGTAGACAGGCAATAGATATCCTTGATGTACCGAATTCTAAAGGCACCGTGCATCTTGGCTATAGCAGGTGTAAGTTTAAGGAAAGGAAAAGGCACTCATAGTAAAACAGCTTTCAAATGCAAGCACAAGAGAAATATACTCATAATTTTTTTTACTGTTTTTTTTTTCCTTTTAATAAATGTACAGCTTTATGCATTTTAACTGCGTGCTTGGGCGGTAGAGCGCACGAATGTGTTGTATCGATTCCCAGACTGAATTCCGTAGGTCCCACTGAGTCCACCCAGCTTTGTTGGGTACCTGACTTAAATTGGGAAAGTAAAGGCGGTTTGACATAGAACTGACGACATTATCCCCATATGTGCAGAGGCCACAGAAATGATTTAACTGTTCAGTCTTTTTTTTTTAAAGTTTTAATTCATACGCTTATTTTACAATTTTCATGCTTGCAAATTTACAATACTTGAGGGGAAAAAACCCAGACAGAAATTGATTAAATTCGCTTATGATGGACGAGACATTATTTGCGATGACAAATACACATTATAAAACTATTCTACCGGTGAATATGCTAATGTTGATCTATTATGACTCATAGTTCATATCACATTGCTTCTCCCCCCCCCTTTCCCCCAACTTCGTTAATACTAGTGTGTGTGACACCTCACTAGATAATTTACATTCACCGCATCGACCAAGGCCTCGGTTCAAACTATCCACTCGCTGCACTGCAGTCCATCTTGACTCGCGTTTCAGCTAGCCGTGTGATCGGTGGTGAAATGTAGCCCCGTTATTACAGGTTTTACGGTAATACTTTTATTGACGGCTTGTCTATTACGCCATTGGGATATTCCATTCAAGTAGAGCACGCTGATCCAGGAGTTGTACCGAGCTTGTAAGTTGAAGGTTACCGTATTCTTTATACTGGTGTAGTGTTACTGGTATGTTAACAAGACTAGTGTTACAGATCAATGCACTGTATTTATTCCATTTTAATGTTATGGACTAGTAAGGTATCAAGACTGATACAGATCCACGCACTATTTATTTAAATGTAATTATTGTAATGCTACGGACTACATCACGTATATAATCAGTCTTGTTACAGATCCATGCACAGGAGTTATTCGAATTGAATGTTACATTTCTTGGAGGGCAACATTAGATATAGAATCTACAGTGTTATTTCAATGTTAACTAAGCTTATTTACTAATTGGACTAGTAAAAAAGTAGTATCTACTAGAGCACAACACGGCGATTGCTACTCCTTGTTGGTCAGTTTAGGGGTCCCTAACCTTTTCCGTCCGTTGCCCTGTGTTTTTTTTTCTGATTGAATTTGAAATATTTTATGGTTACGTAACAAAAAAAAACCCCGCATGTCATAGTTACTATCGCAGGTTTTACATGTGTTTTTGTTCTTGGTACGGATGACCTTTGACCTTTCAGTTGTCTTACGTCACTTTATCTTCTGTAACACATTTTACGGTAACAAGTGGTATGTTCATTAATCTTTCCCTTCAGCCACGAATCAATGCGACTGTACACAAGACAAGCAAGGTCCAGTCGCCAGGCCTGTGATCGATATCTTTACGTTCAGTTTGTAGGTCGATGTTGCCGGTCATATTGTTCAGCTCGTACATCAATAGTCCCGTCTGGCAACCCTGTCGGTGTACAGCGCCATTATTATCACAGAAAATGGGAGAAAAGGACAGGATCGATACTAATACCCGCTTTCCACTTTGCTCTTAACTAACAGTAACATGCGGTGGATGTTGCTTCGAAATTACGGGTAGTGGGGGGGGGGGGGGGGAATGTCATTGTCACGCGACATTGTTATAAAATCGAAGCCTTCCACAACATAAAAAAAAATCGTCTTATCGAATTTTATTATAAATGTCTCAGAATACCCCACCCCCACAATTTAGTTAGGGTTGAATCAAAGCTAGTCTAGATGTGATAATTATATTCGAATCTTTAATATTGTAATTTTGCAGCGCTGGTTTCCTTTTTGGGTCATACTTGCTATTTTTGGACACAGCTCACCTCATGCACATGCGCAGTGAAGGGGTAGACAGTTATTGGATCAATATTTGAGCGACGACAAAAAAATGTTTGTCATCTCAAACAGAAAATAAGATTGAGCTGCTTGAGTCGAGCTCGCCATCAGTAAAATCAATACAGCGACAGACATTAAATTAAGCGTGAGAGTCATGCGCACCCTACCACAAAGTTGAGGTCATTCAGTGCATACACCACTCGTTATCATGTTTTATTTTTTAGACTTTAATGTTTGGCAAAAAACATGTCATAATTGATAGTCGAACTTCGTGCGGAGAATGTTATGTTGTCTAAACGGGATTTAAAAAAAAAAAAACTACCACAACGCTAAAGAAAAGTTTCATAATGTTATTGTTATTACTTATTTTAACTAGCGCGAAATTCAGCTTTGCGGGCATATATATCAGCTTTTATTTAAGTGTTTAATAGATCACTATTAGCCTATAACGTTTGTGTGTGCAGAAAATCATTAGCCCATGACCATGTGAAGTTTTAAATGTGGGCTAATGCATCTAGTCTGTGATGTTTTCAAATTAGAGCTCTTAATAAACTAGACAGAAACTGACAGGCTTCCTACAAAACATTGATGATAATTCTCAACATTTTAATTGAGGTACCCAAAATAATACGGAGGCCTTGGTATAATTACTTCATTCGCTTTTTTCTTTGATGATTCAAACGTATTGGTTTTAAAAACTCAGTTCACTTCACTGCACATTTTACTAATCTAGCAGACCAAAAAAATCTGGGCAGGTGTCTATTTAAAAATGATACAATGGGTGGGTTAAGTTGAGGCATATTGTTCGCTTGTAAAAGGGCATGTTGATTCTAGAAATATCAGTTTACCCAATTATTTTCAAAACAATATAAACTATAACATATAGCACCTCATCTGTATTGAATTGATAGCGCGGAGGCCTAGATCTAGATCTAGTCGGAATTATGTTTTCATACTTTAAAATCAAAATGTAGGCCTGTAACACGCAGCTACTTCCTGACCTTGCCAGTTTGTATTCAAATCCCCACCCCACAGATAGCTGCCGAAAATAAATCAAAGAATCATAGTAATAATAAACCTGATTGATAAATGTAGCTAATAATATCCTGTGTCAAGTAGATATATGTTTTAGCTTTCAATCTTTAACAGATTTAAGCATTAGGCCTATTAGATTAATCAGGACATTAAGTATATATACACACTACTCTATATTTATAGTATTATTAATATCATTAATCATCGTGAAGTTTTATTTTAAAAAGAAATGTTATTTAAACAACACTGTTTATTAATATTACAACACTATGGATTTGTGGCTTCTAATTCATATTATTATTGCCTACCACGTCTCACATATTTTTTTTGGTTGATCTCACTTACAAATTTAGAAAAATCTGGCAGGCTTGTGTACGCTTTTTCCCCTTATTATTATTCTCCCTTGCATTTGAACGAAAAGTAGGATAGGCTTATGCGGCTTATCATTCAAAGTCTGCAATAAGATTTGTGCAAGAAAACGTGTGGATATTGTTTCTTGTATAATTTAGTTTCAGAAGTAAGTTCAATAAATTAAGAAGCCAGCGGGGGTCTATTTATTCTATGATAATTGTTAGATTTCTAGGCTATATTTTTGTGAAACTTTCAATTTTCTCACCTAGCCTGCTGGCGGATTTTTTTTTAGCACAACTGTCCGTGTCTACAGTTCTACTGTAAAAATCACAACACCGGCGTCGAGATAAAGATCTTTATTTCCTAAATGCTAAGTAATACTGATCGGAGACCTTGTACGCATATAGATTCTCTATCTAGATTCTAGATTTATCTAATTTTTTTGCCTAATTATTTCAATAGGCCTACTAGACTTTTAGACTACTGACTGAGACCAGACTTGGTAACGGGTATTTTCAAATCATACCAAATCAAATTGTCAAATTCAATTTACAAATAGAATCTACTCTAGAGTAGTCTAAGTCTAGATTCTTGAGTCTATCTAGATTCTAGATCTAGACTTATTATATTAGAATCTAGACTTGTAGAGCTAGAATTAGTAGCCCAGGCCCTTTTTTTTTTTGATCAGTTTGTTATACAAACAGTTATTGAGTTATTGCTAGAAATTTAGATCTAAAACTCTAGAATAGACTATTATTTGTTGGATGCATCTATTCGGACCCGGGTCCCAATAGCCACGGCCGCTATTGGGACCAGCCAATAGAATTGTTAAGATTTAGTTATACAAAAATTCTTTTAAGATGCAGAATATATCTTTTCTGTTGTGATTTTTTTCCTTGTAATTCTAAATGATATATTGAGATCTTGCTTTAAATGCCCGATATGTTATGATGAGCGGGTGTCGTTAGGTCTATAATATAATTATGACCTATGGTATGAACTTCTATGGCCGAGCGAATGTTGAGCGCGCATGTTAAAATGTGTTTTATTTTTTTTTCTTCCGTTAAACGTAATTTTATTTCATAGGTCTGTCCGTCCAAATATATATATATATATATATATATATATATATATATATAATTGTATTAGATAGCCCATATAGGTTGCAGACTACAGCTCCCGGGCCCGTTTTCTTAAACACGAATATCTCGCATGCGTTGTAGTACACTTTAATAGAAGCAAGATGAAACATTTGAACTCACAATGACCCCAAATCCGTTTTTCCCTCTTGCTGGCTTGGGATAGGGGGGGGGGGGGACTACGACGTCAACAAATCTCGACAAGCTCATAGCAATGGTTTTGCTATGACGTATGCTATACGCCTACACTGTTCACATATAAACCAAAGTGACTTGCGCTGACCAGAAAACGCGAGCGGGCGATCAATGGAGCAACGAAGTTTTTATAATTAGCGTGTTTGAAAACCTAAATCTAGAAAAAAAATCTACTTTTTAATAAAAACAATAAAAAAAAAATTTAAACCAAACAACTCAAAGGGAATTTTAAACTTAGATAAATACCCTTTACTTCACACAAAATAGAGAGCTTTGTTAGGTTCCGATCCCGTAACTAATCGAGATGCGGGAGGTACTGCTTTCTCCACTAGACCACGACGTCTTACAATAATTGATAAGTAATTAATCTTTATCTATATTTAGCTAAATATAGGGTATTTAGAAATAGCATCACAAGAACTAACGCTAGATAATCCGCATAACTAATTACAATATAAGACAACAAAATACGAGCAAATCTACAAGAAAAATCAAATAAACATAAAAGGTATAATTTTAATACAGGCTGTTCAAGTGCTTAACGAACTTAATGCCGGGTCCCAATAGCGGCCGAGGCTATAAGGACCCGGGTCCCAATAGCGGCCGTGGCTATTGGGACCCGGGTCCTAATAGCCACTTCCTTATTTGTTGATCTACACTGACTGAGGCTATAATAATGTTCTATGATGCAGTTGGCCTATTTGCAGATCTAGATATAGAAATTGTTTTAAAAAATTATTTCAACTTAAATATTCTAAAATTGTATCACTTTGGGCTGTGCTAACTTAATTAATATATATTTATTAGGCCTAATGCCTAATACTGTTCTAGGCTTGTATTTAAATATTTGCCCACCTAGTCCTAGCTGAGCCCTTGATCTAATGGATTTGTTAGTCTTTCACTTATGATTTAAAAATCATCTTATCATTAACTTCCACATTCTTTAAAATTGTTTGACCCCAATATTCTGAATAATGCATCATAATAATTTAGTAATTATTCCTATCAACCTTACACCATATTATGTATTTATCTTACTCCTTGTAGATATATAGCTTGTGTTTTTGATAGTTATCTCTATTTGTCATCTATGTGTCTTGTATAGCTTATGTATTTTTCTTCTACAGGCTCTAGTTCCCACCAGATATGTTGAAGTTTTTCAAAAAACATCCTCCCAAGGAGGGGGAGGAGAGAGAGCGTTTGAAAAAAGAACTATTTAAGTTTCAAAAGGTGAGTTTCAAAATTATATTGAATCAACTTCCACAATGCTCATTTAATGTTATGTTTTATCTTAAAACAAGTTATGTGATTTGTTGATAATAATGTAATAATGTTTTTATTCAATATGTAGTAGCCTAAATATTTCTTTTTCATTTCTCCAGTGTGTGGAACATGGATTCCCAACTAAGCCTAGTGCTTTAGCATATGATCCAAAGCTACAGCTTCTGGCCATTGGTACTAAATCTGGAGTTATTAAAATGTATCCTTAAAAGCAAAAGTCTGCAATGGCTATATAGTTACACATTTATCAGTAATCACCTTATATATTCTTACTTATTTGATGGTTATTTTCAAGTTTCTAATTAGACGTTAGTAATAATATTTATTACTTATGTTGTAGTGTTGAATAGATTGGCATGTAGTAGAACTGTAGTTTAAAGATTAAGTAATAAAATCTGTTTATCATTTTGGTTATTTATATTATTCATTGGTATGGCTCTTAACCATCTAAAGCTATGGCACACCAGGATTTGAAGTATCAGCAGTGCATGAAGGTGATGTTTCAGTCAATAGCATGTTTTTCATCCCTGATGAGGTAATTAATGACACATTTTATTTCTTGATATCTGGATACTGAATAATGTCTGCTGTATTTATTACTGAAACTGCTACATTGACTTTCAGGGTCGTCTGATATCTGCATGTAGTGATAGCTCACTGCATCTGTGGGAGATTAATTTAAAAGATGGTGCAAGTGTGCTGGAAGAGAAGAAATTTGATGGAGCTGAACCTCTGTAAGTGTATTTTAAATAAATTTAGGTGTATAATATACTTTTTTCTAGTCGTTATTTTTACTGAAACTCCTTTCTGTCATCAAATAGCTTCAATGTAATTTTTCTTCATTGCACTTTGAACACTCAAGGTTATTATGTTAATTTTAAACGGTTTAATTATTATTACAGGAAAGTGAAAAGCATCTCAACATGCAGCTTAAGTACAGATTTCAACACCTTGTTTGTTGGTACAGAGACAGGCAATGTCCACTTCATAGATGTCAAGACTCTCAAGGAGACTGATGTTGTTAATATGGATGCCATTATTCAAAAGTAAATTTTGTTTGTTTATAAAATGATTGACTTAGTTCGTCTTTACTTATTGCAAAATAGACCATGTGTTATTGAATGTTTTAAAGCAAGTTGTTCTGTAGTGACATGCTTACCTTGTGGCTATATTTGCAGTGTCCCTGATGATTTTAAAGTCAACCCAGGTGCAGTAGAAGCCATTGCAAACAGTCCTGTCAGTGAAGAAAAGGTAAACACATTAACTGAAACTTCAAATTTATTGACATAAACTTCAGAACACTACTATAATCTAGTTTTGAAAAAAATTAATCTTTTTAAATATTGCATCTTTTTAAATATTGCTTACCTGTTGAACTGTATATTTATTTATTATTGTAGCTACTGATTGGATTTAACAGAGGATTGATTGTATTATGGAATGCTAAAGAGAATGCATCAGAAAAAACCTTCAATACTTCTCAAGTAAGTCAGTTGTTTAAAACATGTTGCTCTTATACTGGGATTGTTACTTTATTTAATTTAAAAAAAATAGACCTTTTTATGTGATCTTTAAGAAATAAAATTTTGGAATTTATTTTTGTAGCAATTGGAGTCAATCACATGGCACCGTAGTGGAGAAGAATTCATCAGCGCACACAATGATGGCAGTTACATCACATGGAATGCCAGAGATTCATCTGAACCTAAAGAGGCAGCCATAACACCTTATGGTAAGTTTCAATATTTGATAGCTTGCAATATATGATAATAACTAGTCCCTACACACCATTCACTATATAAAATGACAGAAAAACTCATCCAGCTACAACATTCTACTTTGAATATGAGTTTCATCAATTTTTACTTGTAAATAACAATTTTGTTGTGTATAAAGGAGTCATTTGAACAATAAGTATGTAAAATGTGTGCTATTTTGTATATTTTGCAGTGTCACAAAATATGAGCAAGTAATAAATTGTGCTAAAATATTGTTAATGGATTATGCTAAAATATTGCTAATGAATGACGCTCCATGTATTAATAAAAACTAAATCATCACACACAAATTTTTTTAGGAAGATTGGGACCGGCAAAGATATAAAATGGCATTTGCTGTTGGAATTTGTTTACTGCCCTATACAAGTTAATAAGTGTTAGACAGTGTTGTTGTCATGAATGTAAATAAATTTATATAATTTTATAATGAATTGAATTGAATTTTTTTAAACAGGTCCATTTCCCTGCAAAGCAATCAACAAACTCCAGTGGAAAATGACTAAAAAGTAAGTGTATTTCAACTTTCTTTTCCAGCAGTGATACAGAATTCAAATTCTGCTGTTAGATTTTTAACATCCTTTTAACTTTAACCAACCCAGTGAACCACTGATTGCCTTCTCTGGTGGTATGCCCCGAGCAAGCTACGGAGATCGTCACACAGTAAGCATTATGCAAGGAGAAAACCATGTGGTGGCTGATCTGACTTCCAGAATTGTTGACTTTGTGACCATCAACAGAGCTGATGAGAAAAACGCCATTGAATCTGGTGAGTGGTGTAACATATTCTATCTAGAGAGATAGGGGTTTATTTTTTTTTTTAAGTTTTATTTTCATATCATAAAAATTTTAATTCTGTTGTTTTAGATCGAGATGACCCTCATGCTTTAGTAATCCTGGCAGAAGAAGAATTGGTAGTGTTGGATCTGGAATCAGAATCCTGGCCATCATTTAGACTGCCTTATCTGAACAGCGTGCACTCCTCAGCCATCACTTGCTCACAACACATCAGCAATGTACCAGAGCAGCTCTGGCAGAAGATGATTGACGCTGGAGACAATCAGAATAAGAACTATTCAAACAGGGTGAGTATAGCCAACACATACTGCTTTGTCAAAATTTTAAAATGTTTTAAAATTTTACTGTTAGTAATTTACTATTATATAGGATGTCATGGCCTAGTGGTAGAGCACTAGACAGCTAACCCGCAAGTCTCGAGTTAGTATCTGGGTTCAAGTCAGTAGAATGACCCTGTCCAACAAGCTCTGATGGGTATCTAACTCATGTTGGGGAAAGTAAAGGCGGCTGGGCATAGTGCTGACCACTATATCCCTTCAAATGCAGAGTCAAGAAACATATGAACTCAACTTCATCTGTTCAAAGTATTACTTGGTCTAGAGGAGTCTTTACTATTTTACTATTATGTGAATGTTGCATATTTTCTTTTATTTGATTATTGGAACTTTTAATTGTTTAAAGGAATGGCCTGTCAATGGTGGAAAGAATTTGGTTAGTGCTCCAGTATCTAAAGATTTGCTTCTGACTGGGTAAGTTGTAGTTATTACTATAATTATAGTGTTACTAATGCTGCGCTGTAATAAATTTTTTTTAAAACATGTTCCAGTTGCTAAACATTAGTACATTGGTTTTTCTATTTTCAGTCATGAAGATGGCTCAATTCGCTTCTGGGATGCATCATCTACCAGCCTTCGACTTATATACAAACTTAGCACAACTCCAGTTTTTGGTATTCAAGACCATGCTCAAGATGGCCACAGTCCAGAGGATGAAGAATGGCCACCATTTAGAAAGGTGAGAGCAGGATTTAATTATCTAGATGAAATAAATTTTATTTAATTTGGTTACATTTATTTTTATAGTTGATAAGAAGATTTCTAAAAAGCTTTGTGTCCATTTAGGTTGGAACTTTTGACCCCTACTCAGATGATCCTAGGCTGGCTATTCAGAAATTGGCTTTGTGTGCCCTGAGTGAGACTCTGGTGGCTGCTGGCTCTGCTGGACAGGTTCTTATCTTCAACATGGAGAGGCAGGAGAGAGAGCAGGATCTTAAGGTAGCTAATTACACATTTTAATTTAATGAGAGAATGGGATCTTAAGGTAGCTAATTACACATTTTAATTTAATCAGAGAACAGGATCTTAAGGTAGCTAATTACACATTTTAATTTAATGAGAGAACAGGATCGTAAGGTAGCTAATTACACATTTTAATTTAATGAGAGAACAGGATCGTAAGGTAGCTAATTACACATTTTAATTTAATGAGAGAACAGGATCTTAAGGTAGCTAATTACACATTTTAATTTAATGAGAGAACAGGATCTTAAGGTAGTAAATTACACATTTAAATTTGTTTAGAGAACAGGATCTTAAGGTAGCTAATTACACATTTTGATTTAATGAGAGAATGGGATCTTAAGGTAGCTAATTACACATTTTAATTTAATGAGAGAACGGGATCTTAAGGTAGCTAATTACACATTTTAATTTAATGAGAGAACAGGATCTTAAGGTAGCTAATTAAACATTTTAATTTAATGAGAGAACGGGATCTTAAGGTAGCTAATTACACATTTTAATTTAATGAGAGAACAGGATCTTAAGGTAGCTAATTACACATTTTAATTTAATGAGAGAACAGGATCTTAAGGTAGCTAATTAAACATTTTAATTTAATGAGAGAACGGGGTCTTAAGGTAGATACCTGCTGTAACATTTAAGACAGGAGAGGTAAAAGTATCTGTGTTTTATATTCTGGAAAACAATTTTTGTTGGAAGTACTGTAATTGTTTGTTTGGTTTTCTCCAGGAGGTGAAAGTGAATATAATGAGTGACCATGAAGGTTTTGTGTGGAAAGGTCATGAAGCTTTGAGCTGTAAGATTGATGATTTGAAATATGCAGCGGGATTCCAGCCAACATGTATCATGCAATTAGACCCCCCAGCTGCCTGCACTGCATTAGCTCTTCACTCAGAATGGCAGCTGTAAGCTTTTGACTCACTCCGTTCTAGTTGCGACTATTGTTTTTTTGTCACATGAGAGCTGTATCTAAGTAGATTTTGTTGTTCATTTCAGTGTTGCAGCTGGTACTGGTCAAGGTTTTGCTCTGTTAGATTATGCTCAGAAAAAAGAAGTAGCAACAAGATGCACACTTAACCCCAATGGTAAGATAAATAAAAACTTGGAAACAAATTACAAGTAAGCAATTAGCGTTAGTTGTCTGTCTGCGTAGTATATTCATACAGCATCACCTGTAATTTTTACCCCCACAGATCTACATGGAACTTCTGAAACTGCTATGTCTCGCAGAAAATCTTTGAAAAAATCTCTTCGTGAATCATTCCGTAGACTCCGTAGACGAAGATCAGAAAAGAAAGTGAAGGAAGACAGAACCAAAAAGGAAGAAAGTAAAACGTAAGTTGTCTATATTTTGTTGTCATTATATTTAGTAAACCTGTTAAACAATTTTCTAATGATTAATGGGATGGTCACTTTGACAGAGCAACAGCACATATTGAGGAGACCCAGGCAACAGCTACTCCAGCTGCCTCTAGCACTACTGGAGCTGGGGAATGTAAGCCAGAAGAGAGACAAGTTGAGGCACGCAGTGGTGAGGATTCCATGGCATCAATGGTCCGCTCTCTCTACTTCGCAGACACTTTTATAATCAATGGTATGTTATTTTTTCTTTTACACGCTAACTATTTTAACATGTATATCATCTGTACATGTTATGACATACTATTATAGGTAAAGTTTATCAACTTTTAAATGTTTGAAATTTTGTGAAGTAGTACATTATTTTGTCAACATCTACTTCAACATGTTCTAAACTTTCCAGGTGGCTCACATAATCCCTCTTTATGGGTTGGTACAAACGGAGGTCACATTTATGTGTACAACTTAACAGTACCACCTTCAGACAAACGTACGAGTGATTATGTTGCCTGTTTGTTGGCCAAGGAGATAAAACTTAAGCACCATGCACCTGTGCTCAGCATGGCTGTCATAGATGGTAAAAACACTGTTCTGCCAGATGCCTTTGAAGTCATCAATGAAAGAGCTAAGGCACCTGACATGGAAGGACAACATTCCATTATCATCTGCTCAGAGGAACAATTGAAGGTATTTCCATAATGCACAATTTTTTTTTTTACATTACCTATATGTCAATTCAACTTTTTGTAATATTTAAATTTAAGTTGCCCTTAGAACTTTCAGACAGAATTTTAAAAATAGCTGTTTTGTTTTGTAGACATTCTCCCTGCCCAACTTGAAACCCAGATGGAAGAACAAAATCACAGCCATTGATGGTGCTAGGCTTAGAAAGATAAATTTTGTCAATTTCAGACGAGAGGGTAAGTATTTTCATTTTATAATTACATTATCAGATTTTTATTTTTCAAACTCAATAACTAAACTCAACTAGCTATTTTGGTGTTTTGTTATGTGTATTTTTTATGCTGTTCCAGGTGATGCTTATAATGAATATGACATAAGTTGTTTAACAAATACTGGGGAGTTACGTGTGTACTCAGTGTCTACACTTAGAAGGCAGCTCACTGTTCCATCTCTTCGTAAAGAAGATATCAAGTAAGTGCAGTTGTTTGTTATATGAACATGTTGGTTTAGCTCTTAGTTATATAAACATCTTGGTTTAGCTCTTAGTTATATGAACATTTGCTTGTATGTTTCAAATGTCTATCATCTTTGAGATATTTACTCTAAACTGGCTGTTCACTTTGCTTTTCAGTGGCATTTCATCATTTGTTTTTACCAAAGACGGCCAAGGCTTCTATCTGCAGTCCCCCTCTGAGTTCTGCAGAATTACCCTGTCCACCAGCACAACCACAGGCACACCCAAGTGTGAGCTGGAGCTGGCTGAAGGACTGAGACCTCCACCAGAGGTTAGACCAGAGGCTTCTGCTGCTGCTGCTGCTTCAGATCAACCCACTGTAGAAGTCACACCAGCTTCAGAGGAGCAGTCTCAAGAGGCTCAAGGGTAGGTTTAGCTATGGTCCTACCATAGCAGGTGAAAGCTAGTAAAGAAGTTTATCTATTTTTATATCAACTTGTTGTTGGATTAGATCATTAGAAAAGGGTTTTTCAACAAATATTTATATTTGCACCACTGTAATCTTAAACAGACTCATTTGCTTTCCTAATCCCTGTTATAGCCATATATTTAAGAAAAAGAATCTATATTTAAAAAATACATTCAAAATAAAGATAATTTTTTTGTTACTTCTAATTTTATCTTTTATTGTCCAAAAGTAGAATCCGTTATAAGGCTGTATATTTGCATTATTTTATTTTTAGTAGAGCAACTGCCCATTAAGTAATCAAATTGTATGGAGAATTAGGAACAATTTTGTAAGTTTACATAGGTCATTATGTTGAAAAGAGTAGGCCCAAAAGCATTGAGCCACTCTGTCACATTAACTATTGAACTAACCAACCAGCATGCTTATTTCATTCTCAACATGACTCTCATTGCTAATACCTTCTCGTTAAAAGCTTTTTTATATCTGCGCTTCATAGCAGGGTACTGTTTTTGTTTTGTTCCAGTCCATTAGATCATTTTTAATGGCCAGTTTCTCTACTAAACCTTGTTAATACTTACCTTGCACACTGACATTATGATGACAAATTGTAAATTAACAGTGAAGCAGACGTTACAGCGCCAAGTGCGGATGAGTCGCACATGAATATGTCAGCAATGTCTGCAGATATAACAATTGACAGTGTGAGGGATGTCATGTGAGTTCAGGTTTTTGGGTGTGAAATAATCTTTTATTGTTCCACGTAAATCAGTGCATCATAATTTTTATTTTTTTCATGTAACAATTATAGATAACATTCTGGGTTGTACTAGTATTTAACAGACTTGTATTCCTCACTTGTTTACTCTAGTTAACAAATATTTCACCTGCATGACAATCATGTTACATATCTCAGTTACAATAACATAGTTATCCATTTTAAGTAGTTCTTGTAAAAGATTAAATTATATACCCCTTATTTTATTTGTACGAGAACTCCACTGGTCGCTGCTTGGAGTCAAGGGCTTTCGTTATTAAAGACATTGATAATACTAACATCATTAGCACATCTCTTGTTTGTAATACCAACTCTGATTCTTAATGGTCACGATTAACTGTATTAAGTTCATGTTTACTTGTAGGCAACAGGTTAAAAAAATGTGACATGTTAAAACTGCTGAGTACAAAAAATAATTCATATAATGATTTTATATACTCATAATTAATTGGATTAATTTTTATACTGTTTTAATATTTTAAAGTTGTGGCATGTAGGAAAATTATTATGTTAACCTGTATTTAGAACCTGGAGTTAGAAATGTAGTATTGTCCTTGCATCATTTTTTTTGGTACAAATTGTCTTGCATTTGCCTGTTAAATGGATAATTTTTGTGTGTGAAATACTTCAATGAATTGTATAAAAGGTTGTGATAAGAAGACAACTGAGTTTGATTTTTCTGTGTGTTTAGTGCAGAGAATGAAGGGACAATAGTCACATCTGTTAGAACAATCACGCAGACAACAACATCCACAGTGTCAGAGAGTGCAGCAACAGCAACACAAGAGGCACATCGGGCAGTGACTACAGGTTAACCACCTTTATCTAATTGACACTCGTTGTTTCACTCTTTAGTACTTATTCAGAAGTAACACATCAACATTTTGCATTAGTCGAAAAGCTGTCATTTGTGTATTTGGTTTGAGTTAAAAGTATTTTAACATCCTTTGATTAACCTTTCAATGCAGTAACCAATGGGCATGCAGAAGAAGATGGTGTGACTGATGTACTGAAAGAAACACAGGTAAGGGAAGAAGCAAATCTCATTTCTTTAGGAATACATCCCTCTCTTAGCTAGACTCTGGTCATCACAAGACCACTAGTTTTCAGTTCAACTTTATCTTTCAGTTGCCATTACATTTTCTTTTTTTAGCATGAATATTGGTATTTCTATTTTTGTCTACATTTTTCAAATGTGTGTTTATAATTAAACAAGAACTTGCATGGTTTAAAATTAATTTCTTATACTTAATAGAGCACTTAAAATTAGTTTATGTAGTCATTAAATGTTTTTTAATGTAGTAAAAGGCATGTAAAATAATTATTCTGAGGTAAGGCTATTTTTGCATTAAGTGATGTCTTTTCCTTCTGGCTGTATTGGTGTCAGTAAAATAAATTGTCTGCTTCTTTTTCATCTTTTGATATTTTTTTAACTCCCTTATTTTGGTAAGCCACAAAGTTCCAGATTTTTTTTACCCCAGTGGGAACTTGAACCTTCCTTGTTTTAAGTTAAGGGAGGGATGTTCTGGAGATTTTGCTGTCTTCCCTCACCTGTACTCTTGCTTAAGTTAAAAAATAAAATAGGAAGAAATTGGGGGAGGGGGTCTCTGGTTTTTTTTTAATCCTGACCTGGGTGCTATTCAACATTTTTTCAATATAAGGGAATAAACTCAACATTTAGGAAGACCCTCCTAGTTGCTCGCTCCTGATACTACAATATCCTTATATCAGTTTATATTATTTTCTCATGATTTCTAAAATGATCCAATTTTTAAAAGATCTCCATTTAGTTTTGTTTTAACAAAGTAAACATTTTGTTTTCCAGCATGAAGTGACCACTAGGACAAGTGAATTTGTGACAAAAACCACAGAAAAAGTGACCCACACAGGTGAAGAAGTGATCAAACAGCTGAGTGAGCTGAAGATGACCACAGCTGTCATTGAGGATCCTGCTCTGCTGAAGCAAAAATTGGTAGACTCTATGGTCACAACCACCACCACTTCAAGTGCAACTGTTACCACCAATGGTGAAAGTGTTACTACTGCAGAATAATTACTTTCTCGTTTGACTCTTGGAATTATAAAATATTATCTGGGAAATCAAGTTTTTAGGAAAATGTGAACTACAGACTTCTATTAATTTCCTCTGCCTCTCTGTGGCTGTTACTATTGATGACAGGCTGCTTGAATCCTACTTTTTGTTAATGTTAGACAATGGATTATTGACTGCATTTTAACTGTTCATTTGTTATATCAGTTTATCTGGTTTTAACCCAAGTTTTATCTTAAGATCAATCTTTTATTGACTGTGTTCATATTGAAACTTCAAAAACTTATTTTTAACAAACTTTATGTGGTGGAGGCTAAGGTACTTGTGTTGTGAATAATAGTGTTACGACTTCGATGTAGTTTTTTTAAAGGCACCGCCCCTGAAATTGTTTTAATTTAAACATTTTTTCATATATATTGTCTTAATGGCTGGATGTTATTACCATTGCTGTGAAAATGTATGGCTCTGCTGTCTGCTAAAGATGTGTTTTAATGGAAGATATTTTTAAAGCATTTGTTTCATGTCCAGTTAGCGTAAGTGAAGAAATGTGAATGAAGAAATGGACATTCCTAAGCTCCATACTAACAAATTAACTGTTGTCCTTTGTTTACATGTACAGTGCTATTCTGAGGTAACATCCCATTTTCTCACGCATTTCATTTTCTGAGTAAATAAAAGTATATTAGGAAAAAAGTTTTAGTAGCAGACATTATCTACCCATATCCTTGCACACTTTGATCATGATTCATGTTGTGGCTGTTAAGAAAAACATTCAGTTCTTGTAAGTTTAGAATTCTTCAGATTTAATAATAAATTTCACTTTAAAGTTACTTGTGTAAAATAAAAAAAAATTTCTTGTCAAAACTTTTTAATGTACTAACAGTTTGTCTCTTTAAAAGAGCTTTTATAATCATATACTGTAATCATTACAGTGTTAATTTTATATCATTTATTCTTTACATAAATTAGTTGTCCAGCTATTATTTTATCTCATAACTCCATATTACGATAAACTTTGTGCAATTAAAATGTTTTCATCTTATCATATTTCATAAATGATTTAATACACTAAATAAATATATATATATATAGTTGTATTTTCACTTTGGCTAATTTTCTAGTTTAATACTGAACATGGAAAAAAGAGCAGTTGTCTTATGCTGCATATTGTCTGGTTAATGTTTGGTGTAACAGCACTGAGGTGTTTGTTGTTTTTTTTAACAAATCTGCACATATTTTTACAATAATAAAGGCGTTGTGAGACTCATTACTGTATTACTGAGGTTACCATAATATTATATAAGTAGATAGCTGGAAGACATTAGCTTGTCATGAACCTCTGAATGAATTGTCAGCAGTTACATCTACAAATGTCCTTATAATAGCCTTGCATCATACTTTTGAATAGGCAGCATTAGAAAAGAAAATATTTGATTTGGAGAAGGTTTTGTTAGATATTAGTGGTATTTCGTCACCATAGAAATACAAGATTCCAAGAGGTTGCATTTGGTACTGGCAATTGTATTTCTAAGGTGTTGATTTATTTACATTTTTTAATTAAATCTCTCACTTTATGACTACTTTTAATGTAAACATTTTTAGAATTTCTCATTCAATGTTATGTAAAAGGTTTACTGGCTATTAAAAGTTGACAATTGTTTTAGGTAATCTTAGCCTTGTAATCATGGTTTAGCAAAATAAAGGGAAGTAATTTATTGTTGATGTGTACATATGTAACACTTGACCCTGTGTATGCTATTATTTACCACTTTCTGTTGTATATAGGGTCTTGAGTTTTGTTTTACAGTGGATTTTTAATATTTTAAACTCCCAAGAAAATGCTAATAAAATGTTAAAAGAAATGGAAATTTCCCCCCTCCCCATATTTTGAGTCTCTAGTGTTAATAAGAGCATTTAGTGAAGGAAAATATGTGGGTTAAGATATTTTGTATATTCTAATTATAGTTACAGTTAGAACTAGCACCTTGTGGGAACTTAGTTTGTTTGGCATTCTTTATCAAAGTTTATCCTAATCCAAAACTGCTAGCATTTAATAATGTTTAAGATTTTATAGGCATTTTTAAGTTTGTTAATATGTACACGTTTTATGAATGTGGCATTTCTAATAAATCCTATTACAATTAAATTATTTTTCTTGTATGCAGTTTCATTACTGTTGATTGCCTGGCCAATAGGTCAAACTAAGTTTTATTTTCTCTAATACAAATTAACTTCGAGTAGTTTTTTCCTTGCTCTGATTGCTATGTAACAATTGTTTTTTTCTGCTGGCCATTACGTGTGTACATTTTGTGTCTAGTTACAAGATGAAGCCGCTCCAGACATAGGCCTTATGTACATCTGTTCTTGCTGCTCTCCAGCCTTAAATCATTGTCATAACTCTGGTCAAGAGGCTCCTGTCATGTGTGCTTTTATTGCTGCCCATTGGTCACCCCTCACTCAAGTGTATTAATTGTATCTCAGTTATACATTTTTTTAAACTCAAAGAGCTAGAATATCGTTGAAGCAATTTTTTTTAATAATTCTTTTAAATACATAAGTACTTTAAAAAAATAAAACGTGTATGTTTATAAAAAAATTATGAATTCCAATTTTTTTTAAAGTTGTTAAATGTTTGGTGATGGTGTACTGTTTAGGATGGTGTGGTACACTGTGAATGTCTAGTATGGGTGTCATGTTTTGTCAGTGTATTTGTGTGAGAGGAACTCTTCAGCAAGACGAAAATTATAAACCATTGTGGATTAAAAAAAGTAATGCAAAAGAATTATGATTGCAGCTTTTACTGCTGATCTAAATCAGGAGGTATAGCAGACATTTATATACATCTTCTCTATAAATGTTGGAGAACTTGTTAAATGTTACTGCTTCATCAGAAAAAACAAAGATTTTAATAAAGTCTGAACATGAATAAGAACAGTATCATACAGAGGTTCAATATGCCTGTGTTGTTGTTGGGTAGCATTTCTAGCACAAACATCAGCTGTTGTTTTTACAAGTACATGTACTAAAAAATACATTATGCCTTGTTGAAATTTTTTAAAAAGAAACCATGGCAGAGCTAAATATTTTCTGTTTGGAGAAAAATGAAGACAAATAATCGAGAACCACATTAGAAACAAAATAAATCAAAACTGTAGATAGGTAAATTACCTCAAGGCAAGAAGAAGATAAGTAACTGGTGAATTAATGTTCTTATATATTTTCATATAGTTACACTGTTAAAAATATGTTAACATCTTTCTGAAATACTTAATGTAGAGATCATTCTGTTACATTACATATTACTTTAAACAAATGGAGGTATGCTACTAAGCAGCTAGCAGCAGTATGCTACAGGAAGCTAGACTGGTAACATAATCTTCTATATATATAATTCTCTTCTTGGAGACGTTAGAAAACAAGCTGTAAGCTCGCCTTGCAGTCCCCTCTCTTCCTGTCTAGGAAGTCTGGTGAGCTGTGGTTCACGCTAAATGTTTACAATCGTAGAGCCGGGTTAAGTGACGGCTATTAGGGGCAGATAATTTAGTTTGAAACTATTTTAAACTTAGGGGAGGTAGCTAAGAGGAGGCTGCTTTCACGGGGGGGGGGGGGGGGGGTTAGGGGTTTTGAGAAAAGAGGGGGGGGTATCGTCCTTAACGACTTACTGATAGTGTTTTAAAGCAAATATTTTCAGTGACAGCAGTGGTACTCGAATTCACAAATTATGAATTACTGAAAAGTAGAAAATAAAACAACTAAATAGCGCGGGTCGGCTCGTATATACTAAAAGAACATTTTGCTTGAGCTGGCATGTCCCCATCCTCTCACTTGATCCTCCTTTCCGCCCAAATGAAAAACTGTTGCAACTTAGTAGAACAGAAAGATTATGTTTGTTAAATTGAAACATAGATCTATATTTTTTTTAAATAAAATTATTTTGACTGAAAGACAAACTAGAAAGAAACAAAGTCACATATTTGACACGCAAAACAAGGGTCAGGTTTTCGGTAGAGGGAGAGGAGGGTGCACATACAGGCGCCAGCTTCTCGGTATAGCATATATATGAGAGATCACTGTATAGGCAGTTTAAATAGTCTGTTTAAGTTAGGAGTTAACGCTTGTTTGAAATAGGGCTTCTTTTTCTTCAGGAAATTTTGCTATGTAGGCAATCTTTGAATATAGCCTATAGGCTGTTTAGAATACAGAGAAATAAGGACTTTGGTTGGTTTATACCACTTTAATTATTTTTACTAGGCCTATATTTTATGCGATTATTTCGGGTATCGTATAATCGTTGGTCTGCCGTTAACAACTCCACGTTGAGACTTTTCCCCCTCAATACTCAATACAGATCGATATAAGCTATAATAAGAGACGGTGGTCACTCTCGGTCAGTTTTTCACCCCTAGTCGAGGTTGTAGAGCCCGGCAGAAATTTCTCCTAAGGAAGTTCCCCTTATGTCTCGGAGAAACTGCCATATAACGATTTATATTTCTATAACTATATAATCTAGGTCTACAGATTCCATAGAAACAACTAGGCCTAACATTAAATAAACCGGGAGTGATCTCCCCTAAACTTTCTCGAATATTCTTATATAAAATAACAGGGGATGGGAACTCGGGCTATAGACATGATTTTTAATCAATTTTAAATACTTAAAGTTTTAAAAATAGAATAAAATCTCGTAGACAAATTAATTGCACACCAAGTGAACGCCAAATAAAAAAGCGCATAATGGTGCGCAATATTATTATTACTTTTAAAATTTACATTAGTTTTTTGAAAAATCGGAAGTAGCGTAAAGTACTACTTCCAGTCAACGGAAATGACTCAAAATTTAATAGAAGGTAGAGAATTAGATCTTTTACTTACATATGAAATTTTATTTATCTATCTGAAATAGTACTCAAGTTATAGGCTTTTGAAAAATTCAAAGTAGGAAAAGTACCACTTCCGGTTATCGGAAATCGCTCAAAACTTGATACGGATCAACGATTTTGATTAAATACTTTTATATGAAATTTCATCAACCTAGCTGTAACGGTACTCAAGTTATCGTGTTTACACACGGACAGACACACAGACACACAGACAGACACACAGACATACGGACAAGATTGCAAAATTATGTTTTTCCGTATCAGTGAGGTGTGAAACGTCGAGATTTGTAAAAATCTCGATTTTTTTTTTTTGCACGATTACAAGACTTTCTCTATACTTCGTAGATCTATATACGAGAAAGTAAAAAGAAAAAAAACATCCAAGGGAAGTCACTACGGAGGCATGCAAAAATTTCCGGTCGAGGAAAATTTGGTAGATTTTTATTGACAGAACAGTAGTTCCATTTCCTCGAAATGAGATTCATTTTATATTATTATTTGATTAGGCATAAATCTTCATAGAAAATGGGAAATTCTTTAAGTGATAGTGATGATGAGGGAAAAGTCGAGGCACCTATAGATGTAGGTTATTGAAAGTTAAAAAAATAAAATAAACATTAAACATTTTTAAACAATGAACGAATATTGAATATTGAACACTTGATTTTCTGATTTAAGACATTTTAATTTTTTAAGTTGAATGAATTGAAGTAGACTAGATCTAGATTTCTAGATCTAGACTCTAGATCTATATCTAGATTTAGAATCTAGCTACTTCTACAATTCTGAATTTACATGTCATTTGACATTTCAGAACAATAAGTTGATGAACTGTGGACTTGTCACATAGAGTCTAGAACTTTTTTTTTTACTAATCTAAATCACTAATCTACACTAATCTAGACTACAGAGTAGTCTTTATCTGTCTAGATCTAGACAGATCTAATGTAGATCTAGACTCTCTAGTTCTAGATCTAGATGTTTGATAACATTTCTTAGAAATCTAGATTTAGTCAACAAAGTTACTTACTAGGCCTATTGTATTTATATAAATATTTAAGAAAACAAAATCCAACAATCAGGCCTATTGAATAGCTGTGTGTGTATGAAAGGCTATACATGATTATGATATGATTAGGTATGATAGATGTGTAGATGATAGTATTAAGGCCTAATAATATTAATATAGTATAATGGTATAAATAATGTATAATGATAGGCTGAGTAAGGCTAGGCTAGGCCAGGCCGATGAAATACAATAGTTAATTCATTGTATGATGAAATGTGTGCTCAGGCTCAGTGATAGTTTGACTGTAGATACAACACTAGATCTAGATGACTTAGTTATAAAAATAATATAAATATAGATCTAATTGTTAAAAACATTTATTATTTTGAGAGTTTGTCAATGTCAATTGATTTTACTTTACATTAATTTTAGTCCTTAAACCAATCCTCTAACATTTTCACTGTTAGGATAACAACAGTGAGGTTAAAAAAAATAATTCAATTTTACATAGTGGTTATTCACACCTGGGTCTGTTTTAGTTAGGAATGTATTTGATAAAATAATCCACACAAAAAACGTTTCAATGTCCTACATAATTCATAAAAGGTTTACATTTTAATAATATGTAGGCTAGTAAAACCAAATTAAATGTCAGGTCCGATTTTGTTTATTCCAACACTATTCCAGAAGGTCACTATTTCATAGTTACTTAGTTTGTATGGACAAAATTTTAGAACATTTAAGTTACATTTCAAGTGTTGCTTTATGTATGAGTTAATCTATTTCTAGGCAGATGATGAAGTTTCAGATGGAGATGATGCAAGTGGTTAGTTCCCTACTTTACTTTAATTAGTAACAATTTTTAGTGATAATTAAGAATTATATTCATAGAGAAATACTATTGACCTGCTTAGTTTAAGAAGTCTAAATTTAATGATGTTTAAGCTATTAGATTAAGCATTATATTTTTAACATAAGGAAATATTGTTTAATTAAAATATGTTATGAAAACTTTTACAGAAAGTGAGACAAGGCCAACAACAGATTTATGTCATCTCTTCAGTGATAATGCAACATTGCGTGCCACAGCTACTAAAGTCAAGTAATAAAATCTATTTATTTTTCATCCTTGTTGGTGCAAGCATTCAATCTTGGAATTACTCAAACATGTATTCTTATTGTTGAAATATATAACCCTTCTACGACGACTCAATGAATGTACTGTTTGTTTCTCCAGGGAAAAGATACCAGAAAATGTCATCCTGCAGCACAACTCTCACATCATGCAGTGGCTGGAAGCCAGGCTTGAAAGAATGGATGTAGGTTCAAAGCTCATCTGTGTTCACACCATCTGGGTTTTGGTGTTTTGTTATGAATTTTGATGGTCATAATGATCTTAATACAGGATTAAGTTTAAAGCTGATTTAAAATATGCAAATTTTAAAACTTAAAAATTCTTTTATTATTGAATCAAAAATGTGATATTTGCTCTGTGATATTGTTACAGGACAGTATCACACTTGCTCAGTTTTGTGACATGCTAATGAACCAAGGAGTAGAACGTTGTGAGGCTCTTAAAGTAAGTCAGATTTATACATTGGTATAACATACCACAGTTTTGTGAACTGTGTTTATCCTTGGATAGTATAGGTCCTCAAAAACTTCTAGATGTCTGATAAAGATTTTGTTATTATTTTATGTTTAAAATATATAATAAAATTATGAATACTTGTTTTGTAATAAAATAGATTTAAATATAATTTTGGTTTAACTGTTGATTCTAGGCATTCCATCAATTTGACTGTGATGGCAGTGGGGTGGCAGATGTGCAGACCATGATAGAAGCAATGAGCCAGTTTTCTAGCCGCAGTGCCCTGGGTGAGCTTGGCAAGTCAATCAGAATTCTCCAATCATGTTCCCTCACCCCTGGGTTTGTGGACGTCTACGCAGGGACTACACATCATGTAGATAAACACGGTGCTCGTATTCTTAAGGTAGCTAACGTTTACATTTTGTTTACTAACAACCCTAGTATTCTTAAGGACGTTCACAAATATTTGTATGGCTGTTAATATATTATGTCATGTCGTATCTTTAAAGTATATAATAAACATGGTGTTGTATTTCGTAAAGTATTTAGCATTTTAAGTTACAAATAACAAATATAAAAAAGTAAAGTTACCCTTTCTAACCTAAAGAATAGGTATGGTCAGTTCTATGCTTTTACTTTTTCTAACACAAGCCAGGTACCCATCAGAGTTAGGTAGGCTCAAGGACATTCTAAGGACTTGATTCTGAGATCTAAACTTGAGACATTCTGGTTAGCAGTCAAACGCTGTACTGACCAACTATGCCGTACCATTTTAACATATAAATGACTTAAATTCTGTGAATTTCGACCAATAACTTAAACCCTGAAGATGGAGTTAGAAAATATTTGGTTTTTATTGAGTTAGTTAGTCTTAGGTTTTCTTGTAGTTACATGGCAGGAGATGCAAAATAGAATTTATTTTATTACAGTATTTAAAACATTCTTATAACTAAATATCTTCAATTTAGTAAAACATATGTATGTTTATTTTATCTTTAGTAGTTCAATTACCTCAAAGAAATATTTAAAAGTGCTGCATTTCCGTACTTATTTTAAATTAAAATGTTTTTTATATTTTAGGTGTCATAATGTTTACATATTTTGTTACTTCTAGAAAAGATTTCTCAATTCTCTCCATCAAGAATAAGAAGCCAATAAAATGTTGTCTTTACTTTCAGTATTTATTAAGAAACCGAGCAGAAAGCACATCTCTTCCATTTCCATATCTAAATAGTTTTAACAATGTATACATCATGAGGTCATCAGTACTGAAATCCTTGCTCAATGCAACAAAAGAAGAAGGTATCTATATTTTAATTTCATTTAATTTAGGCTTGATAAGCAGTAATATATATTGACGTTAGTTTTGTTCGTTGAAATCCTTGCTCAATGCAACAAAAAAAGAAGGTATCTATATTTTTACTTAATTTAATTTAGGCTTGATAAACAGTAATATATATTGACGTTAGTTTTGTTCTTTGAAATAGAATGTAATACTATTGTACTTTGGTTTTGATCTCTAACTGTAAGTACAAACAAATATTTTAGTGAAAGATTTTGAGGTTGAAAGTGAACTGAGTGAAGTAGAAAAACGCACAATCTACAACTGTATAAGCAACATCGAGGTATCATCAAATCACTCAGAGGCTCATCTGTAAGTAGTCTTTAGCAGTTAAAAATCATAACATTTATTAAAATCTTAATATTACTTTTTGCTATAAAAAAACAAAAACATGAGCATGTTAAATAATTTTTTTTCTAAATTCAGATTAAGAAGCAATTCAACATTTTGGCAATCTGATGGGGCAGCAAGGTCACATTGGATAAGGTAATCCTTGATGCTGCTCAACTATTCTTATCCAAGTGTAGTCTTTAAAGATGGCTTTCTAAAATAGTATTTGTGTCATAACTTTCAGCAATGTTTTTAAAAGACATTGTGTCATAAAAACATCATGTTAAATAACTTTTATCAATTATCTTCCTAATGACTTTATTTTAAAATATCACACTATCAAATTTAAAAAAACTGACTTCTCATCCATAACAATATAATTTTAAATGCACTTATTCTAACAGACTCCATATCAAGAATAATATTATGTTAAAGCACTTGTCTATTGGAGTGGTATCAACTGACCAGAGTTATATGCCTGAACTGGTCACCATTTCTGTTGGTCAGTCACCCAATAAGCTGAGAGAAATCAAAGAAATTAAAATTGAAAAGTAGGTTTTAGTGAATTTGTGTTGAGGCTAGAAATTCCAGCAATATTATTTAGGAATGTATTTGTTCCGTGTGTTAAATTCGGTTTGTGTTTTTGTAGCTATATATCAGTAATTAAAAAATTCGGCCTGACATATTTTACATTTTAATAATATTATTTAGGAATGTATTTGTTTCACTGAGTTAAATTTGTTTTGTTTTCCTGTAGCCATATAACAGGCAGAGTTTTGCTGTTGAAGAACATGAAGGTGCACTATGCATGTGAGTATCAATATTTATTCATTGAAAATGTTTCTACAACACAGACTTGAACTGATGGATTGTTTGTTGTCTTGTTAATTTGCTGATACAACTGTTTGTACTTTCTAGCTTACACATTCACATTAGCCACCTCTATGTTTAGCAAACACTGAGAGCCCTGATGATATTGCTGATTGTGGAAATATTAAAACAGTTTCTTAACATGAAATATGATTAGTCACTTAGAATTGAATGAGTCATATTTTATACTATAGATTTTGTAACAAATAAATTGTATTTTTTCTCCAGACATTCAAATCAATATAAAACGTTGCCATGGAGATGGGTGTGATACAAGAATACATGGGGTCAGGGCTGTAGGGTTCAAGTATGTACTCTTTATTTTTGGATGCAAAATATGAAGTAAAATGATAGAGCTTAACATGATTATTATAGTTTTTTCAAAGTAATCATACAATTTATATTTCAGACAGCCTCAAGAAAGGTTAAATTAATAGTTTAAAATAAACATATTTGCAAACAAACCATTTCCATTTTTGAAAACTCCAAACAAGTAGAAAAAAAACTCCATTGTTTTTCCCATGTGTATCTTCAGGTTGGTGAAGGAACAAGGGGTGACAACTGTGTTAGATGCCTCAGCATTATGGTACCTTCAAGTGTTGACAACTACTATATCACTGAACCTGCCACAATCTCCAGCACTAAGGACAACTCTCTTAGCACATACAAAGTAAGGCTATAGTCTATAATGGGAATACAAACCAAACAAGACGAGGGAAATTTGCTATGTATTGTGCTCCATACTCTTTGCTTTTGATAATTTTTTATTTGGCATGAAATATTTATGCCAGAAAATTTTTACGCAGAAAGTAATTTGCTTATGCTATGTTTCTGTTCCTATGTTCAGAAAATCAAAGGAGTCGATGTAAAAGTTAACTGGATCTATATTTCTGTCCTCGTGTTTAGATGTCACTGTTGAGTAAAAATTTACTGAAACTATTTCTGTCCCTACTTTCAGAAAATCCCTGGAGTCAATGTAAAAATTAACAAACTATTTCTGTCCGTACTTTCAGAAAATCCCTGGAGTCGATGCCTCCACTTATCCTGAGCTCTTCCAGCACAGAAAAACCAGCATTTTTAAGCAGATCAGTTTTACAAGAGATAGAAAACTTTGCTGAGAAGTTGGCTCAAAGGTAAGAATTTGTTTACCTGCATGGCTTGCACTTTAAATTACATCAATACCAGTATTATTGTATAACAAACTTTGATTGGCTGAGGAAATTTTTTTTTATTCTTCTATAGCCCAGATTCACCAGACCAGCTGACAGTTGAGGGGCTTCAAGTTATCTTAGCATTAAACTTGGCCAGGGGTAGTGTTGCAGGACTTGTCAGGTTTTTGAACAAGATTGTTGGTGAGTAAATCAAACATATTTTGTTTCGTTTATTTAATTAAGTTTTTTATTTTACCGTTAATTATTGAGTTAATGCACTAAACAATGTCTTAAAATATTTTTATTCCTAGAAATTCCCAGTTTAAAACTTCCCTGTGTAGATCTACTAGCTAAAGCAGTTGCTGCTAGAAATAGTTGTTGGGAGAAGTTGGGTAAGTCACCTAACAATTGGATCAATGTTCCCTTCATTCCAGTGATCAAGCTGATGTTTCTATGTTCCTACTTGTACTAGCATGATGTTAAAAATGTCCAATTTTTTAAAGGTGCTTATATCCCTGTGACATATTTGGCCTCTGATGGTGGATCAGGTTCTTCAAATGTTGGACCGGATGCTGTGGTTGAATCACGTCCAGCGTCCAACACGAGGAGTCAGGTGTCCATTAACACAAGAGGTATGTGGGCCACATCAGCACACAGAAGTCACATGACACAGAATTTGAGTCTATCATTTTCAAACCCATTTTTAACATTGAACACGTTCATGAGTGTCATTTTTCTTTATACAGTGTACCTAACAGAGAATGGGAAAACCAAATGTACCATGATCTTTAAAGCTGAAGAAAATATTCAACTAACAAAAGTCAGAATTCAGGTTTGATGATTTTCTTTGCACTATTAAGGGAGACAAATTTATTATGTTACAAAACGGGAAGCTTTAATTAGATAAAAACGAATTTATTGCTTCATTTGTTTTAGGTTTTTATAGTAAGAAAACGTCTGTTATGTTTGTGTTTAAATCGAACAGATTTTGTCTGAATACTATTGTAGCACTGTGTATGTAATAATTAGGGTTAACTTGTACAACTAAATAAAGTGAATGATTTATTTACTTCAGGTAGCCTCAGGGAACAAAGGCCCAAAGTATGGGCTTATTTTTGTTTACAACCCAGAGTAAGTTTTCATCTTTTGTTTCCTTAGGTAACCGTCAAATCATGTTACTGTTATAAGCTGCTTATAGTTTAACACACCAAACCTGATTATAATCATAGCTATGTTAGGGGTATAATAAACTGATGTTTCATAATTTTATTCTAGATCAGTGTCAGAGCTGAGCCCGAAGTTTGATGCAGAGGAACACATCAACTACTTTTCTAAATATGATTTCTGGAGGGAAAAGGAATTTGAATTTAGTATATCATACAGGTCTGTCTGCTTTTGTTATAATAGATACATAGTGTTTTGTTTATTTTGTTTAGTAGGTCTTATGCTACAACATATTTAAGGGTAAATTAACTCTTCATAGCCTACACAATTGTGTTAATCAAAGTGTTCTTATGTATTTGTAGCAAGTCTGTTTTGCTGTTTTTATTTTTTAATAAATTTTAATCTATTAATACTTGAAGTGTTAAAGGATAATTTTTTCAATAAACTTTTAGAAATGCTGGTCTTGGTGGATTAGCAGACAACCCTGTTTGTTTCTTTCAAGTAGACAATGATTGGTAAGTTTGTTATAATGATTGCTTATTAAAATAATTGCTAGGTTTGTTAAAATAATTTTCAGCTTCTTATAATAATTGTTAGGTTTCTATAGATTTTGTTCATTGCTTGTTACAATTTTTTTTAAAAATATAAAAATAATTGGTACATCATCTATCACATGATATATTTAAAACACTTGATGGTATTGTAATGTAACCTTAGTGCCACAGTTTCACAACACATCTTATAATATGGAGAATTTTAATCTGAACACCATGTATACAATTATTACAACTTTCAGTGATGAAGTTGATGCCCCTGTTCTTTGGAATGCTGTAGGAAAGGTGACATTGACTTACTCTATTGGTGGAGATTACTGTTAAAATGTTATTTTAAAACTTAGTTCAAATACAAGCATATAGCCTTTTTTAAAACTTAAATATTAAATAACTGCTTTTTAAAACTTAGTTAATATTACTGTACTACCTTTTTAAATTAGTTAAATTGTTTTTAAAAACAAAATATCAACATCTTTTTAAAACCTAGTTAACTATCACTTGCCCTTTTAAAAAGTGTATTGAAAGATAAAAACTTCTTGTCGCAGTACATCCTAGTGAAATTCCTGGAACCCAGGCATGAGTCAGCCACAAAACTTGGCATTGTGTCCATCAAGTTCTATGGCCTCACCAAGAATCTTATCCTGGACACTAAGTCATTGGTAGGTTCAATCTGTGATGTTTTGTTTGAAAACAATATTTTGTAACTTGAAAAAGTCATTGGTAGGTTGAGTCTGATGTTTTGTTTGGTAGGTACAGTCTGTGATGTTTTGTTTGGTAGGTTCAGTCTGTGATGTTTTGTTTGGTAGGTTCAGTCTGTGATGTTTTGTTTGGTAGGTTCAGTTTGTGATGTTTTGTTTGGTAGGTTCAGTCTGTGAAGTTTTGTTTGGTAGGTTCAGTCTGATGTTTTGTTTGGTAGGTTCAGTCTGTGATGTTTTGTTTGGTAGATTCAGTCTGATGTTTTGTTTGGTAGGTTCAGTCTGTGATGTTTTGTTTCAAAACAATATTTTGTAACTTGACTGAGGTGCATTTAAAAAAAAAGTTGAGTGTGGCTTTTTTTGTTTTCAAAAACAGACCTTGGCATTTTGAATTGTTTTCCTTGAAAACATTGTCATGTTTTATTGTTACCTGGTTTTATTGTTTATCTCTGTGCTGAATGTGTCTGTTCTTTGTGTGTAAACTTTGTGCTGACTGTGTCACTGGTGTGCCTGGCCTTAGTGTGTAAACTTTGTACTGACTGTATGCTTGTTCTTAGTGTGTAAACTTTGTGCTGACTTTGTGTCTGACCTTAGTGTGTAAACTTTGTGCTGACTTTGTGTCTGGCCTTAGTGTGTAAACTTTGTGCTGACTATGTGTCTGACCTTAGTGTGTAAACTTTGTGCTGACTATGTGTCTGACCTTAGTGTGTAAACTTTGTGCTGACTATGTGTCTGACCTTAGTGTGTAAACTTTGTGCTGACTTTGTGTCTGTCCTTAGTGTGTAAACTTTGTGCTGACTATGTGTCTGACCTTAGTGTGTAAACTTTGTGCTGACTTTGTGTCTGGCCTTAGTGTGTAAACTTTGTGCTGACTGTGTGTCTGTTGTGTCTACAGAAATCTGTGGCTGTACCAGACCCATCCAAGAGACAGATCTGTGAAATTCCTGAGGTTGTCAGTGTGGTCTCAACATTCACCACGGACATTGCCACAGAACAGGTACTTTACAGTAATACAATTTGTTGTACTGCCACAGAACAGGTACTTTACAGTAATACAGTTAGTTGTATTGCCACAGAACAGGTACTTTACAGTAATACAATTTGTTGTACTGCCACAGAACAGGTACTTTACAGTAATACAGTTAGTTGTATTGCCACAGAACAGGTACTTTACAGTAATACAGTTAGTTGTATTGCCACAGAACAGGTACTTTACAGTAATACAGTTAGTTGTATTGCCACAGAACAGGTACTTTACAGTAATACAGTTAGTTGTATTGCCACAGAACAGGTACTTTACAGTAATACAGTTAGTTGTAATGTCACAGAACAGGTACTTTACAGTAATACAGTTAGTTGTATTGCAACAGAACAGGTGCTTTACAGTAATACAATTAGTTGTACTAGCAATTGCTTTCATGATATGCCTCAATGTTGAAAATTTCCTTCTCTGTTCCTTGCCAATAAAACTGACCTCTATACTGACTGCTCTCTGCTGATCACCTTCTCACAGGAGGTCCCTACTGATCCCATATTTTCAAATTCTAGTAAATTCTGAGTTTTAAAAAAATGTCTTACCCCTTTGTTTCCTGTCTGCGACTCAGGTGAAGAAAAGAGGGCGTGTTGTAAAGCCTCAGTTTGAATTTCTGGATTTGTCTGACCTGGATGTCAGCCAGTTATGGAACTTGTACACAGTTTGTGAAAAAAGGTTGGTAGAGAACTCTTCTGTAACCTAAATAATTTTCATTTTAAATTGTTTATCCATTAATTCACTTTGTTCTTTATCACAGAATGTTCGAAGAGACAGGTGGTGGTAAAAATTATGACCACTGGAATCGGTCATCTCTGTTGGTTCTTCAGTTAATCCATGGCCTGATTCCTGTGTTGGCCACAAGTAGAGGGACCAGTGAGGTAAGCAGCTGGCTGTGTATCTCTACACATTTCATCTCAAACAATACTCAGAAAGTTGCCAGAACAATTTTACTTAACCTTGTCTTTTATTAAAAAAAAAGTTGTCTAATTCTATTAAATAGAATTTATTTAATTTTGGCTTCTATTTAAAAAAAACCAAAAGTTTTCTAATTATAGTAAAGATGACATATCTGTATAGTCAGTAAAATAAATGAAGAATTTTATCTTTTCCTTTGGCAACAATTGTTCTAAAAATATTATCCTAAAAAACTGGTTTGGTTTTTATTTTCCAATGTGGTCACCAGTCAAGCAGAGACAGCCTATTCCAGCGCTTGTGTAACATTGTCAACTCAGAAACTGTCACAGGCTCCGACCCCTCCAGCATTCACACACAAAACAAACTCAGGTTGATGAAGCAGATCATCATAGATGGTAAGTTGACATGTCAAGATATTTGACTGATAGATGGTAAGTTGGCATGTCAAGATATTTGTGATACATGGTATGTTGACATGTCAAGATAGTTGACTGTGATAGATGGTAAGTTGACATGTCAAGATATTTGACTGTGATAGATGGTATGTTGACATGTCAAGATATTTGACTGTGATAGATGGTATGTTGACATGTCAAGATATTTGACTGTGATAGATGGTATGTTGACATGTCAAGATATTTGACTGTGATAGATGGTATGTTGACATGTCAAGATATTTGTGATATATAGAAAGTTGACATGTTAATATATTTGACTGATAGATGGTAAGTTGACATGTCAAGATATTTGACTGATAGATGGTAAGTTGACATGTCAAGATATTTGACTGATAGATGGTATGTTGATATGTCAAGATATTTGACTGTGATAGATGCTATGTTGACATGTCAAGAAAGTTGACTTCAGTAGATATAATTTTGATAGATGGTATTCCCACTGAGGGAAAATTTTACATTAAAACTTTTGGTGATAAAAATTGAAAAAATCATTTATTTGACTATGTATTATAGTACAATTTTTTTTGTTTTAAAATTTACTTCTCCCTGGAAAAGCCAAAAAATCCCTTTGATTTGCTGTTAGAAATATGGCTATAACCGTTTTTTTGAGATGGAAAAAATCTTTCCTGTTTTTTTTTTCAAAAGCCCCATCATTTCTGTTTTAATGCCCCTACATAAATTGGGAAGTAAAGTTAAGGCATGGTTCACCATAGTCACTAAATAAGATAGCCGACATAAATTAGACTTCTAACCTGTAGCCTGTAATTCCTCACACTACGAAGACGAGACAATATCCAATAGGATGTAGAGTTAAACACTCCATGTCAGACCACACTGAAACTCTTGTGTAAAGTAAAATTTGTTTGTTTCAGGTGCACCTCTCTTCTTTCCTGAGAAGTCGAAGAAAAGAGTTGAATTGTTTAAACTGCTTAAATCTGTCACAGTAAGTTTACACTAATTAAACTGGACCCTCTGGCAACCCATGGCCGCTGATTGATCAGCCTGGTCTTTGTAACTTTTATGTGATGCTAAATTTTTAGTTTGTGATGTCAGTTTTTTTTTTTTACAAATTCTCTTGGCTTCCTATTTTACAGGTGTCAATTGATTTTTTGTTACAAATTCTGTCTTACTCTTGTCAACTGAATTGTTTACAAATTCTGTGTACCTTCCTATTTTCCAGCTGTCAATTGATTTTTTTTTTAACAAATTCTGTGTAGTTTCCTATTTTCCAGCTGTCAATTTGACTTTTCTCATTGGTTTCAGGACCAGTCCAGCATGCCTAGTATGTCTTTGGTCTTTCAGTCACTTTGCCAGTTCTTCAGCTCTGTTGACCCCAAGGGTCTCCTGGAGCTGCCCAACAACCCAACTGATGTAAGTAACAACAGGCTGCAGGTACCCCCTCACACACCCCCCCCACCCCCACCCTACATCAGCTCTGTTGACCCCAAGGGTCTCCTGGAGCTGCCCAACAACCCAACTGATGTAAGTAACAACAGGCTGCAGGTACCCCCTCACACACCCCACCCTACATCAGCTCTGTTGACCCCAAGGGTCTCCTGGAGCTGCCCAACAACCCAACTGATGTAAGTAACAACAGGCTGCAGGTACCCTCTCACACACCCCACCCCACCCCCACCCTACATCAGCTCTGTTGACCCCAAGGGTCTCCTGGAGCTGCCCAACAACCCAACTGATGTAAGTAACAACAGGCTGCAGGGACCCCCTCACACACCCCACCCCCACCCTACATCAGCTCTGTTGACCCCAAGGGTCTCCTGGAGCTGCCCAACAACCCAACTGATGTAAGTAACAACAGGCTGCAGGTACCCCCTCACACACCCCACCCCCACCCTACATCAGCTCTGTTGACCCCAAGGGTCTCCTGGAGCTGCCCAACAACCCAACTGATGTAAGTAACAACAGGCTGCAGGTACCCCCTCACACACCCCACCCTCACCCCCACCCTACATCAGCTCTGTTGACCCCAAGGGTCTCCTGGAGCTGCCCAACAACCCAACTGATGTAAGTAACAACAGGCTGCAGGTACCCCCTCACACACCCCACCCCACCCCCACCCTACATCAGCTCTGTTGACCCCAAGGGTCTCCTGCCCAACAACCCAACTGATGTAAGTAACAACAGGCTGCAGGTACCCCCTCACACACCCCACCCCCACCCTACATCAGCTCTGTTGACCCCAAGGGTCTCCTGCCCAACAACCCAACTGATGTAAGTAACAACAGGCTGCAGGTACCCCCTCACACACCCCCCCCCCCACCCCCACCCTACATCAGCTCTGTTGACCCCAAGGGTCTCCTGGAGCTGCCCAACAACCCAACTGATGTAAGTAACAACAGGCTGCAGGTACCCCCTCACACACCCCACCCCACCCCCACCCTACACCAGCTCTGTTGACCCCAAGGGTCTCCTGCCCAACAACCCAACTGATGTAAGTAACAACAGGCTGCAGGTACCCCCTCACACACCCCACCCCCACCCTAGCTCTGTTGACCCCAAGGGTCTCCTGGAGCTGCCCAACAACCCAACTGATGTAAGTAACAACAGGCTGCAGGTACCCCCTCACACACCCCACCCCCACCCTACATCAGCTCTGTTGACCCCAAGGGTCTCCTGGAGCTGCCCAACAACCCAACTGATGTAAGTAACAACAGGCTGCAGGTACCCCCTCACACACCCCACCCCCACCCTACACCAGCTCTGTTGACCCCAAGGGTCTCCTGGAGCTGCCCAACAACCCAACTGATGTAAGTAACAACAGGCTGCAGGTACCCCCTCACACACCCCACCCCACCCCCACCCTACACCAGCTCTGTTGACCCCAAGGGTCTCCTGCCCAACAACCCAACTGATGTAAGTAACAACAGGCTGCAGGTACCCCCTCACACACCCCACCCCCACCCTAGCTCTGTTGACCCCAAGGGTCTCCTGGAGCTGCCCAACAACCCAACTGATGTAAGTAACAACAGGCTGCAGGTACCCCCTCACACACCCCACCCCCACCCTACACCAGCTCTGTTGACCCCAAGGGTCTCCTGGAGCTGCCCAACAACCCAACTGATGTAAGTAACAACAGGCTGCAGGTACCCCCTCACACACCCCACCCCCACCCTACATTAGCTCTGTTGACCCCAAGGGTCTCCTGGAGCTGCCCAACAACCCAACTGATGTAAGTAACAACAGACTGCAGGTACCCCCTCACACGCCCCACCCCCACCCTACATCAGCTCTGTTGACCCCAAGGGTCTCCTGGAGCTGCCCAACAACCCAACTGATGTAAGTAACAACAGGCTGCAGGTACCCCCTCACACACCCCACCCCCACCCCCACCCTACATCAGCTCTGTTGACCCCAAGGGTCTCCTGGAGCTGCCCAACAACCCAACTGATGTAAGTAACAACAGACTGCAGGTACCCCCTCACACGCCCCACCCCCACCCTACATCAGCTCTGTTGACCCCAAGGGTCTCCTGGAGCTGCCCAACAACCCAACTGATGTAAGTAACACCAGGCTGCAGGTACCCCCTCACACACCCCACCCCCACCCTACATTAGCTCTGTTGACCCCAAGGGTCTCCTGGAGCTGCCCAACAACCCAACTGATGTAAGTAACAACAGGTTGCAGGTACCCCCTCACACACCCCACCCTACATCAGCTCTGTTGACCCCAAGGGTCTCCTGGAGCTGCCCAACAACCCAACTGATGTAAGTAACAACAGGCTGCAGGTACCCCCTCACACACCCCACCCCCACCCTACATCAGCTCTGTTGACCCCAAGGGTCTCCTGGAGCTGCCCAACAACCCAACTGATGTAAGTAACAACAGGCTGCAGGTACCCTCTCACACACCCCACCCCCACCCTACACCAGCTCTGTTGACCCCAAGGGTCTCCTGGAGCTGCCCAACAACCCAACTGATGTAAGTAACAACAGGCTGCAGGTACCCCCTCACACACCCCACCCCCACCCTACATCAGCTCTGTTGACCCCAAGGGTCTCCTGGAGCTGCCCAACAACCCAACTGATGTAAGTAACAACAGGCTGCAGGTACCCCCTCACACACCCCACCCTACATCAGCTCCGTTGACCCCAAGGGTCTCCTGGAGCTGCCCAACAACCCAACTGATGTAAGTAACAACAGACTGCAGGTACCCCCTCACACACCCCACCCCACCCCCACCCTACATCAGCTCTGTTGACCCCAAGGGTCTCCTGGAGCTGCCCAACAACCCAACTGATGTAAGTAACAACAGGCTGCAGGTACCCCCTCACACACCCCACCCCACCCCCACCCTACACCAGCTCTGTTGACCCCAAGGGTCTCCTGACCAACAACCCAACTGATGTAAGTAACACCAGGCTGCAGGTACCCCCTCACACACCCCACCCCCACCCTACATCAGCTCTGTTGACCCCAAGGGTCTATGCCCAACAACCCAACTGATGTAAGTAACAACAGGCTGCAGGTACCCCCTCACACACCCCACCCCCACCCTACATCAGCTCTGTTGACCCCAAGGGTCTATGCCCAACAACCCAACTGATGTAAGTAACACCAGGCTGCAGGTACCCCCTCACACACCCCACCCTACATCAGCTCTGTTGACCCCAAGGGTCTCCTGGAGCTGCCCAACAACCCAACTGATGTAAGTAACAACAGGCTGCAGGTACCCCCTCACACACCCCACCCCCACCCTACATCAGCTCTGTTGACCCCAAGGGTCTCCTGGAGCTGCCCAACAACCCAACTGATGTAAGTAACAACAGGCTGTAGGTACCCCCTCACACACCCCACCCTACATCAGCTCTGTTGACCCCAAGGGTCTCCTGGAGCTGCCCAACAACCCAACTGATGTAAGTAACAACAGGCTGCAGGTACCCCCTCACACACCCCACCCCCACCCTACACCAGCTCTGTTGACCCCAAGGGTCTCCTGGAGCTGCCCAACAACCCAACTGATGTAAGTAACACCAGGCTGCAGGTACCCCCTCACACACCCCACCCCACCCCCACCCTACGTCAGCTCTGTTGACCCCAAGGGTCTCCTGGAGCTGCCCAACAACCCAACTGATGTAAGTAACAACAGTCTGCAGGTACCCCCTCACACACCCCACCCCACCCCCACCCTACACCAGCTCTGTTGACCCCAAGGGTCTCCTGGAGCTGCCCAACAACCCAACTGATGTAAGTAACAACAGGCTGCAGGTACCCTCTCACACACCCCACCCCCACCCTACATTAGCTCTGTTGACCCCAAGGGTCTCCTGCCCAACAACCCAACTGATGTAAGTAACAACAGGCTGCAGGTACCCCCTCACACACCCCACCCCACCCCCACCCTACATCAGCTCTGTTGACCCCAAGGGTCTCCTGGAGCTGCCCAACAACCCAACTGATGTAAGTAACAACAGGCTGCAGGTACCCCCTCACACACCCCACCCCCACCCCCACCCTACATCAGCTCTGTTGACCCCAAGGGTCTCCTGGAGCTGCCCAACAACCCAACTGATGTAAGTAACAACAGTCTGCAGGTACCCCCTCACACACCCCACCCCACCCCCACCCTACATCAGCTCTGTTGACCCCAAGGGTCTCCTGGAGCTGCCCAACAACCCAACTGATGTAAGTAACAACAGTCTGCAGGTACCCCCTCACACACCCCACCCTACATCAGCTCTGTTGACCCCAAGGGTCTCCTGGAGCTGCCCAACAACCCAACTGATGTAAGTAACAACAGGCTGCAGGTACCCCCTCACACACCCCACCCCACCCCCACCCTACACCAGCTCTGTTGACCCCAAGGGTCTCCTGCCCAACAACCCAACTGATGTAAGTAACACCAGGCTGCAGGTACCCCCTCACACACCCCACCCCACCCCCACCCTACGTCAGCTCTGTTGACCCCAAGGGTCTCCTGGAGCTGCCCAACAACCCAACTGATGTAAGTAACAACAGGCTGCAGGTACCCCCTCACACACCCCACCCCACCCCACATCAGCTCTGTTGACCCCAAGGGTCTCCTGGAGCTGCCCAACAACCCAACTGATGTAAGTAACAACAGGCTGCAGGTACCCCCTCACACACCCCACCCCACCCCCACCCTACATTAGCTCTGTTGACCCCAAGGGTCTCCTGCCCAACAACCCAACTGATGTAAGTAACAACAGTCTGCAGGTACCCCCTCACACACCCCACCCCACCCCCACCCTACATCAGCTCTGTTGACCCCAAGGGTCTCCTGGAGCTGCCCAACAACCCAACTGATGTAAGTAACACCAGGCTGCAGGTACCCCCTCACACACCCCACCCTACATCAGGTCTGTTGACCCCAAGGGTCTCCTGGAGCTGCCCAACAACCCAACTGATGTAAGTAACAACAGGCTGCAGGTACCCCCACCCCCACCCCCACCCTACATCAGCTCTGTTGACCCCAAGGGTCTCCTGGAGCTGCCCAACAACCCAACTGATGTAAGTAACAACAGGCTGCAGGTACCCCCTCACACACCCCACCCCCACCCTACATTAGCTCTGTTGACCCCAAGGGTCTCCTGGAGCTGCCCAACAACCCAACTGATGTAAGTAACAACAGGCTGCAGCTACCCCCTCACACACCCCACCCCCACCCTACATTAGCTCTGTTGACCCCAAGGGTCTCCTGGAGCTGCCCAACAACCCAACTGATGTAAGTAACAACAGACTGCAGGTACCCCCTCACACACCCCACCCTCACCCCCACCCTACATCAGCTCTGTTGACCCCAAGGGTCTCCTGGAGCTGCCCAACAACCCAACTGATGTAAGTAACAACAGTCTGCAGGTACCCCCTCACACACCCCACCCCACCCCCACCCTACACCAGCTCTGTTGACCCCAAGGGTCTCCTGGAGCTGCCCAACAACCCAACTGATGTAAGTAACAACAGGCTGCAGGTACCCCCTCACACACCCCACCCTACATCAGCTCTGTTGACCCCAAGGGTCTCCTGGAGCTGCCCAACAACCCAACTGATGTAAGTAACAACAGGCTGCAGGTACCCCCTCACACACCCCACCCTACATCAGCTCTGTTGACCCCAAGGGTCTCCTGGAGCTGCCCAACAACCCAACTGATGTAAGTAACAACAGGCTGCAGGTACCCCCTCACACACCCCACCCCCACCCTACACCAGCTCTGTTGACCCCAAGGGTCTCCTGGAGCTGCCCAACAACCCAACTGATGTAAGTAACAACAGGCTGCAGGTACCCCCTCACACACCCCACCCTACACCAGCTCTGTTGACCCCAAGGGTCTCCTGGAGCTGCCCAACAACCCAACTGATGTAAGTAACAACAGGCTGCAGGTACCCCCTCACACACCCCACCCCCACCCTACATCACCTCTGTTGACCCCAAGGGTCTCCTGGAGCTGCCCAACAACCCAACTGATGTAAGTAACAACAGGCTGCAGGTACCCCCTCACACACCCCCCCCACCCCCACCCTACATCAGCTCTGTTGACCCCAAGGGTCTCCTGGAGCTGCCCAACAACCCAACTGATGTAAGTAACAACAGGCTGCAGGTACCCCCTCACACACCCCACCCCCACCCCCACCCTACATCAGCTCTGTTGACCCCAAGGGTCTCCTGGAGCTGCCCAACAACCCAACTGATGTAAGTAACAACAGGTTGCAGGTACCCCCTCACACACCCCACCCTACATCAGCTCTGTTGACCCCAAGGGTCTCCTGGAGCTGCCCAACAACCCAACTGATGTAAGTAACAACAGGCTGCAGGTACCCCCTCACACACCCCACCCCCACCCTACACCAGCTCTGTTGACCCCAAGGGTCTCCTGCCCAACAACCCAACTGATGTAAGTAACAACAGGCTGCAGGTACCCCCTCACACACCCCACCCCCACCCTACGTCAGCTCTGTTGACCCCAAGGGTCTCCTGGAGCTGCCCAACAACCCAACTGATGTAAGTAACAACAGTCTGCAGGTACCCCCTCACACACCCCACCCCACCCCCACCCTACATCAGCTCTGTTGACCCCAAGGGTCTCCTGGAGCTGCCCAACAACCCAACTGATGTAAGTAACAACAGGCTGCAGGTACCCCCTCACACACCCCACCCCCACCCTACATCAGCTCTGTTGACCCCAAGGGTCTCCTGGAGCTGCCCAACAACCCAACTGATGTAAGTAACAACAGGCTGTAGGGACCCCCTCACACACCCCACCCCACCCCCACCCCCACCCTACATCAGCTCTGTTGACCCCAAGGGTCTCCTGGAGCTGCCCAACAACCCAACTGATGTAAGTAACAACAGGTTGCAGGTACCCCCTCACACACCCCACCCCCACCCTACATCAGCTCTGTTGACCCCAAGGGTCTCCTGGAGCTACCCAACAACCCAACTGATGTAAGTAACAACAGGCTGCAGGTACCCCCTCACACACCCCACCCTACATCAGCTCTGTTGACCCCAAGGGTCTCCTGGAGCTGCCCAACAACCCAACTGATGTAAGTAACAACAGGCTGCAGGTACCCCCTCACACACCCCACCCTACATCAGCTCTGTTGACCCCAAGGGTCTCCTGGAGCTGCCCAACAACCCAACTGATGTAAGTAACAACAGGCTGCAGGTACCCCCTCACACACCCCACCCCACCCCCACCCTACACCAGCTCTGTTGACCCCAAGGGTCTCCTGGAGCTGCCCAACAACCCAACTGATGTAAGTAACAACAGGCTGTAGGTACCCCCTCACACACCCCACCCTACATCAGCTCTGTTGACCCCAAGGGTCTCCTGGAGCTGCCCAACAACCCAACTGATGTAAGTAACAACAGGCTGTAGGGACCCCCTCACACACCCCACCCCACCCCCACCCCCACCCTACATCAGCTCTGTTGACCCCAAGGGTCTCCTGGAGCTGCCCAACAACCCAACTGATGTAAGTAACAACAGGCTGTAGGTACCCCCTCACACACCCCACCCCCACCCTACATTAGCTCTGTTGACCCCAAGGGTCTCCTGGAGCTGCCCAACAACCCAACTGATGTAAGTAACAACAGGCTGTAGGGACCCCCTCACACACCCCACCCCACCCCCACCCTACATCAGCTCTGTTGACCCCAAGGGTCTCCTGGAGCTGCCCAACAACCCAACTGATGTAAGTAACAACAGGCTGCAGGGACCCCCTCACACACCCCACCCCCACCCTACATCACCTCTGTTGACCCCAAGGGTCTCCTGGAGCTGCCCAACAACCCAACTGATGTAAGTAACAACAGGTTGCAGGTACCCCCTCACACACCCCACCCTACACCAGCTCTGTTGACCCCAAGGGTCTCCTGGAGCTGCCCAACAACCCAACTGATGTAAGTAACACCAGGCTGCAGGTACCCCCTCACACACCCCACCCCACCCCCACCCTACACCAGCTCTGTTGACCCCAAGGGTCTCCTGGAGCTGCCCAACAACCCAACTGATGTAAGTAACAACAGGCTGCAGGTACCCCCTCACACACCCCACCCCCACCCCCACCCTACATCAGCTCTGTTGACCCCAAGGGTCTCCTGGAGCTGCCCAACAACCCAACTGATGTAAGTAACAACAGGCTGCAGGTACCCCCTCACACACCCCACCCCACCCCCACCCTACATCAGCTCTGTTGACCCCAAGGGTCTCCTGGAGCTGCCCAACAACCCAACTGATGTAAGTAACAACAGGCTGCAGGTACCCCCTCACACACCCCACCCCCACCCTACATCAGCTCTGTTGACCCCAAGGGTCTCCTGGAGCTGCCCAACAACCCAACTGATGTAAGTAACAACAGACTGCAGGTACCCCCTCACACACCCCACCCCCACCCTACATCAGCTCTGTTGACCCCAAGGGTCTCCTGGAGCTGCCCAACAACCCAACTGATGTAAGTAACAACAGGCTGCAGGTACCCCCTCACACACCCCACCCCCACCCTACATCAGCTCTGTTGACCCCAAGGGTCTCCTGGAGCTGCCCAACAACCCAACTGATGTAAGTAACAACAGGCTGCAGGTACCCCCTCACACACCCCACCCCCACCCCCACCCTAGCTCTGTTGACCCCAAGGGTCTCCTGGAGCTGCCCAACAACCCAACTGATGTAAGTAACAACAGGCTGCAGGTACCCCCTCACACACCCCACCCCCACCCTACATCAGCTCTGTTGACCCCAAGGGTCTCCTGGAGCTGCCCAACAACCCAACTGATGTAAGTAACAACAGGCTGCAGGTACCCCCTCACACACCCCACCCCACCCCCACCCTACATCAGGTCTGTTGACCCCAAGGGTCTCCTGGAGCTGCCCAACAACCCAACTGATGTAAGTAACAACAGGCTGCAGGTACCCCCTCACACACCCCACCCCCAGGTACATTGTACCACCCCTACTCTGCATAACATCACCTTCAACCCTACATAACACCACCCCATCCCCTACTTAACTTCACCCTCCATCCTGTATAACACTATCTTTTGGGTCAGCAGTTTATTAGTTCACTCAGTTCTGATGGGTACCTGACTAACAATAATGGCAGTGAAATGACCACACCATCCCTATACACCAAGGTTACAGAAAAATATTAACTAATTCATTTGAACAATTGACTGCCTGGTCCATAAGGGTAACTTAGTCCACCAAGTAAAGTTGGTTGGGCATAATGCTGCCTACACAATCCCCCCAATTGCTCGGGTAAAAAAAACATATACAAACTCTTGTAATCTGTTATTGAATCGACCATTACGTAAGAAATGGAATTTTTTTTGTTTGCATTTAGAAACCTAATTGCTTTTCTCTGATTGCAGGACTTTTCTTCTTCTGGCACATTAGACATGATGAAAAATTTACTGATGGTGGCAGGTCAAGAGATCCAGGACATGACCACTGAGAAAGTAGGACCTAGTTTAACTGGTCCTGAAGGACAAGAAAAAGTAGGACCTGAAGTACCTGATATCAAGCAAGCAGAACCAGAGCCTGCACAGGAAGTGGAAAGTCCAACTGTACTACCACAGTCTGATGTTGTAAAACAATCTGCTGGTTTACAGCAATCTGATGTTGTACAAAAATCTGATGAGGTAGAACAGGGTGCCACAGCAGTGTCCAAACCTCCCATTATTGAAACTCCAAGAGCAGAAGCCAGAGCTTCAGATGAGAATGCCAAGTCCCCGTCCACCAAGCTGGAAGAGGCCTTACAGAACATCAATGTTTCAGCCAAGGAGGTCCAGGATATCCTGAACGACATCAAAGACTCTGAGCTGGAGGCCAAGGCCACCTTCCAGCAGATCCAGCAGTCCGCTGAACGGGCCAATGAACTCTTCAAACAAGCCAGAGAGAGCCTGGCCGACATCGGCAACTCCATCAAGGGGAATATGGCTCTGTTTGATAGCAACCCCAGCTCCAGCGACGACGTGGCTGGACATTTGAAGACAGCAACCTCTGCTGGTGAGAAGGCAGAAAATGGCCATCAGATGACCTATTTGGTGAGGCTGACAGCATCCCTGCAGACCTCACTGTTGATGTGGTGCTGGCAACAGCTAGACACCAAGAGTACTCTAGAGAATGAGAAGTTCGTCATCCTCATTAATGACATTGTCAAAAATTGTGAGTTAACTTAGATTTAGAAATTAAACTTTGACTAGTATAATTTTCAGTTAAAGTATAATTTTGGTTAGATTTAGAAAGAGAAATATGCTGAAATTCTGTTTTAAAGATCTAATGTTGTGGAAAGTAACCTTATGTTGTATTAAATTTGACATAGAAGTTTTTATTGAGAATAAATAATATTTTTTTTTACAGTAAGTACTATGTAAATGTATGCTCTAAAACTCATTTAGCAAATATTCTAAGATCAAATGTCTAAAAATAATTATACAGCTTCAAGGTGAAATTTAATATTGTAATTTTTTAAACAAAGATTTAGTGTGGGAAAATTGTTAGGATTTCATGACATGTTAAAGACTTTTAATTGATGGAATTTTTCAGATACATGCAATGTTGCAGAGAAAGCCATAGAATTTTTTGATGTCTTCAAGGTACTCACAGCTGAGCAATTGGTAAGTGTAACATTTTTCTAGAGGGTCAGTTGTTTGAATATTTGATCAGTCTAAAGGAAACCACTTCAGTATCTTGTGAAATTTGCATTAGTGCATCTTAATGATAGTGTTCTCAATTGTTTACTTCACAGAAATTAAAGACAGATGCAGAGCAGCCATTTTTTCTGTCCATTATTTTACGCCAGCTCGTAAGCTTTGTTTATTTTTAGAATCCTTTAGTTTGTTTTTTCTATACATCCACAAAAATTGTCTGTTTTGTTGATGGCCTAAATAAAAAATATCAGCAATTTTGTCTTAACATTGATAGGCAGCTTTGCAAGAATTGTATTTCATTGAACAATATTGTTGGTAACATGTTCATGTGAGTGGCTATAGAACCATGCAACAAATCTAGTATTTGCTTTCAGATGTTGCTACTGACAACACTTGTGGACAAGCTAAATACCCAAACCAAAGTGAAAATTCTTGAAAACTTCAAGAAACTTGCTGTAGCTGTCAGTGACATAGCTAGGGCCAACCCAGAACTCTTCTGTGATGTAAGATTTTCTTGTGCAGCAGTGTTTTAAATGTTGCTAAAAATGTGATGAGGAAAGAACTATTGCTCGAATAAATCGACCAAAAAATTTTTTTATCGTAAAAAAAACCCCCAGCATAATTGTTTTTACAATTTTTCTTTTTCTGGCCCTCCATTCAGAAATGACTGTGCCATTTCTTTGACTTCTTAACCTATTTTCCCTATAGGAATAGACTATTCTATCTTGAGGCTTCTTGTATTAACTGAGTGAAACCATCATTCAGCCTTATTTATTTGTATATTTGAAACAGTCTGCCATATTGTCATCTAATATTTTAAACTTGTATTTGTTTAGACTTTTTTTTATCTGTCAGTGTTTTGTCAGCATTGTTATCTAATATTTGAAACTGATTCCCTCTGTCAGTGTTTTGTCAGTTAGTCTAGCCTTCAGTCATCTAACATTTGAAACTTGTATTCTCTAGATTTCCTCTGACTGCTGGAAGGAAGTGGATACTGAAGAAACTGTGTTGAGAACATGGGAGGTGGAGTCCCCTCACGACTATCTCAACCATTCAAATATTGTACAGGTAGATTTTTTTAATTAATACAGAACAGCTAGAGAGGTTTTGTGTTAAACAATTATTGTGACCCCCCCCCCCCCCCAAATTTCATAGTTTTGGTTATCGCAGCTTTTATGTATTTTAAATAAAAATGCAGATTTGTAATATACAAAATATTAATTTCCAATGTTAGCGAATATTCAACATGTACCCACGTAATTTTTTTTACTTGTAGACATTTCATTGTCCTGGTGCCTCAAAATTAGTGGTTGAATTTGATCCCCGATGTGAGACAGAAAGAAGGTTAGTGCCATATAAATGTCATTGTCTTTCTTGGTTTTCAGGTCGGAGTTTTATTTGAGGAGTATTTAAAACTGATGCCTAACTTTACACAGCAACACAACTGATAATAATTACATTTTTTTTTTACCTATAACAGTTCAATGCTGCTGTTTTCAACAGGTATGATTGCCCAGATTTTATCCTGTAACTGTTGATTATTGTGTTTCTACAGGTATGATTACCTGGAGTTTACAGACGCCAAGGGTTTGAAACTTAGGTTTGACCAGAAGGTTGGCTCCACCAAGTGGCCCAAAAAAGTCACCTTCAGTGGCCCGTATGTTGGCTTCTTGTTTCATAGTGACAGCAGCAACACTGAGTGGGGCTACAAGTTTACTGTAAGCTCTTGTGCTTAGTTCATATCTTATTCAAATAAATTTAGTTCTTTCTTTTGACAATTATTTTTTATTTTAATTTTTGAATAATAAACTTAACAACATTATTTAAAAAAATATCTAGTTAAACTGTTTTTAAAAACAGGGATTTTAAATTTTTACTTCCCTTGTTGTAACCTCCCTTGTCATAACTTCTCATGTTGTAACCTCCCCTGTTGTAGCCTCCCTTGTCATAATTTGTCATGTTGTTACCTCCCATTTTGTAAGTTCCCATGTTCACTCTGCACTTGTTGTAACTCTGCAGGTTACAGCCATTGGTACCCCAGACATCCAGAACTCATGGCTTACTGACCTGCAGTTAGGTCTCATTAAGGTCTTAGGTCAGCTGGCTGGATCAACTTTAAGTTCTAATCCAAGTGAGCTTTACACCTGTGTAATCTTTAACCTAATCATAACCTGGCTCTAAGTTAATCCATGTAACCACATATGTAAACTGTAATCTGCTGAGCTTTTGACATCCTTACAACTACCAAGATTGTTCCAGAATGGTTTATTTTACCAATAATACAGCTGGAATACAACCACAACACACATTAATACACCCCCACCCACTCACACCAAGATTGTATGAGAATGGTGTCTTCTATCAGTATTACAGCTGGAACACAACCACACCCCACACTTAACCACACCCCCACACACAGCACACTAGTATTGTGTGAGAATGATTTAATCTCTCCACCAGTACTACCACATGAGAACCCCCTCAACTCCGACACATCAGAGCTGGCACATTCACACCCCACCCCACATTAACCCCCCCCCCCCACACACACACCACACCACACCCCACATTAACCCCCCCCCCCCACACACACACACCACACCACACCCCACATTAACCCCCCCCCCCCCCCCCACACACACACACTAGGATAGTGTGAGAATGATTTAATCTCTCCACCAGTACTACCACATGAGAACCCCCTCAACTCTGACACATCAGAGCTGAAACACACATAACCACACGCCACATGAACCCCCTTCCTCCCCCCCCCCCCACACCAAACTGGGACTGTGTGAGAATGATTTAATCTTTCCTCCAGTACTACCACACGAGAACCCCCTCAACTCCGACACATCAGAGCTGGATATTCTGCGCAGTGATCTGTGGACATCTTTGTTCAGGGGAGGCTACTGTGTTGGGAAACTTCAGCGCTCACTCTCAGGAAAATTTGTATGTAATTTATGCTTTTCACTTAATAAACTTAATCTAAAGCTCATTCTTATAGAATGTGGGGCTTAGGGGTAGGTACGTCCTTTGAATACAATACATTATTTCTGTGATCTGAGATTTCAATGATTTTTTCTCTTTAGGACAGATTATACAACTTTTACTAATCTATTAGTTGTTTTACCGTAGGGCCTACTTTCTGAAACAAAAATCTCAGTGTAAAGGACAGCTTAGGTTTCTATTCCCAGCAATAAATAATCAGTTTTTCAAAATAATGTTTCTGAATAAAACAAAGAAAATATTTTTTGTTTCAGGCAGCCAATGAACATAACAAGGTGTGTAATTTTCTTCTAAATTTGGTGGCTGCAGCAGAGACAAAAGGGCAACCAGCTAGTGGAGTGGAAGAAGGCTTTGGTAAACAAGCTGCCAGATTTCTTTCAAAGTTAGTCCAAATTTGTTTAAAAAATATTTTTTTTTGTAATTAACTTTTATAACCTTTTGTTGGAGAAGGTTTTTGGTTATATTACATATTAAAATTTTTTTTTGTGTTTTAGAAATCAAGTCGATATTTCTTTCTTTTACTAATTTTTCCCCCTTTCAACTTCAGGTGCCAGGAAATAAACAAAGCTAAGATTGGCATGACAGTTGGGGGCAGCAAGGTGGACAGTGCCATTGCTGCCCTGTTGGCTGCTCTTATCTGGCACTGCCAACAGTTGAGAGAAGACACTGAGAAATTTTGTAAGTTTTTGTGTATGTATGTGTGAGAGTATTTGTGTTTGTGTGTGCAGTGGGCTTATGCATGTGTGTAAGTGTGCCTACTTTTACAACAATAAATGTCTACATAATTGTGATAGCTGGTTCTGTGATTGTACAGTGCAACACTAATAGTGAAACTTTCTATGAGATGTGACAGACCAGGAGAAAACAGTGATACATTTGTTAATGTCACTTTATAAATTTATCATTAAGATATTTTTAGTTTGAACAAGATAAAATTTTCTAATATTTTTAAATATTTTTAGTGAACAATGGTGACCAAGGGGAGATAACCGAGGGAATCAGCCAGGCTTATATAACAGCAGAATCAATGAGGACAGGTTTGGTAAGAGTTGATTGAAGTTATTATATTACATGTACTCATGGCCCTGAGATTAGGCCTTAGTTCCCTAGACTGCAACATCTAGTTGTTTTGATTACTGTATTCCTGTGATCTGCCTGCTAGTCAGTGAACATGTCCTCTTCTCTCTGTAGGCACTTGATAGACAGAAATGGAATGCCCAGGAAAATAAAGGTGACAGTGATGACCCAGGTAAGTTGTTGTGTCAGCTCTGTTAACCTTCAGGCTCAGGTAAACCTGTGTAAACCTGAGGAGTTAAGGGTTAATTACATTTTTCTTATCGTGTTGACACAAGCAATTGAGCTTTTTAAATGTAAATATTTGTTTTTAATTATTTAAGAGTGTATGTAAGTTTCATTTTCAACTCTCTACATTGGGACATTATTAGTATAGGCCTACATGTTATTTTCACTATTGGATGTGTATGTGTCTTTTGTAATAAGCCTTTTCTATCTCTCTACCACAGCTGATGTATTTGTCTCCAAGGCCCTCTATCTACTCAAGTTTGCTGGCCTGACTAAAGTTCAACTTAAAAATGAGGTATTTCTAAAGCGAAAAATCAGAATAATGTTGAATACATAATTTATTTTTATCTTTAGCAACATATTTGCAGAACAATGAATTATAAAAATTAGGGATGAGTGGTTAAGAATGAACTATTTCCACAGATGCGAACTAAATATCACAAACAGTTGTCCATGAAAAAAGCTGGAAATAAGCGTCCATTTGTAAGAGTAAGTGGTTTTCAAATAAAAATAGTTTTGATACTAAAAATAAAATATTGTTCCATTAGATATTTTAAAAAATATAATGTATTTTCCCTGACTTGTTTTGTTTCAATTTAAAATAACAGGTATAATTTTTAAACAACACCTAAACCATTATTTAATTTTGTTTTTCAAAATTTTTTCCTGATGTATTTGGATGTAATTATTAAAATGTTTGTGTTTAGAATGAAATTTTGGAGAAGTTTCCATCCTTCAGACTAGTGATGGAGTTTTTACAAGACCATGCCTGGACAGCTGAAAGGTAAAAACATGGAATCTTAAGTAAACTGAAACAAAACTTAGTGAAGCATTGACAAAAAGGGATCTGACTGGGGTTAAGTAAAAATAAAGTTCCCCTTTTTGAACCTGACAGTCCTTGGGGTAAGTGAAGTAGAGTTTACCTGTTTCTGTGGCCTTGGCTTGTGAAGGGATAGTGTGGTCAGCCTTATGCCCAGCCACCTTCCTTTTTAACGTGAGTTAGGTACCCAACAGAGCTGGGTAGACTCTGGGGATGGTGTACGGACTTGAACCGGAATTCAAACTCGAGACTCTAGAGGTAACAGTCTCATGCTCTACTGCTAGGCCATGCCATCCCTCTGACTAGGATGCTGTGGGAAATAGTCAAGCATTAATTTATCAGTGATTAGACTGAGACAGAGCTCTACTAATTTTTCTAGCATGATGGACTCAGGTTTATGGAATGGTGCCAATCTGGGAGAACTTGAGTTTTTTTGTACAATTGATTAGAGTGCTGTCCCTTTGTTCCCTAGGGTTCACCTCATGCTACAAGAAAGAACCAGATTTGCCTCAGCTGTTAGTGATGTTTACATGTTTGCTGCTGAAATACTCAGAATTTTGTCCAACATCGACCCATTTCAGGTTTGTCAGTTACTCCAACCTAACCTCACCATAGGAGAGGTTTAAATATAGATTTCAGCAAAGTTCTTTACAAATCAGATTTGCACAACCTATACAAGTATGTCCACTGACATGACTCCATCTCAGCAGCCCTGTTCTGCATAACATTAACATTAACAAATTATTTTTTAAATTATTTTTAATCTAAGATTTAAAGTGCTTTTACATAAAAGTTAGTTAAAAAATAAATACCTGGCTTTTAAAAAATGAAATTAAATTTTGCAAGAAACCCTGATTTTTCTATGTTAGACCACTTTTGTATTGTTTCAGATTCCTGTCATCTTGTTTTTCCGTGAGATGTTTTCCTACCAAGACAAATTTGCCAAGCATTACGCAGACGGACTTGATGGCTGTGGGCTGGAGCAGGAGACTAAAGTCAGGATGGCCTACTACACCCTGGTCCGCAAGTTTGTGGAGGCATTCCAACAGTTCCAGGAGCTCCAGCAGGACAAGTAAGGGGGGGGGGGACTTGGTTGGGTACATATTGGGACTTAAGTCTAATGTCTTATGTCTAATGTTGGTGTTGTCATTATGTGGGTGTTGGCCTGATGTTTGTGTTGGCTCAATATAGGTATAGACCAAATATAGTTGCTGGAAAATGTGCCTGTTGTCTGGGCACAAGAACAAACACTTTTTTTAATCAAGTGTTAAGACTTAAATTTCAAAACACTTAAAATTTTTTAAGCAACTTGTTTTTATAATAGAAAATGTACTCATTGTTTTCTGTTTGCAGTAAAGTGATGCCAGCTTATGATTTCCTACAGTGCTGTTTACTGCACCTGTTGGATGTCGATTGGCAGGTCAGTACAGTGTTGTTCTCTTTGTGTACTCACTATTAACATGCATGACTGAAAGTTTAGCCAGCACAAACCCCATATAACTGTCTGTTTCTACATTATGTTGACACATTGACTTCAAGCACTCTGTGATAGCAAGGTTTAGATCATCATCTATTCCTGTTTGTGCCCAAGACACATGGGGCAGATGAAGTACAGTTCATTTGTTGCAGAGACCTGCGGTGTATCCATGTCAATAATCCATGAATGTTTGTATCTCATCCACAGCCGTATGACTTGTCTTTTGTTAAAGAGCTTCAGCTGCCCCAGCTCTTCCTAAACATTGCCAAAGGTTCGTTTCATTTTCTTTCCCAATTCATTCACCGTTATACATAGCACTCACCTTTTGTACAGCTGGGAGTGTTTTAAAAAGTATTGCAAAAAAATAAATACTACTGGAAAGGGAAAAAATTCTCTAGTGTGTAAACCTAAGATTTATGATTAAAGATTAAAAAAATAAAATTGAAAAATATATAATATGTGATTTATTGAGGTAAAATAAATAAAATAGGATAATAAGTAATGCATTGATGTACTGCCCACTTATTTATGTAATAATTTAATAAAACATTTTGATGCATGACAGTTTAATAAAACATGATGATTTAATAAAACATGATGGTTTAATAAAACATTATTTAGTAAAACATGATGGTTTAATAAAACATGATGGTTTAATAAAACATGGTTTAATAAAACATGATGGTTTAATAAAACATGATGGTTTAATAAAACATGATGGTTTAATAAAACATGATGGTTTAATAAAACATGATGGTTTAATAAAACATGATGGTTTAATAAAACATGATGGTTTAATAAAACATGATGGTTTAATAAAACATGATGGTTTAATAAAACATGATGGTTTAGTAAAACATGATGGTTTAATAAAACATGATGGTTTAATAAAACATGATGGTTTAATAAAACATGATGGTATAATAAAACATGATGGTTTAATAAAACATGATGGTATAATAAAACATGATGGTTTAGTAAATGTAAAAGAAGCGCAAAGGCTGTGAGCATGTAGAGGTCATCAGGGTCTAATATCAACATGACCAACATATAGCCTTTCAATTATTGATGAGATAGTAGACCTTTTTTTTCCTCAAACTAACCATCCCTACTGGGGTTTAGATAACCCACATTGGTTTAGCTAACCCATATGGGTTTGGCAAACCAACCCGGGTTTGAATAACCCCAGTAGGCCATACACTTCTAAACAAGCACATATTCCTACCCTGTGTTGACCAATAGAGTGCTCTGTCTCATTACCAACAGACACGGTCAAGATGAGGGACCTGGTGGCCACGGAGAGGGACGAGGAGAAGGAGATGGAGGACTACGAGCTCTCCATGAAGTGGTACGAGGAGATCAACCGCTCGGACATCAACGAGTGGTTCAGGCAGAAGGAGTCCAGCAAGGATGATAAGAAGGTGAGCACACTTTCTTGACCTCTGACCTTTACATTTTGTCTTAGGGTAAAAATAGTAAGCTGTACCTTTTCTCACTCCTTGAAAATCCATTTCTTTTTCTTTTTTTAATATAAATTTTTAACACATATTTTTGTTAATCTGTTTAATTTATTGTCAAAACTATTGAAACCTAGAATATATTACACTGAGTGATTTGTGTCATGGGGTTTTGTCCCTGAGCGAACTCAGCCCTAATCAGTACCTAGTTTGAATTGGATAATTATTACTATGTACTGCACCGACCATGTTATCTCCTTATATGCCCAGGTAAACTGGTAAAATGTTTTTGTTCATGATCTAGCTACAGTATGGTTACATAACAAAAGTTGGACAAAAGATGATAATACAATTGTTGTCATCAGGTGGTGAAAATGTTTTCGTTCATGATCTAGCTACAGTATGGTTACATAACAAAAAATGATAATATAATTGTTGTCATCAGGTGGTGAAAATGTTTTCGTTCATGATATAGCTACAGTATGGTTACATAACAAAAAATGATAATATAATTGTTGTCATCAGGTGGTGAAAATGTTTTCGTTCATGATCTAGCTACAGTATGGTTACATAACAAAAAATGATAATATAATTGTTGTCATCAGGTGGTGAAAATGTTTTCGTTCATGATCTAGCTACAGTATGGTTACATAACAAAAAATGATAATATAATTGTTGTCATCAGGTGGTGAAAATGTTTTCGTTCATGATCTAGCTACAGTATGGTTACATAACAAAAGATGATAATACAATTGTTGTCATCAGGTGGTGAAAATGTTTTCGTTCATGATCTAGCTACAGTATGGTTACATAACAAAAAATGATAATATAATTGTTGTCATCAGGTGGTGAAAATGTTTGTGGCTAGATTCTCTGACGTCCTGGATGTGGAGATCAGCTGTGATGGGTGTGGTGTGACCTTGCCTGGCCGCAGGTACAGGTGCCTGCAGTGTATGGACATGGACCTGTGTACCACATGTTTCTCTGGTGGGGTGGAGCCGGAGGACCACCGAGACAACCACGACATTGTCCACCTTGTGTAAGTCTTGACATGACTTTGTCCACCTTGTGTAAGTCTTGACATGACTTTGTCCACCTTGTGTAAGTCTTGACATTGTCCACTGATAGAACTGTGTTACTGATAGAACTGTGTTACTGATAGAACTGTGTCACTGATAGAACTGTGTTACTGATAGAACTGTGTTACTGATAGAACTGTGTCACTCATAGAACTGTGTTACTGATAGAACTGTGTCACTGATAGAACTGTGTCACTGATAGAACTGTGTCACTGATAGAACTGTGTCACTGATAGAACTGTGTCACTGATAGAACTGTGTCACTGATAGCTCTGTGTTCCTCCAGGTTCAAGTGTAACCACTGCCAGGCGTTTATAGTTGGGACCAGAATCCACTGCAACCAGTGTGATGACTTTGACCTTTGTCTGGGTTGTCACGTCAAGAAACTTTTCCCCCCAGGGTAGGTCATCGTGGCTCACTTCACTAAATCTTTCAAGACTCTTCCCATTTTTTTTAATAAACTGTTTCTTTATTTTTACAAGCAACATTTGTTTTGATCTATTGTAGTACAAACTATTCTGTGGCCTACCCCTTTGTTTTATTAACTTATTGATAAAATATGGAAATCAACTGAATTTTTTTTTTAAAGTAATGTATATTTAGCTTTGACCTTACATTCTTTAAATTTTTAGACACACAGTAGAGCATGAATTTGTTAGCATCCCCATGGTCAAATGTAAGTATAATATTTCACATTCTGAGAGTGTTAAACAATTAAATTTCTTCTAACTATGCTGTCCTTCAACACAACTTTAAAATTATAAAGCAAAATTTAAAAAAGGCTTCTTTTTTACTATTAAAATATAATTTAGGGTGTTTTGCTTAGATGTTAATGACAAGGATTCTTTTTTTGGCTGATTACTTCCCTTGACTGACCTTTGACTGACCTTTGACCTTCTTCCCTTGACTGACCTTTGACCTTCTTCCCTTGACTGACCTTTGACCTTCTTCCCTTGACTGACCTTTGACCTTCTTCCCTTGACTGACCTTTGACCCCTGTATTAACCATCTGTGATCCTGCTGCCAGTGAAGACAAGTCAGTCCAGTAACTCATCCCTCAAGGCCTACATCCACCAGCATGTCTGGCTGCTGTACACCTCGCTGACCCTCACCCTCAGCGACATTGTCTACGGGGTGGACAACGTCTTCATAGACCTGGACTACATGAGGATAGCAGGGGAGCTGCAGCAACAGTGTATCATGCAGGCCACAGCATGCCTGAACCATGTCATAGCAGAGGGGGAAGGTCAGTTGTGTCCCTTGTTATAGATGGGGGAAGGTCAGTTCTGTCCCTTGTTATAGATGGGGGAAGGGGAGTTCTGTCCCTTGTTATAGATGGGGGAAGGGGAGTTCTGTCCCTTGTTATAGATGGGGGAAGGGGAGTTCTGTCACTTGTTATAGATGGGGGGGGGGGGGGGCAGCAACAGTGTATCATGCAGGCCACCGCATGCCTGAACCACGTCATAGCAGAGGGGGAAGGTCAGTTCTGTCCCTTGTTATAGATGGGGGTAGGGGAGTTCTGTCCCTTTATAGATGGGGTGGGGGAGTTCTGTCCCTTGTTATAGATGGGGGAAGGGGAGTTCTGTCACTTGTTATAGATGGGGGGGGGGGGGCAGCAACAGTGTATCATGCAGGCCACCGCATGCCTGAACCACGTCATAGCAGAGGGGGAAGGTCAGTTCTGTCCCTTGTTATAGATGGGGGTAGGGGAGTTCTGTCCCTTTATAGATGGGGTGGGGGAGTTCTGTCCCTTGTTATAGATTGGGGTGGGGGAGTTCTGTCCCTTGTTATAGATGGGGGGGGGGGGGGAGGTAGTTCAAAGAGTATTTTTTTTATACCATTGTTTTTCAAATCACCATCCATTTAGCTAGTACAAAAATCAACTGTTTAGATGATATAGAAACTATCAGCAGTTAAGCTCCACCAACATTTAGCATCCACTATCAAATATCTGTAATTTAATATTTTCTTTAGTTGAAGCCATGAAAGAAATGCCCCTTGAAAAACGGAGAGAGCAAACATTTGCTATACACTCCCAGGAGAGGATTATGGGATTGTTAGGAGCAGTCATGCCTCACCATGAACCTAGGGTAAGAAGCTAGTTTCTAAAATCATGTTTGTGTATATTAATTAAATAGTGTGAATTTTCACATTCTAATTTTGCCTCCTACCTGCTATAAATGTAGCATATTTGCCATAACACATATAAGTCTAAACAACTTACTACTTTTTCTAGGACAATGTGACTGATGCTGGCTTTAACTTCTGGACAGAAGATTTCCTCAGTCAGTTACTGGAGGTTGCTAGGTAAGTTCACTATAGAACTGTCAGATTTGTCTCAGTGTTGATTGAGTGTGGTGTGTAGACTTGCATGTTCATGTTTCCTGACTGATCTATTTACAGGGGAGTTCAAGGCCATGAACTGAACACAAAACACCTGGCCCTGAGGCTGATGGGAAGGCTGCTTATGAACTGTGACCCTAAGGTATAGTCTTAGCTAATGAACTCTGACCCCTCAGCTAATGAACTGTGACCCAAAGGTATAGTCTTAGTTAATGAACTCTGACCCCTCAGCTAATGAACTGTGACCCTAAGGTATTGTCTCAGCTAATGAACTGTGACCCTAAGGTATAGTCTTAGTTAATGAACTCTGACCCCTCAGCTAATGAACTGTGACCCTAAGGTATTGTCTCAGCTAATGATCTGTGACCCTAAGGTATTGTCTCAGCTAATGAACTGTGACCCTAAGGTATAGTCTCAACTAATGATCTGTGACCCTAAGGTATTGTCTCAGCTAATGAACTGTGACCCTAAGGTATAGTCTCAACTAATGATCTGTGACCCTAAGGTATAGTCTCAACTAATGAACTGTGACCCTAAGGTATAGTCTTAGTTAATGAACTGTGACCCTAAGGTATAGTCTTAGTTAATGAACTGTGACCCTAAGGTATAGTCTCAACTAATGATCTGTGACCCTAAGGTATAGTCTCAACTAATGATCTGTGACCCTAAGGTATAGTCTCAGCTAATGAACTGTGACCCTAAGGTATAGTCTTAGTTAATGAACTGTGACCCTAAGGTATAGTCTTAGTTAATGAACTGTGACCCTAAGGTATAGTCTCAGCTAATGAACTGTGACCCTAAGGTATAGTCTCAGTTAATGAACTCTGACCCCTCAGCTAATGAACTCTGACCCCTCAGCTAATGAACTCTGACCCCTCAGCTAATGAACTCTGACCCCTCAGCTAATGAACTCTGACCCCTCAGCTAATGAACTGTGATCCTAATGTATAGTCTCAGTTCTCATAGAGAGGCAGCTACAGGTATGTTTATTGAAAAAGTTAGAAGCATTAAACATTTGTGTGACAAGAATATTACAGAGCAGGTTGCACAAGGGCTGTAGAGTCTGGGGAAATGTTTTCTTGATAAAAGACATCAACCAGACCCCAGTGAGTCAGACTACCTCTGACCCCCTTCAACCACTTACTTCATCAACCCCCCCCCCTTTTTTTTTTCAAAAAATTTGTCATTGACCCCTATGGCCTGCAGCCCTGTAGCAACTAGCCCCCCCCCCCCCCATCTCAGTGCTAGAGTTCCTGGCTACGTGTTTAAAACAGACTTGTATATCCCAGATGGCTGACTCATCCACCCAGAAACTTGTAGGACCTAACACAGCCTACAAGCTGGCCTACCCTGGCCAGCAGACTGTTGCTCATCTTTTCAACATTGGAACTAAGGCTTTTGAAAAGTTGGTTTTTGCTTTCTTTTTTGTCTGAACATTTGAGAATTAAAAGATGTACAACTAGACATTCAATACTGATTCTTACATACACTTATAATGTAGTTTAAGGCTGTAATTGAAATAAAAATGTGCATTAGAACTAAGTAAATAATTTTTTTTTATATTTAACTTGGCCGTATAAAATCCGATACATTTTGTGGGTTTTGTTTATCTGATATTTTGATCCAAAATGTAGGAGTGGCTTAGAGTGGGCGTGTTCAGTGGCCAGGATGCTGGAGATGTTGTTCAACACGCCACATTGGAAGTCTGTCATACAGCAGCACATTGCCCAGTGTGTACAGAACTTAAAACATGTAAGTGTTCACCAAGTCTGTCATACAGCAGCACATCGCCCAGTGTGTACAGAACTTAAAACATGTAAGTGTTCACCAAGTCTGTCATACAGCAGCACATCGCCCAGTGTGTACAGAACTTAAAACATGTAAGTGTTCACCAAGTCTGTCATACAGCAGCACATCGCCCAGTGTGTACAGAACTTAAAACATGTAAGTGTTCACCAAGTCTGTCATACAGCAGCACATTGCCCAGTGTGTACAGAACTTAAAACATGTAAGTGTTCACCAAGTCTGTCATACAGCAGCACATCGCCCAGTGTGTACAGAACTTAAAACATGTAAGTGTTCACCAAGTCTGTCATACAGCAACACATTGCCCAGTGTGTTCAGAACTTAAAGCATGTAAGTGTTCACCAAGTCTGTATACAGCAACATATCGCCCAGTGTGTTCAGAACTTAAAACATGTAAGTGTTCACCAAGTCTGTCATACAGCAGCACATTGCCCAGTGTGTACAGAACTTAAAACATGTAAGTGTTCACTAATGATCTAAGATACCACTAATCACATACAGATGACTATTCCACTGATTACATATGACCACATGAAGATGACTATACTACACCACTAATCACATAAAGATGATCCCACTACTAATTACATAAAGATGATTCCACTACTAATTATATAAAGATGATTCCACCACAGGGGTCGGCGTGGTCGAGTCGGTAAAGCTCATGGTTGCTAAACCGAAAAGTTTCGAGTTCGAACCCACGGGCAGATGAGGCTCGTTAGCTGGGGACAGCCACTCTTCTAGGAGAGACAACTCCAAAATTAAACAACTGCTGCCTTGTAGTTTGTTCTTGGTTGGACAAAAGCTATGGAAGCAAATCCAAAAAGAAGAGCAGGCTGAAATCACAATTGCGTCACTGGCGCAAAACCAGTTGACACGTAACGCTTAATTGTGTTGGAGGCGTGGTCAAGTCGGCAAAAAGCTCATGGTTGATAAATTTGAACAAAAAGTCTCGAGTTCAAACCCACTGCCAGATAAATCTTGATCCCCTTCAACACTAATAATTAAGAACGAAGAAGAAAGAAGAAAGATTCCACCACTGACTACATAAAGATGACCCCTGCTGATTACATAAAAACTGTAACCTTTCTGTCCCACAGGGTGTCCACATCTCCTACATATTTCCTATGTTTGTCATTGCTGGTTTTCCTGAGGTACGTACACACTTTTTACTGGTGGCCTTGAGAAAGTGTTGTATTTGTGTGCTGTACTGATATCATATGAGGGGAATCATTGTACAGATGTGTGGAAAATAGAAATTAAAAAATTTGTCTAAAGACTTGTCTAATGTGTTTTTGTGTCCAGGTGCTGACCACTGGAACCCTTGTAGACTACAACTGTACGTCCATTGAAACCCAGAGTGGAGTGGTTCTCAAACATTTCCCTGACAAGTACCAGGCTCTAATAGTGGATCTCAAGTCCAGGAAGAGGCACACAGTAAGCATCCTCAGTTTTGTCAGGCCACTGATTTCATCATCAGTTGACTTATCTAACAGGTTTAGATAGGGTTTGTAGGATGGCCAGTTGACTTATCTAACAGGTTTAGATAGGGTTGTAGGATGGCCAGTTGACTTATCTAACAGGTTTAGATAGGGTTTGTAGGATGGCCAGTTGACTTATCTAACAGGTTTAGATAGGGTTTGTAGGATGGCCAGTTGACTTATCTAACAGGTTTAGATAGGGTTTGTAGGATGGCCAGTTGACTTATCTAACAGGTTTAGATAGGGTTTGTAGGATGGCCAGTTGACTTATCTAACAGGTTTAGATAGGGTTTGTAGGATGGCCAGTTGACTTATCTAACAGGTTTAGATAGGGTTTGTAGGACGGCCAGTTGACTTATCTAACAGGTTTAGATAGGGTTTGTAGGACGGCCAGTTGACTTATCTAACAGGTTTAGATAGGGTTTGTAGGATGGCCAGTTGACTTATCTAACAGGTTTAGATAGGGTTTGTAGGATGGCCAGTTGACTTATCTAACAGGTTTAGATAGGGTTTGTAGGATGGCCAGTTGACTTATCTAACAGGTTTAGATAGGGTTTGTAGGATGGCCAGTTGACTCAACAGGTTTAGATAGGGTTTGTAGGATGGCCAGTTGACTTATCTAACAGGTTTAGATAGGGTTTGTAGGATGGCCAGTTGACTTATCTAACAGGTTTAGATAGGGTTTGTAGGATGGCCAGTTGACTTATCTAACAGGTTTAGATAGGGTTTGTAGGATGGCCAGTTGACTTATCTAACAGGTTTAGATAGGGTTTGTAGGATGGCCAGTTGACTTATCTAACAGGTTTAGATAGGGTTTGTAGGATGGCCAGTTGACTTATCTAACAGGTTTAGATAGGGTTTGTAGGATTGCCAGTTGACTTATCTAACAGGTTTAGATAGGGTTTGTAGGACGGCCAGTTGACTTATCTAACAGGTTGAGATAGGGTTTGTAGGATGGCCAGTTGACTTATCTAACAGGTTTAGATAGGGTTTGTAGGATGGCCAGTTGACTTATCTAACAGGTTGAGATAGGGTTTGTAGGATGGCCAGTTGACTTATCTAACAGGTTTAGATAGGGTTTGTAGCATGGCCAGTTGACTTATCTAACAGGTTTAGATAGGGTTGTAGGATGGCCAGTTGACTTATCTAACAGGTTTAGATAGGGTTTGTAGGATGGCCAGTTGACTTATCTAACAGGTTTAGATAGGGTTTGTAGGATGGCCAGTTGACTTATCTAACAGGTTTAGATAGGGTTTGTAGGATGGCCAGTTGACTTATCTAACAGGTTTAGATAGGGTTTGTAGGATGGCCAGTTGACTTATCTAACAGGTTTAGATAGGGTTTGTAGGATGGCCAGTTGACTTATCTAACAGGTTTAGATAGGGTTTGTAGGATGGCCAGTTGACTTATCTAACAGGTTTAGATAGGGTTTGTAGGATGGCCAGTTGACTTATCTAACAGGTTTAGATAGGGTTTGTAGGACGGCCAGTTGACTTATCTAACAGGTTTAGATAGGGTTTGTAGGATGGCCAGTTGACTTATCTAACAGGTTTAGATAGGGTTTGTAGGATGGCCAGTTGACTTATCTAACAGGTTTAGATAGGGTTTGTAGGATGGCCAGTTGACTTATCTAACAGGTTTAGATAGGGTTTGTAGGATGGCCAGTTGACTCAACAGGTTTAGATAGGGTTTGTAGGATGGCCAGTTGACTTATCTAACAGGTTTAGATAGGGTTTGTAGGATGGCCAGTTGACTTATCTAACAGGTTTAGATAGGGTTTGTAGGATGGCCAGTTGACTTATCTAACAGGTTTAGATAGGGTTTGTAGGATGGCCAGTTGACTTATCTAACAGGTTTAGATAGGGTTTGTAGGATGGCCAGTTGACTTATCTAACAGGTTTAGATAGGGTTTGTAGGATGGCCAGTTGACTTATCTAACAGGTTTAGATAGGGTTTGTAGGATTGCCAGTTGACTTATCTAACAGGTTTAGATAGGGTTTGTAGGATGGCCAGTTGACTTATCTAACAGGTTGAGATAGGGTTTGTAGGATGGCCAGTTGACTTATCTAACAGGTTTAGATAGGGTTTGTAGGATGGCCAGTTGACTTATCTAACAGGTTGAGATAGGGTTTGTAGGATGGCCAGTTGACTTATCTAACAGGTTTAGATAGGGTTTGTAGCATGGCCAGTTGACTTATCTAACAGGTTTAGATAGGGTTGTAGGATGGCCAGTTGACTTATCTAACAGGTTTAGATAGGGTTTGTAGGATGGCCAGTTGACTTATCTAACAGGTTTAGATAGGGTTTGTAGCATGGCCAGTTGACTTATCTAACAGGTTTAGATAGGGTTTGTAGGATGGCCAGTTGACTTATCTAACAGGTTTAGATAGGGTTTGTAGCATGGCCAGTTGACTTATCTAACAGGTTTAGATAGGGTTTGTAGGATGGCCAGTTGACTTATCTAACAGGTTTAGATAGGGTTTGTAGGATGGCCAGTTGACTTATCTAACAGGTTTAGATAGGGTTTGTAGGATGGCCAGTTGACTTATCTAACAGGTTTAGATAGGGTTTGTAGGATGGCCAGTTGACTTATCTAACAGGTTTAGATAGGGTTTGTAGGATGGCCAGTTGACTTATCTAACAGGTTTAGATAGGGTTTGTAGGATGGCCAGTTGACTTATCTAACAGGTTTAGATAGGGTTGTAGGATGGCCAGTTGACTCAACAGGTTTAGATAGGGTTTGTAGGATGGCCAGTTGACTTATCTAACAGGTTTAGATAGGGTTGTAGCATGGCCAGTTGACTTATCTAACAGGTTTAGATAGGGTTTGTAGGATGGCCAGTTGACTTATCTAACAGGTTTAGATAGGGTTTGTAGGATGGCCAGTTGACTTATCTAACAGGTTTAGATAGGGTTTGTAGGATGGCCAGTTGACTTATCTAACAGGTTTAGATAGGGTTTGTAGGATGGCCAGTTGACTTATCTAACAGGTTTAGATAGGGTTTGTAGGATTGCCAGTTGACTTATCTAACAGGTTTAGATAGGGTTTGTAGGATGGCCAGTTGACTTATCTAACAGGTTGAGATAGGGTTTGTAGGATGGCCAGTTGACTTATCTAACAGGTTTAGATAGGGTTTGTAGGATGGCCAGTTGACTTATCTAACAGGTTGAGATAGGGTTTGTAGGATGGCCAGTTGACTTATCTAACAGGTTTAGATAGGGTTTGTAGCATGGCCAGTTGACTTATCTAACAGGTTTAGATAGGGTTGTAGGATGGCCAGTTGACTTATCTAACAGGTTTAGATAGGGTTTGTAGCATGGCCAGTTGACTTATCTAACAGGTTTAGATAGGGTTTGTAGGATGGCCAGTTGACTTATCTAACAGGTTTAGATAGGGTTTGTAGCATGGCCAGTTGACTTATCTAACAGGTTTAGATAGGGTTTGTAGGATGGCCAGTTGACTTATCTAACAGGTTTAGATAGGGTTTGTAGGATGGCCAGTTGACTTATCTAACAGGTTTAGATAGGGTTTGTAGGATGGCCAGTTGACTTATCTAACAGGTTTAGATAGGGTTTGTAGGATGGCCAGTTGACTTATCTAACAGGTTTAGATAGGGTTTGTAGGATGGCCAGTTGACTTATCTAACAGGTTTAGATAGGGTTTGTAGGATGGCCAGTTGACTTATCTAACAGGTTTAGATAGGGTTTGTAGGATGGCCAGTTGACTTATCTAACAGGTTTAGATAGGGTTTGTAGGATGGCCAGTTGACTTATCTAACAGGTTTAGATAGGGTTTGTAGGATGGCCAGTTGACTTATCTAACAGGTTTATATAGGGTTTGTAGGATGGCCAGTTGACTTATCTAACAGGTTTAGATAGGGTTTGTAGGATGGCCAGTTGACTCATCTAACAGGTTTAGATAGGGTTTGTAGGATGGCCAGTTGACTTATCCAACAGGTTTAAATAGGGTTTGTAGGATGGCCAGTTGACTTATCTAACAGGTTTAGATAGGGTTTGTAGGATGGCCAGTTGACTTATCTAACAGGTTTAGATAGGGTTTGTAGGATGGCCAGTTGACTTATCTAACAGGTTTAGATAGGGTTTGTAGGATGGCCAGTTGACTTATCTAACAGGTTTAGATAGGGTTTGTAGGATGGCCAGTTGACTTATCTAACAGGTTTAGATAGGGTTTGTAGGATGGCCAGTTGACTTATCTAACAGGTTTAGATAGGGTTTGTAGGATGGCCAGTTGACTTATCTAACAGGTTTAGATAGGGTTTGTAGGATGGCCAGTTGACTTATCTAACAGGTTTAGATAGGGTTTGTAGGATGGTCAGTTGACTTATCTAACAGGTTTAGATAGGGTTTGTAGGATGGCCAGTTGACTCATCTAACAGGTTTAGATAGGGTTTGTAGGATGGCCAGTTGACTTATCTAACAGGTTTAGATAGGGTTTGTAGGATGGCCAGTTGACTTATCTAACAGGTTTAGATAGGGTTTGTAGGATGGCCAGTTGACTTATCTAACAGGTTTAGATAGGGTTTGTAGGATGGCCAGTTGACTCATCTAACAGGTTTAGATAGGGTTTGTAGGATGGCCAGTTGACTTATCTAACAGGTTTAGATAGGGTTTGTAGGATGGCCAGTTGACTTATCTAACAGGTTTAGATAGGGTTTGTAGGATGGCCAGTTGACTTATCTAACAGGTTTAGATAGGGTTTGTAGGATGGCCAGTTGACTTATCTAACAGGTTTAGATAGGGTTTGTAGGATGGCCAGTTGACTTATCTAACAGGTTTAGATAGGGTTTGTAGGATGGCCAGTTGACTTATCTAACAGGTTTAGATAGGGTTTGTAGGATGGCCAGTTGACTTATCTAACAGGTTTAGATAGGGTTTGTAGGATGGCCAGTTGACTTATCTAACAGGTTTAGATAGGGTTTGTAGGATGGCCAGTTGACTTATCTAACAGGTTTAGATAGGGTTTGTAGGATGGCCAGTTGACTCATCTAACAGGTTTAGATAGGGTTTGTAGGATGGCCAGTTGACTTATCCAACAGGTTTAGATAGGGTTTGTAGGATGGCCAGTTGACTTATCTAACAGGTTTAGATAGGGTTTGTAGGATGGCCAGTTGACTTATCTAACAGGTTTAGATAGGGTTTGTAGGATGGCCAGTTGACTTATCTAACAGGTTTAGATAGGGTTTGTAGGATGGCCAGTTGACTTATCTAACAGGTTTAGGTAGGGTTTGTAGGATGGCCAGTTGACTTATCTAACAGGTTTAGATAGGGTTTGTAGGATGGCCAGCTGACTTATCTAAGGCTGCGGTTACACTATACGTCGGCAGACCGAATTTTTTCATCTGACGTCAGGTGTTGTCCAATCTGCCGAAGAGGGGTGCGCCCCAGCGGTTACACTGTAGCCCGTCAGAACGTATGTCTGACCACCGGCAGGCATTGGTTTCAATACAAAAAATCGACGAACAAATGCAGATTCATTTTTTGGCAGAAGACAATGATGCTTCCAAGATTATATTGCTTAATGAAAAGAGAAAATCATATAGGAAATGCATTTCTCCAAAGAAACGCTTGGCTTTGACAATGAGGCAAGTGTCTTTGTACAGTTAATTCTTATTAAATAAGATATTTTGTTACAGTAAGTTGAGTAAGGCCTATTCTAAATACCATTCATTATTACAATAGTGTGTTCTATGTTATCCAGAGGCGTAGCGATTGGGGGGGGGGGGGGGGCGGGGGATGCGGACCGCACCGGGTGACACCATTTAGGGGGGGGGGGGGGTGACACCAAGGCAAAAAATAGCAAAATATATAGAGAAAAACTTGAGGGGTGGGGGCAAATCGAAATTTTGAGGGGGGTGCAATTCGAAAATTTGTCCCCGGGAAGGGTTGCTACGCCTCTGGGGGGTGACACCATTAAGTGCCGCACCGGGTGACACCCGACCTTGCTACGCCACCGATGAAATCTATACATTTAAAACAAGTAAAATCTTAGCTATAAATTTGGTTGCAATACCTTAGTAGTGGGGAGTAGATCTAATCTATAAGATCTTGATTCTATGTTCTGGCCTGCTTTTAGTGCTAAATTAAAATTATTTCATTTAAAGATAGGCCTTCACAATAACTGGATTGGCCTACTCATATTGAATTGTCCATTCACCTATCACCACAATTATCTATGAGACATGTGATATGTGGATATGCCTCACTAAAAAGCATGTACCATTACCAACAGCAGCAATGTGCCAAGGCCTTTGAAGACTGAAGACACCATCTGAAGTATTATGAAACTTGTTGAATTTGATATTTAATTGAAATAAACTTCTTTTTGTTGTTTTGTTTGTTTTATTTATATTATTCATAGATAATAATAAAATCATTGGCCAAATCACCTGATCAATAATTCCTACTAGTTAGGCCTACTTGACTTACTTTGACTTAGTCCTCTTTGCTCCTTATAGAACATAGGGCCTCCACCATTTCCACCAGTTAGGCCTAGTAGTTAGACTTAATTTTTTAACTCAATGTCAGTTACATGTTAGATTGTTACAAACTAAGATGGTATTGGTTTTTGATCATTTAAAAAGCATAATTCATTGTTTTAATTTATTAAGCAAATCTGTAAAACATGTTTAAATAGCATGATTAACAGAAATACATCTCATAAGACACAGGCCTCATTGAATTATTATTTTAACTACTGGTATAGGCAATACTCCATTACAATTTAGGCCTGCATTTGAAGACCTCTTAAAAAATAATAAAACAGTAAACAACATACATTTTTCAATTAATTTTTTTTATTCATAACACAAAATTAATTAATCCTGGGTCAGGATCTTTAGCAATTGCTTCTTCTGACTACAATTTGAATCAGTGTCTTCAAAAATAAAATATCTTTTAAACAATGGTTTCACTCGATACTGAATCGAAGTTGAAGGTATCTGTATGCTGCTTATCATTTGCTTGGAAGCGAAACAATCATTCATAAAGGATAATTTATTATAATATGTCCATGGTTTGTTTGGAGCTATACTGCCAATTACTCTTTTGTTGCTAATCTTGATATGCTCCTTTCTAAATGTATCAAGCAGGTTTATCCACTTGGATTTTGGCTTGTGCACCTGAAATGAATTAAATATAAACATCAGTTTAGACTGATTGAAACTTTCATGTGTTGGATACATATAATTTATATATAGGCCTACAGGGTATACCTAAATTAAATAGATTTCTAGATGGAAAGGGGGGATAAAAATAGTTAGGACTGTAGTGACTTAAGTAATCAGCTCATTAATTAATTACTACTAGATCTAGTGGTTTAGTCCTAGATCCAGACTTTTCTATCATAATTGTCTGGACCTAAGCCTAGATCTTGATTCTTATAGATAGACTATAGACAGTTATATAGATCTAGTAATATATAGTAACATTACAGTACAGGAATCTAGTATATACTCTTACTTTAGATTAGATTTAGGCCTATTAATACAAATTTAATTATTAATCTCAAAATAGATTCAATGGAAATAGAATAAATTTAAATAGGCCTATAGGCCTATACTATTATACTTTATACATATAATATATAGATCTAGGCCTAATAAGTTAGAATCTTAGATCGATGACGAGATCTAGTGATCTAGATTGTATTATCTAAGATTCTGGATTAGATCTAGATAGATATCTAGATCTAGATTTAGATCTAGACCTGAATTCTACTTCAGTACTTCTAATCAAGATCTAGATCTAGATCTATCTAGACTCACTCTACTAGACTCTAGAAAAAAAGAATTAATAGATCTAGTTTTCTAGATCTAGAGGATCTAGATCTATAGATCTAAATCTAGATCTAGTACTAGATCATAGTCTGATCATAGTAGATCTAGATCTAGATCTAGATCCTAGATCTAGACGAGTTGAGTCAGTGAGTTGAGCGAGAGTCGATAAAAAAAAAATGTGAATGAATGATAAACATTAATCAATGAAGTGAATAAGTGAAATAAATTACTTAACTTGTACATCCGAGTTAATCAGCTATTTCAGACCTTTAATTTTCTCTCTTGAATAAGTAAAAAATCAGCTTCTCTGTGTCAAATATTACAACTTTCTGTTCAAACTGAAGTCCTCCATTTTATTTTTTGTTTATCCCTGCCAGATAAATTTTCATCAGAATGTGTTTTCCGTCAGAACAGAAACAAAATTTTAAGTTCATCATCAGGCGCCTGACGTAGTCTGACGACTCGGACGATGAGTTCGGATCTAGTGTAACCAATAGAACTGGGTTATACTTTTTGTTTGTTTTCCAGTTGTTCGGCCGTGTTGTCAGAAACAGAAATTCGGTCTGCCGACGTATAGTGTAACCGCAGCCTAACAGGTTTAGATAGGGTTTGTAGGATGGCCAGTTGACTTATCTAACAGGTTTAGATAGGGTTTGTAGGATGGCCAGTTGACTTATCTAACAGGTTTAGACAGGGTTTGTAGGATGGCCAGTTGACCAATTAGGAAGTCACTCTGGACAATCATTGTATTTGTCATGTTTATATTGTACAAATTTTAACAGTTTAAAATTTAGACTGCCATATTTATGTTGTGCTTTTATTAAGTTAATCAATTATTTGGCACACATAATAATAATTAGATTTTATGAATCAGTGCATGCTTTTAGGAATAAAATGATGAATGTTAGTGAATGATATATTTGTCTAAAAATAGAATGTTGTGTAACAGCTTGATGTGTATTTTTATCCTTACAGATCCGAGATGAGCTGGTCACATGTCACAATGAGGTGGCGGACATCCTAGAGATGGATGTTGTAGGAAAGTTTGTCAGCTTTGTCATCGAAACAGTGGCTAAAATTAGAGCCAGTAAGGTTTTCTTTTTAAATTAATTGTAATACTGAATTTACAGTTATGTGGCCAGAATTCTGTAGTCATGTTGTTTATTTCAGATGAAACCTTGTCTATAGAAACCCTGTGGATTCTCTCCCTTTCCTTGAAAGTTTTGAACCGCTGTTTCAAAAGTGACAAAATGATAACGGCAGGTAAAAAGATATTCACCAGCAACTTTATCCAGTCCCTGGTTTACCTGGCATGTAACGGCACCGGACTCAACCAGAACTGGCTGCTCAAAGACCTGGAGGTAACGGTTTACTTTTGACTCGCATTTTTAGGATCATATTTAAAATTTATCTTAACATAGGATTTTTTTTTTTTAGGATTTAGGTTTTAATTTAAAATAAATTTTTTTTTACTGTCATTACCACACAATTTTATAATAACTGACATCTTTTGGGTATTCTAACAAAGATAATTCAGCTCTCTATAGAAATAGTCTTGTAAAGCACAAGTTTTAAAATTATTTTTTTCCCTTACTCCCATCATGACTGTTTGTCTGAGGTAATAAGATCAGAATCTTTAACAATTAGCAAAGAAAAATGTCTGGTTGTACTTATCTATGAACAAAATTTTATTTAAAGACACTAATGAAAATGCAAGACACGATAAAATCAGAACGTAGTACACTTCCTTTATTTTTCAAGTCATATATTTCATCCTAAACAAACATGACACGATAAACTTGTCTGATATATTCCTGGCCAACTTGTCTGTTATATTCCTGGCCAACTTGTCTGTTATATTCCTGGCCAACTTGTCTGTTATATTCCTGGCCAACTTGTCTGTTATATTCCTGGCCAACTTGTCTGATATATTCCTGGCCAACTTGTCTGATATATTCCTGGCCAACTTGTCTGATATATTCCTGGCCAACTTGTCTGATATATTCCTGGCCAACTTGTCTGGTATATTCCTGGCCAACTTGTCTGATATATTCCTGGCCAATTTGTCTGATATATTCCTGGCCAACTTGTCTGATATATTCCTGCCCAACTTGTCTGATATATTCCTGGCCAACTTGTCTGATATATTCCTGGCCAACTTGTCTGGTATATTCCTGGCCAACTTGTCTGATATATACCTGGCCAACTTGTCTGATATATTCCTGGCCAACTTGTCTGATATATTCCTGGCCAACTTGTCTGATATATACCTGGCCAACTTGTCTGATATATTCCTGGCCAACTTGTCTGATATATTCCTGGCCAACTTGTCTGATATATTCCTGGCCAACTTGTCTGATATATACCTGGCCAACTTGTCTGATATATTCCTGGCCAACTTGTCTGATATATTCCTGGCCAACTTGTCTGATATATTCCTGGCCAACTTGTCTGATATATTCCTGGCCAACTTGTCTGATATATTCCTGGCCAACTTGTCTGATATATTCCTGGCCAACTTGTCTGATATATTCCTGGCCAACTTGTCTGATATATTCCTGGCCAACTTGTCTGATATATTCCTGGCCAACTTGTCTGATATATTCCTGGCCAACTTGTCTGATATATTCCTGGCCAACTTGTCTGATATATTCCTGGCCAACTTGTCTGATATATTCCTGGCCAACTTGTCTGATATATTCCTGGCCAACTTGTCTGATATATTCCTGGCCAACTTGTCTGATATATTCCTGGCCAACTTGTCTGATATATTCCTGGCCAACTTGTCTGATATATACCTGGCCAACTTGTCTGATATATTCCTGGTCAACTTGTCTGATATATTCCTGGCCAACTTGTCTGATATATTCCTGGCCAACTTGTCTGATATATTCCTGGCCAACTTGTCTGATATATTCCTGGCCAACTTGTCTGATATATTCCTGGCCAACTTGTCTGATATATTCCTGGCCAACTTGTCTGATATATTCCTGGCCAACTTGTCTGATATATTCCTGGCCAACTTGTCTGATATATACCTGGCCAACTTGTCTGATATATTCCTGGCCAACTTGTCTGATATATTCCTGGCCAACTTGTCTGATATATTCCTGGCCAACTTGTCTGATATATTCCTGGTCAACTTGTCTGATATATTCCTGGCCAACTTTCAGGTTCTCACCCTGATCTGTTACACCCACGACGGCTCCTCCATAAAGAAGAACAAGATCAGCAACCTGAAAGAGAAGAAGAAGAAGACGGAGCAGGCTGCAGGTGCAGACACCAAGAGTGACAGGACAACAGAGGTCCTCAAAGTGGTGGAGGATGACAACAAGGGCCCGGACGATGATGAGGACGATGATGAAGATGACACCCTGTCAGAGACGACCGACATTGATGACACGGACGACTCAGACTGGCAGGTGAAGCAGAGTTCTGATGATGACATTGACGTGAACACCCAGTCGGAGGCGACAACCGCAGACAGTGAGTGGGGCTCTCTTAACCTGGACCAGCACACCAAGGACCTCTTAGAGGTGAGCAGTGTATAGGATTAGATTTGTTTGTTCTTAGAGGTGAGCAGTGTATAGGATTAGATTTGTTTGTTCTTAGAGGTGAGCAGTGTATAGGATTAGATTGGTTTGTTCTTAGAGGTGAGCAGTGTATAGGATTAGATTTGTCTGTTCTTAGAGGTGAGCAGTGTATAGGATTAGATAGATTTGTCTCAGCCTAGAGGTGAGCAGTGTATAGGATTAGATTGATTTGTCTGTTCTTAGAGGTGAGCAGTGTATAGGATTAGATTGATTTGTCTGTTCTTAGAGGTGAGCAGTGTATAGGATTAGATAGATTTGTCTCAGCCTAGAGGTGAGCAGTGTATAGGATTAGATTGATTTGTCTGTTCTTAGAGGTGAGCAGTGTATAGGATTAGATAGATTTGTCTCAGCCTAGAGGTGAGCAGTGTATAGGATTAGATTGATTTGTCTGTTCTTAGAGTGAGCAGTGTATAGGATTAGATTGATTTGTCTGTTCTTAGAGGTGAGCAGTGTATAGGATTAGATTGATTTGTCTGTTCTTAGAGGTGAGCAGTGTATAGGATTAGATTGGTTTGTTTGTGTTTAAAGGTGAGCAGTGGATAGGATTAGATTGATTTGTCTGTTCTTCTATCTTGTCAATCAGCTTTATGGTTGGTGTGTTGTAAAATATCCTTTCAAACCTGATGGAGTGTTGGGCTAGATGAAGTAGAGTTAATCTGATTTATTTTTTTAACTCTCTATATTTTGGAATAGTGTGGTCAGTCCTGACTTGAGTTAGCCAATTTGTCTGTGTCGGGAGATACATAATTTACCTACCTTTGTTGTCATAATATAAACCAATCACTGTCTAATTTTTCCAGGCTATCCACACCAACCTTGAGATCCCCTACCCTGTCTTAAGAGCATTGTATGCTATGAATGAAGGAAAAGCTGAGGGCATTGTCAAGTCAATAGAAGAGAAGTAACTTGCTTTGAATTACCTCCCTTTTTTATTTGAATTATTTCCCTTAAACTTAAAAATATGAAATATATAAATGTACTGTATGTGTACCTGTTTTTATATTCGGCTTCACTTTGAGAAAAATAACTTACGTTCTATTAACGAAAGCCACTTTTTTTTTACTATTTTAAAATTTTATTTTGTGTAAATTTAATGATTGCCTAATTAATTAATCCAGGTTTAAACGTTTCAGCTTTGGTGAAACCAATGAGGCAGTCAACACAATATTACAAAAAATGTAAGTGTTAATTAGTGACAATAAATATATAAGTTAATTCATTGACACAAAATGTAAGTGGTAGTTAGTGAAGAAAAATGTAAGGTGTTAATTCACTGACACAGAATGTAAGTGTTAATTTGTGAGAGAAAAATGTTATATTGGAGAAACGAAAGTACAAAATGTTACAATAACATCACCCAATGAAACTTGATTCATCTTGTGTCCTGCTTAAATTAGGGTCAGCATTAGCCCATGTATAAACATTTTTTTTAAAAATAAGTTTCAGCATTGACCTAGCTGATTTTTTTTCTCACCATTTTTGTGTTGCAGGGATGTAGCATTAACCTAAAATCAGCTAAAGTTTTGATCTTGTTAGAGAATAAACCCAATTGAAATGTCTTTTTTCTCCAGGCAAGGTGCTGCTGATGTGGACAAGAGAGAATCCACTGCCAATGATGAAACTGTGGTGGACACTGGGATCACAGTCCACTCTTCCATGGGTCAGACTCACAAGTAGGTCATTTCTTACTGGGTCACTTGTATTGAGGTCCTTTTGCATGGGCCAACCATAAGTAGGTCAATTATGACATAAGCCACTCTCACAACTGTCATTTTTACATGTATCAAGCACAATTAGGTCAACTATTACATGGGTTTAGATAACCATACAAGTCATTCTCACAAATAGGTCAAGATTTGCATATGATTTACAAAGATTGAGCTCACAAGTTTGTCAACTTTGACCTGTACGACGTGTTTTATTTTAATTGACCACTTTAAAAAGTTGATAGACCTATCTAACTGACCCTAGCTAAACATTGTAAAACTTGTATGTTTTAACTCACCATTAAAAAAACAATGAAGTGACCCCTCTGACCCCAGGATCCCAGAGACGGCAGTGAGTGAGACAGGGGACAACCCCCAGAATCTCTTCAAGCAGCAAGAGTCCCTGGCAGGAGAGATTGGGGAGAGAATGCGAGGCAAGAGTTCTCTCCTCCTCAAGAAAGAGTTGGAGAAACATGGCCGCTCAGGCTCACCAGAATATTTTCTCAAAGTTTGTCTTTTTTTAGGAACTCTAATTGAGGTTACCTTTTTGTCAAGATTGATGAAATCATGACAATTGCTTGAACATTATTTAAACTAAAGCTTAGTGTTTAAAATGTAATACTTTGATGTGTTTCTGGGAGCTTTTAAAAAGGTACTGGCCTTAAATGCTGTAGCTATGCTTGTCCATCAGTAGTCATGGTGTCAGTATAGTTGGTGTGGATGCAGTAGAAAGTAGAAATGCTTAAGGGATCTCTCACTCCCATATTACCAAAATAATAATTGTGAGAATATTTTTCTGGTCAATATGGCTGTGTGTGCTGTATGTGTGTGCTGATGTGTGTGCTGTATGTGTGTCCTGTATATGTGTGCTGTGTGTGTGTGCTGTATGTGTGTGCTGTATGTGTGTCCTGTATATGTGTGCTGTATGTGTGCTGTATGTGTGTGCTGTATATGTGCTGTATGTGTGTCCTGTATGTGTGTGCTGTATGTGTGTGTTGTATGTGTGTGCTGTATGTGTGTGCTGTATATGTGTGCTGTATGTGTGTCCTGTATGTGTGTGCTGTATGTGTCCTGTATGTGTGTGTTGTATGTGTGTGCTGTATGTGTGCTAATACCTTCAGGTCAACATGGCTATGTGTGGTGTGCTGTATGTGTGCTGTATGTGTGTGCTGTATGTGTGCTGTATGTGTGTGCTGTATGTGTGTGCTGTATGTGTGTGTTGTATGTGTGTGCTGTATGTGTGTGCTGTATATGTGCTGTATGTGTGTCCTGTATGTGTGTGCTGTATGTGTCCTGTATGTGTGTGCTGTATGTGTGTGCTGTGTGTGTGTGCTGTATGTGTGTGCTGTATGTGTGTGCTGTATGTGTGTGCTGTATGTGTGTGCAGTATGTGTGTGCTGTATGTGTGTGCTGTATGTGTGTGCTGTGTGTGTGTGCTGTATGTGTGTGCTGTATGTGTGTGCTGTGTGTGTGTGCTGTATGTGTGTGCTGTATGTGTGTGCTGTATGTGTGTGCTGTATGTGTGTGCTGTATGTGTGTGCTGTATGTGTGTGCTGTATTTGTGTGCTGTGTTTGTGCTGTAGGTGTGTGCTGTATGTGTGTGCTGTATGTGTGCTGTATGTGTGTGCTGTATGTGTGTGCTGTATGTGTGTGCTGTATGTGTGCTGTATGTGTGTGCTGTATGTGTGTGCTGTATGTGTGTGCTGTATGTGTGCTGTTACTTTCAGGTCAACATGGCTATGTGTGTACTGTATGTGTGTGCTGTATGTGTGTGCTGTATGTGTGTGCTGTATGTGTGTGCTGTATGTGTGTGCTGTATGTGTGCTGTATGTGTCCTGTATGTGTGTGCTGTATGTGTGTGCTGTATGTGTGTGCTGTATGTGTGTGCTGTATGTATGTGCTGTATGTGTGTGCTGTATGTGTGTGTTGTATGTGTGCTGTATGTGTGTGCTGTATGTGTGTGCTGTATGTATGTGCTGTATGTGTGTGTTGTATGTGTGCTGTATGTGTGTGCTGTATGTGTGCTGTATGTGTGCTGTATGTGTATGCAGTATGTGTGTGCTGTATGTATGTGATGTATGTGTGTGCTGTATGTGTGTGCTGTGTGTGTGTGCTGTATGTGTGTGCTGTATGTGTGCTGTATGTGTGCTGTATGTGTGTGCAGTATGTGTGTGCTGTATGTGTGTGCTGTATGTGTGTGCTGTATATGTGTGCTGTATGTGTGTGCTGTATGTGTGTGCTGTATGTGTGTGATGTATGTGTGTGCTGTATGTGTGTGCTGTATGTATGTGATGTATGTGTGTGCTGTATGTGTGTGCTGTATGTGTGTGCTGTATGTGTGCTGTATGTGTGTGCTGTATGTGTGTGCTGTATGTGTGTGCTGTGTTTGTACTGTAGGTGTGTGCTGTATGTGTGTGATGTATGTGTGTGCTGTATGTGTGTGCTGTATGTGTGTGCTGTATGTGTGTGCTGTATGTGTGTGCTGTATGTGTGTGCTGTATGTGTCTGCTGTATGTGTGTCCTGTATGTGTGTGCTGTATGTGTGTGCTGTATGTGTGTGCTGTATGTGTACTGTATGTGTGCTGTATGTGTGTGCTGTGTGTGTGTACTGTGTGTGTGTACTGTATGTGTGTCCTGTATGTGTGTGTAGTATGTGTGTGCTGTATGTGTGTGCTGTATGTGTGTGCTGTATGTGTGTGCTGTATGTGTGTGCTGTATGTGTGTGCTGTATGTGTACTGTATGTGTGTACTGTATGTGTGTGCTGTATGTGTGTGATGAATGTGTGTGCTGTATGTGTGTACTGTATGTGTGTGCTGTATGTGTGCTAATACTTTCAGGTCAACATGGCTATGTGTGTACTGTACGCCCGCCACACCCTGACAGGACTGTTGGCCTTCTGGCCAGAGAGTGGTCCAGTCATCAACTCCAGCCTGCTGGGCTGTAAGGACGTCAAGCAGATCCCCTGTGTCCTTGACCTACTCTACAAGATTGACACCAGAAACTTCTTCTCCAAGGTTTGTTAACATTGAGAGATTATATTTAGACAATTTCTTCTCCAAGGTTCGTTAACATTGGCAATATCTTCTCCAAGGTTCGTTAACTTTGAGAGATTATATTTAGACAATTTCTTCTTCAAGGTTCGTTAACTTCTCCCAGGTTTGTTAATATTGAAACAATTTATTTTGACAATATCTTTTCAAGGTTTGTTAGTATTGAGAGATTATATTTTGACAATATCTTCTCCAAGGTTCGTTAACTTTGAGAGATTATATTTAGACAATTTCTTCTTCAAGGTTCGTTAACTTCTCCCAGGTTTGTTAATATTGAAACAATTTATTTTGACAATATCTTTTCAAGGTTTGTTAGTATTGAGAGATTATATTTTGACAATTTCTTCTCCAAGGTTCGTTACCATTGAAACAATTTATTTTGACAAATCCTTCTCCAAGGTTCGTTAACATTGAGAGGATATATTTTAAATATTTCTTTTCAAGGTTCGTTAACTTTGAGACAATATATTTTGACAATTTCTTTTCAAGGTTCGTTAACATTAAGAGATTATATTTTGAAAATTCACCCTTTTATTTTGATTAAAATTTAAAGATAAATTAAGACTGAAAAGTCTGGTGTAAGTGGGTCTGCTACTGCTGGTGCCCCCCAGTCTTCATGTACCTGTCTGTTTTAGGTGGTTGATAAGGTGTACCTGTCTGTTTCAGGTGGTTGATAAGGTGATCCACATGTGTGACGCCAACAGCCTGGTGCCCATAGCCTACACAGCAGCCAAGTTCATGGAGGAGATAACTCTGTCAGCCATCAGCAGAGAGTCCTCACACAACTACACAGAGAAGGACAAGAAAAAATCCCACATCCAGCTGCCTGGAGCCCTGTACCTCACCATTACGTTTGACAGCAGGTCATTTGTTGAACAACATTGTGTGATTTGTTTAGATGTACAACATTGTGTGATGTGTTAAGTTTTATAATATTGTTTGATTTGTTTAAATGTACAACATTGTGTGATGTGTTAAGTTTTACAATATTGTTTGATGTGTTTAGGTGTGCCACACTGGATGATGACTCCCTGATGTTTTCAACCCGAAGAGAAATGGACAAAGACATCCACATCTTCTCAGGGTCAGCCAATGCGCGCTGGTCATCTTTTCACCTGCCAGGTAGCTTGAGTTTCTCCCCCCCCCCCCCCCTAAATTCCTGTAGCTTTACAGACTGTCTGCCCAACAAATCTCAATGACCATGGTAGTTATGTGTTAAGAACAAGTTTTTCCAACATAAATAGTTTTCTAGCGTGTCACATGAGGTGTTTGTTATCGTACAGGTGATACCCTCTACTACAAGTTCTGTATTCAACCAGTTTTATAGCATGTCACATGAGTTGTTTGTTATCCTATAGGTGATACCCTCTACTATAAGTTCTGTATTGACGACTACGACCCTGACATCAGCAACTACTGGGGGTACAAGTTCACCGTGACCCCTGGCACCCGGGACAGTTTTGAGACAGGTCATGCTATACTTAATGCTGTCCTGTCTTCCTCTGTGGCCAAGTAAGTCATGCCTCAGTGCTGTCCTGTCATGCCAGTTATTAATTAGTGCCTTTTTGTTAAAAAACTTAATTAGCACGTGTCATGTGTGGCCACCAAACCCTACAGTAAGATCTATGTTTCAGGTCACTCCCCCCACCCTACAGTAAGATCTATGTTTCAGGTCACTCCCCCCACCCTACAGAAAGATCTATGTTTCAGGTCACTCCCCCCACCCTACAGTAAGATCTATGTTTCAGGTCACTCCCCCACCCTACAGTAAGATCTATGTTTCAGGTCACTCCCCCCACCCTACAGAAAGATCTATGTTTCAGGTCACTCCCCCCACCCTACCATAAGATCTATGTTTCAGGTCACTCCCCCCACCCTACAGTAAGATCTATGTTTCAGGTCACTCCCCCCACCCTACCATAAGATGTATGTTTCAGGTCACTCCCCCCCCACCCTACAGTAAGATCTATGTTTCAGGTCACTCCCCCCACCCTATCTATGTTTCAGGTCACTCCCCCCACCCTACAGTAAGATCTATGTTTCAGGTCACTCCCCCCACCCTACAGTAAGATCTATGTTTCAGGTCACTCCCCCCACCCTACAGTAAGATCTATGTTTCAGGTCACTCCCCCCACCCTACAGTAAGATCTATGTTTCAGGTCACTCCCCCCACCCTACAGTAAGATCTATGTTTCAGGTCACTCCCCCCACCCTACAGTAAGATCTATGTTTCAGGTCACTCCCCCCACCCTACAGTAAGATCTATGTTTCAGGTCACTCCCCCCACCCTACCATAAGATGTATGTTTCAGGTCACTCTCCCCACCCTACAGTAAGATCTATGTTTCAGGTCACTCCCCCCCACCCTACAGTAAGATCTATGTTTCAGGTCACTCCCCCCACCCTATCTATGTTTCAGGTCACTCCCCCACCCTACAGTAAGATCTATGTTTCAGGTCACTCCCCCCACCCTACAGTAAGATCTATGTTTCAGGTCACTCCACCCACCCTACAGTAAGATCTATGTTTCAGGTCACTCCCCCCACCCTACAGTAAGATCTATGTTTCAGGTCACTCCCCCCACCCTATCTATGTTTCAGGTCACTCCCCCCACCCTACAGTAAGATCTATGTTTCAGGTCACTCCCCCCACCCTACAGTAAGATCTATGTTTCAGGTCACTCCACCCACCCTACAGTAAGATCTATGTTTCAGGTCACTCCACCCACCCTACAGTAAGATCTATGTTTCAGGTCACTCCCCCCACCCTACAGTAAGATCTATGTTTCAGGTCACTCCCCCCACCCTACAGTAAGATCTATGTTTCAGGTTACTCCCCCCACCCTACCATAAGATCTATGTTTCAGGTCACTCCCCCCACCCTACAGTAAGATCTATGTTTCAGGTCACTCCCCCTGGGTCAGCTGTGGTCAAGCCTGGTCTATGTGGCCTGCAAACAGCCGGGTGTACAGAGGTTAAAGGCCATCAGTCTCATGTTGAAGATTGTCTCACTGCAGGGCAAGGCTGTGTGTGGGGAGGTAAGATTGTCTTTGTGTGTGTGTGTGGGGAGGTAAGATTGTCATTGTGTGTGTGGGGAGCTAAGATTTTCATACAGGGCAAGTCTATGTTGGGACGTAAGGCTCTCAGCTAGTGGAACTTCCTTTATCAGGCAACACTGGGAACCTTATGGCCATGTTGCTTCACTCCTTTTACAGAAATCTAAAATATTGCCAGTGATTATTAAAAATGTTTATAGGCACAAATAGTTTATTCCCCCCCTCTAGCACTGATTCTCTTGGAATGTGCACCTACTTCCCCAGGGAGGTGTGCCTGCCTCACCCAGGTGTGCCTGCCTCCCATTATGTAAACTGCCTCAAGGTGTAAACTCTGTATTACTTATATCATGTCAAGTTCCAGGTCTTCATCCTGTTGTTGACCTGTTAATGATTTGTTATTGATCTGTTGTTGATCTATTGTTGACCTGATTTGTTGGTGGCCTGACCTGTTGTTGACCTTTTATTGATTTGTTGTTGACCTGTTGGTTCTGTTTGTCTCTAGTCCAAGCCAGCACCAGACATTGACCTGGCCTGTTGTTGACCTGACTTGTTGTTGACCTGTTGCTGACCTGTTTTTTCCCTGTTGCCTCTAGTCCAAGCCAGCGCCAGACATTGACCTGGCCCTCCTGAAGCCGCTGTGGGAGCTGTACAAGACCATGACCAGGGACGACAAGGAGCCTGTCATACAGCCTGCTGTGGTCAGGGCACTGACTGACCTCTTCCTGCACACAGAAAACCTGGCTTCAGTAAGTGATGACAGCAGTTGACTTGACCAGTCTAAGTGACAGCAGTAGACTTGACCAGTCTAAGTTTGACATCAGTAGACTTGACCAGTCTGACATCGGTAGACTTGACCAGTCTAAGTTTGACATCAGTAGACTTGACCAGTCTGACATCGGTAGACTTGACCAGTCTAAGTTTGACATCAGTTGAATTGACCAGTCTGACATCGGTAGACTTGACCAGTCTAAGTTTGACATCAGTTGAATTGACCAGTCTGACATCAGTAGACTTGACCAGTCTGACATCAGTAGACTTGACCAGTCTGACATCAGTTGACTTGACCAGTCTGACATCAGTTGACTTGACCAGTCTGACATCAGTTGACTTGACCAGTCTGACATCAGTTGACTTGACCGGTCTGACATCAGTTGACTTGACCGGTCTGACATCAGTAAACTTGACTGGTCTGACATCAGTTGACTTGACCGGTCTGACATCAGTTGACTTGACCGGTCTGACATCAGTTGACTTGACCGGTCTGACATCAGTAAACTTGACTGGTCTGACATCAGTAAACTTGACCGGTCTGACATCAGTTGACTTGACCAGTCTGACATCAGTTGACTTGACCAGTCTGACATCAGTTGACTTGACCAGTCTGACATCAGTTGACTTGACCGGTCTGACATCAGTTGACTTGACCGGTCTGACATCAGTAAACTTGACTGGTCTGACATCAGTTGACTTGACCGGTCTGACATCAGTTGACTTGACCGGTCTGACATCAGTTGACTTGACCGGTCTGACATCAGTAAACTTGACCAGTCTGACATCAGTTGACTTGACCAGTCTGACATCAGTAGACTTGACCGGTCTGACATCAGTTGACTTGACCAGTCTGACACCAGTTGACTTGACCGGTCTGACATCAGTAAGGATGACAAATATAGAATTGGTCATTGACCTTTACATGTATGTTTTAGTTTGAAATTATGTTCCAACCCCCCCCCCCCCCCCCCCCCCCCCCCCCCACATGACCATAACACCAACCATTGTAACCCTTTGTCCCAAGGAATGGAACATGACAGAAAACTACCTTGTAGCATTGATGGACATCAGTGCTATCTCCCCCAGCATATTTCAGGTACAGAGGACACACCCTTTTTTTTTAAATTATAGAATGTTTACAACATAGAAACTAATATTCATTTTTTAAATGCAAAAAATAATTTAACTTATTCTTTGATTTATTTGCTAATATTAAATGCGATGGGGCTAATAATAAAATTTGAGGGGTCTAATGATACAATGTGGATAAAATGTGAGGGGTCTAGTGATAAAATGTGAGGGGTCTAGTAATAAAATTTGAGGGGTCTAATGATACAATGTGGATAAAATGTGAGGGGTCTAGTGATAAAATGTGAGGGGTCTAGTAATAAAATTTGAGGGGTCTAATGATACAATGTGGATAAAATGTGAGGGGTCTAATCATAAAATGTGATTGGGCAAATGATAAAGTGTGAGGGGGCTAATGATAAAATGTGGTGGGGCTAATCATAAAATGTGAGGGGGCTAATCATAAAATGTGAGGGGGCTAATCATAAAATGTGAGGGGGCTAATCATAAAATGTGAGGGGGCTAATCATAAAACGTGAGGGGGCTAATCATAAAATGTGAGGGGGCTAATCATAAAATGTGAGGGGGCTAATCATAAAATGTGAGGGGGCTAATCATAAAATGTGAGGGGGCTAATCATAAAATGTGAGGGGGCTAATTATAAAATGTGAGGGGGCTAATGATAAAAATCTTTCCATAGGGTTTAACCAACATCGCTGCCATCAGTCTTGAGATAGGTTACGAGAACGTGGCGTCGGAGCTCCTGAATTGTTTGCAGGCAGCTCTGTTTGACAAGAAGGAGAAGATGACGTAACACCTGCAGTCACATGACCTTCAGGTGAATGCTGTGTCCAGGACCAGGGTCAGCACTAGCTGGACATCAGAACCATTGAGACGGGTGTGCAACAAGGTGCCTGCTGTCTGTGGCACCACTTACCTGTGGCGCCAGACACCTGTGGCACCAGACACCTGTGGCACCAGACACCTGTGGCACCAGACACCTGTGGCACCACTCACCTGTGGCACCAGACACCTGTGGCACCAGACACCTGTGGCACCAGACACCTGTGGCACCAGACACCTGTGGCACCAGACACCTGTGGCACCAGACACCTGTGGCACCAGACACCTGTGGCACCAGACACCTGTGGCACCAGACACCTGTGGCACCAGACACCTGTGGCACCAGACACCTGTGGCACCAGACACCTGTGGCACCAGACACCTGTGGCACCAGACACCTGTGGCACCAGACACCTGTGGCACCAGACACCTGTGGCACCAGACACCTGTGGCACCAGACACCTGTGGCACCAGACACCTGTGGCACCAGACACCTGTGGCACCAGGCAACTTTGGCAACAGGCACCTGTGGCACCACACACCTGTGGCACCACTCACCTGGGGCACCACTCACCTGTGGCACCACTCACCTGTGGCACCACTCACCTGTGGCACCAGGCACCTGTGGCACCAGACACCTGTGGCACCACTCACCTGTGGCACCACTCACCTGTGGCACCAGACACCTGTGGCACCAGACACCTGTGGCACCAGACACCTGTGGCACCACTCACCTGTGGCACCACTCACCTGTGGCACCAGACACCTGTGGCACCAGACACCTGTGGCACCACTCACCTGTGGCACCACTCACCTGTGGCACCAGACACCTGTGGCACCAGACACCTGTGGCACCAGACACCTGTGGCACCAGGCACCAAAAACGTGTATATTTCTTTTAATTGTTCATGCTCAAGTCATGTAGCGCCTCTAATGATTATTTTTTTTGTTTCACAAAATGTATTTATGTATGAACATGCAGATCCTAGTATATTCCATTTGTTTTTTTTAGTCAAACTTTGAAATAATGTAAAGATCACTTCAAGAATAGATTTTGATGTGAACTCTTTAAAATTTGTTTTATACTAACATTATTATTTAAGGATAACGGCTGTAATAGCAGTGTATGGTGCTATCATGAACCAGTAGTCTATACTATAATGATATGTCATTAGTTTATGTCATTATGTGACAGTAGTCTATAATGACATGTGTCATATAGTGAATTTTTGTATCTGTGTCAGATGTTTTTATTCCACCACTAGGTAAGCCCTCACCCCCACCATCCTCAATATTTCCTTCTATTTTTTTGTACTCATTTTGTGTGACAGATTTATCAAAAAATTTTTGACACAGACTGATATTTTCTTCTTTTCTATTTATTACATTTACTAAACAGATGACAATGTAAGCTTTATGTTACAGTGGCTTTTAGCTTAAGACACTTATCGTCTCGGTGGTAAATCTCATCTTCTCTTTTATAAGTTACATTTTTTAAAAAGATAAAACTTACTGCTTAAAAATTCTTCATTTGGACTGACATCACAACATTTAGAAGACATTACAAAATTTGGCACACATTATGTCAGACATCACAAAATAAATTTAACAGACATGACAAAATTTTACAAACATGACAAAATTTGACAGACATGACAAAATTTGACAGACATGACAAAATAAGTTTTACAGACATGACAAAATTTGGGAGACGTGACAAAATTTTATAAACATGACAAAATTTGACAGACATTACAAAATTTTACAGACATGATAAAATTTTACAGACGTAACAAAATTGTACAGACGTCACAATTTGGAAGACATGAGAGTTTGTCAGTTCTACTGTCAAGTGATGAGATGCTTGTGACGCCAATATCTCCTGATGTTGATGCACTGTGCGCGACGCTTTCAATTCAAATCAGCCATTTATAATGGTTTTATGCTCATTAGTTCAGCATTTACCTTGGTGACTGTCTTGAATGTGTTGTGTGGCGAACATTAATCCTGATTACCAAATTTATAGCTTCATGGAAATTATGGCTAACGTATCATCTTAAAATGGTTAATTTGAAATCTACCAGTTTAAGCTTAATGGATTGTAGTTAACTTAAAACATACCATCTTTAGATGTATGGGTTGTTTGACTAACTTTAAACCAACCATCTTTAGACACAGATCGGATGACTAACTTTAAACATACCATCTTTAGACGTATGGGTTGTATGACTAACTTTAAATCTACCATCTTTAGGTGATAAAATTATAAGGTAAAGCAATGTCCAGTAGATTAGCGCAATAAAATGACATTTACTGTTGTCATCTCTGTTGACATTTACTGTGTCATCTGAATTGTTGTATTTAATTGTGGAACAAAAACTTGATGAAAATAAATCTTGATAAAACAAAAACTTGATGAAAATAAAACTTGCAAATCCTGTTTAATAATGTTGTTAGGATGAATGCTTTGACAAATTGTAAAGTCATTTCATCTGTGATATTATTTGATTGTCACTTAATAAATCTTGGACGATCACCCGTGTTTTTTTCTGTCAATCTGTATTACGTTTTTGTAGCTTTTGTACATGTTTGTATATTTAAACTGTTAATTCTATGTCTTTAATTTGTTAGTTCATGTTTGTTTATACCAGTAGCAATGTCTTACATGTTTGTATCACGCTAGGTCAGGGGTCGGCAACCTTTTGAGACGAAAAAGCCAAAAGTAAGACTTTACAAAATTTTCCAGTTTTTTAAGAGCCACTAACCCAGATTTGCAATTTCGTCCATATGTCTGTGTGTGTGTGTGTGTGTATGTATGTATGTGTGTCTTTGAACACGATAACATGAGTACCGTTACAGCTAAGTTGATGAAATTTCATATATAAGTATTATATCGAATTTGTAGTTCTGTATCAACTTATCAGCGATTTCCGATAACCAAATGTGGAACTTATTCTACTTTTAGTTTTTCAAAAGCCTATAATTTAAGTACTGTATACGATATATAAAAGTAAAAGATCTAATTCTTTACCTTCTGTCAAATTTTGAGTAATTTCCGTTGATCGGAAGTAGTAATTTACGCTATTTCCGATTTCTTAAAAAAAAAAAAACCGCATGTAAATTTATAAAGTACTAATAATATTCCGCACTATTACAAACATATTGTTTGTTGTTCACTTGGTGTGCAATTCTTTTTTTCTACGAGATTCTATTCTATTTTAAAGAGATAATTAATTAAAAATTGATTAAAATTCATGGGTATATATCCCTGAGTTGCCTTCCCCGTAGTATTTATATAAGAATATTTGAGAAAGTTCAGGGGAGATCACTCCCTGTTTATTATTTCAATAATTGGTATTTGATTAGGATTAGTTGAATAAGTTTAATTTTTTTTATTTAAAGTTTTTTTTAAATAATTTTTTTTTAAAATACTTTTATTTGCAATTAAAACAAGTAAATCAACATCAAATTATCAAATTTTTTTAAATAAATAAATATGATATTTTTAAAAAATAAACCAAGTCATCAGAATCCGAATGGGAACGCAATTAACTGGGAAACTCTATATTTAAAATTACAGGAATACTTTACCGACAATGTGTTGAGTTCTATGTTTAATCGTAATTTTAAATTGTGGTTTTTCTATGTAAAAAAAACAGGTTTGTTTTGACGTACTTATGTAATATCACATTAAAATACTTAATGCACATTTTTTAATTCGGTCAACTTTTTCGTTGGTTACACATTTTAAATAATTTTTAAATTCAACTTGGTGTTGTCCCCCTTGAAATACATATTGCTAGAAAAAAACAAACAACAACTAATAATGGCGTATAGGGCTGGTAAGTAGGTCACCAACCAGTTCTATGGCTCATGCAAGTTTTATTGAGCCATAGAACTGGTTGGTGACCTACTTACCAGCCCTATATCGAGTAATTAGTTTCTTCTCATCATATTTGGAATTTTTAAAACAAAAAAGCCAATATTGCCTGCTGACGCCTATACGCTACAAGTTGGACTAGGACTAGGTATTCTGCTCTTAACCCTAATAGTGACGTCAATGGTGATTTTTCTCTTAATTTTTCCGACATCTGTCTCGGTCCTCTGAGTAGTTCTGTAACGGACAGCCCTGTCCAGTCTTTGACGTCATCAATCTTATGACGTCTTGCCTTTCTTCTCCATCATGGCACAGTGCCTTGTTTTATTGTTTTGGATAAGCCGTTAGTTTGTGTGCCACGTAAGACTTAATGGTGCTGGAGGTAATTCCTTCCAACACTAGGGTTAAGAACGTAGAAGAAGAATGATAAAACTTACTCTAATCTTTGGCCATTTACCCATATGTCAACAGGACAAATAAAAAAAACAAATAATTTAGCAATGCTGATGAATTAGTTTGAGCCTTTTTTCTACAGTCAATACTTATATTTTTCAACACTTTAAAAGTAGTGTGTGTGTGTGTGTATCAGTCTGTGAACACGATAACATGAGTACCGTTATAGCTAAGTTGATGAAATTCCATATATAATTATTATATCAAATTTGTAGTTCTGTATCAACTTTTCAGCGATTTCCGATAACCAAAAGTTGAACTTATTCTACTTTTAGTTTTTCAAAAGCCCATAACTAAAGTAATGTATCAGATAGATAAAAGGAAAAGATCTTATTCTCTGCCTTCTGTCAAATTTTGAGTAATTTCCGTTGATCGGAAGTATTAATTTATGCTATTTCCGATATCATAAAAAAACGCATGTAAATTTATAAAGTACTAATACTATTCCGAATTATAACAAACATATTGTTTGTTGTTCGCTTGTTCACTTTTTCTACGAGATTCTATTCTATTTTTAAAATTTAAAGAAATTAAAAAGCATGTGTATATACCTGAGGTGCCATCCCCAGTAATGTTATATGAGAACATTCGAGAAAGTTTAGAGGAAATCACTTCCTGTTTATTATTTCAATAATAGAACTAGTTAAATAATTTTAATTTTTTATTAAAAGTAAATAATTTTAAATATGAAATAATCTTTATTCATATAAAAACATACAAATGTTTCGCAAATATAGGACTGTCCCAATCCACTTTAGAAGCTGTTAACTTTTTTTTTTTTACGGACATCACCGGCTCAGAAGGTGTCAACACGGCACACTCCGACTAACTGGCTTGGATATAGGTTTGATTAGCGTATCGGTCCCTTCTGTCCTTCGGTTCTCACCGGACTTACCTTCCACCCGCTGAACGCAGGGTAAACTCGTACCCTACAGTCCAGTATCCGGCTTAACAGTAGGAAGCTTATAACTAAAAAAACTACGTCACTCAGGACAAATTAATGCATACTGACAGATAGAGATAATATGCATTCTATATAAAATAAAATTCCCCATTTAAAGACGTTCAAAAAAGTTGGAACTTGGGCAGTGGCAAACATCGAGTATTGCCACGGGGCTGGCCACATCACGACTGTAGGGCTGGGCCTGGTGCCCAAGCGGCTGTCAGCTGTCCCTATATGCGTTCTACCTCACCTATTCTCACTGTTCTATGATGTTTTTATCACGTTTAAAGGTTGTTTCTTTACAGTAAATATGTGTTATGAGTTTTGAAAATAAAACAATTATTTATATTTTTACATGGAGCAAGAGCCGCATCTTGATATCAAAAGAGCTGCATGCGGCTCGCGAGCCGCAGGTTGCCGACCCTGGCACTAGGTTAAGGTGTTGGGACGGACTGTGGCTATATTTTACAACGGATGTGATCTTATCAACAGTAAAATCGTAGTTCGCAAAATTATAATATTTCCCTTCAACAAAGAAAATCCATCAAGTATTTAAGGTTTGGCTTTCTTAAAATGGTTGGGGTTCGGTTAAAATTGGAAAAATAAAAATTGATTTCATTTAAATAGGACTAAGTTGTTTTTTTTTTAAAATGTTTTGTGAATATTTATTTTTACAAAGTGTGTTTTGTTAATTGTCCACCCATTTAGTACATACTTTTCATCTCAGCGTTACCGATAACTCTTCAAGTCTTCTTTTAGTTCAGTTTAATGAATTACCTCCCTTATATCGACCATAACAGTCAAAAGTTTCAGCTGACGAACAGGTTATCCTGTAAAGGCCTGACTGTGGGTGCTTGAAGATATGAATGACGAATTTAGCACAGGTTATGAACATCATTTGATGAATGATGAATTTAGCACAGGTTATGAACATCATTTGATGAATGATGAATTTAGCACAGGTTATGAACATCATTTGATGAATGATGAATTTAGCACAGGTTATGAACATCATTTGATGAATGATGAATTTAGCACAGGTTATGAACATCTTTTGATGAATGACGAATTTAGCACAGGTTATGAACATCTTTTGGTGAATGATGAATTTAGCACAAGTTATGAACATCTTTTGATGAATGACGAATTTAGCACAGGATAGGGGGTCGTCCATAAATGACGTCACACTCATAGGGGGGAGGGGGCTCCGTAATTTTGTGACGGTGTGTGATGAGGGTGGGGGGGGGGGGTGGGGGTTGGAAAACGAATTTTAGACGTTATTTCGCGTTTTAGAAAACTCTTTTAATAAATAGGAATTGATTAAAATACTCTATTTTGACCGAGTTCAGACAAGATTTTATAACTTCAATTTTGAGGGGGGTTATAGGCTGAGGTTTGATGTCATTTTAGAGAGGGGGGGGGGTCTGGCTTTTTGTGACGGCGTGTGGCTGAGGGGAGGGGAGGGGGAGGTAAAAATCGTCAAAAAAAGCGTGACGTCATTTATGGATGACCCCCTTATGAATATTTTTTGAAGAATGATGAATTTAGTAAAGGTTATGACCATTTTTTGATGAATGATGAATTTAGCACTAGTTATGAACATCTTTTGATGAATGACGAATTTAGCACAACCCATGAACATTTTTTTTTAATGAATTTAGCCTTTTTTTTTCTTAATCTCAGAGTTAAGAAAAAGGAAAGGGGGCGAGGTAAAGTAACAGATCGATGACAAAGAAAAACACCCGAAAACGTTGATTGCCCTCTAAATGTTTTGACAACTGGTCACGGCCTTTCAGCCAACAAATTCACGTGCCGGACAAAGCGAGGTTCGCCCTACGCGAGCTAAAAAAAAAATTTGCCAACCACTTCACACAAAAATGACAGGTATGAGTCAGATTTTTCAGCGCTTATCGCACTGGGGTAAAATTGCTCAGCAATTTGCCAGTTGGGATTTCCAAAGCCGGTGTAATGTGGAAAATTTGTGAAAAATCAATATTAGGAAATTTCGGCATTATTCATACATCAGTGTATGATTAGCTTCAAACAGCTATCCCCTAATCATTTCTCGTGATATTTCCGCGGGTTTATTGTATCAATAAATATTTCCAGCATTTGATCATTCTTTTTACAAGTTCTAGTTTATGGACATCATTTAAAAAATAAAATAAAGCAATTGATTTTTTTTTCTGCTAAAAATATGTAAAGTGATTCACACTGAAAGTGATGTGTTTTTTTTTAAATGCTCTAAACGGCAGTCACGATATGTTTAGGTTTCTACACAATTTTTTTTTTGGATTAAAACACATGACTTTCTTTACATGCACTTTTTCAACTTTTTCTTTTTGTGCATTTAAGGTTATATCTCACTGGTATCTCTCTGTTATACCTCTGTTATATCGAACATTACAATATACATTTCTGTTCTTTAAAAAACAGGATATTGTTTGAATATATAAAAAAACACGGAGTATTTTACAATCAGGGGCTTGACAAAGCCATTATCAATCTAATGAGAAAAATGTTATTTTCCTTTTCGGCAACACGAACACTTCAAGCAATAAATAATGACACATTTTTCTGGCCAGTTAAAAACAAAAGCCAGATTCTGCCCAGTCTAAAATCCTTTTGCAAATTGCCGATTGCATTTTTTTTAACATCGTCATACGTTGACTCTTTTAAAATAAGCGCGCGATATTGGTGATTTTTAGCGCAATTTCCATACGGACAATTGCGATTATTAACTCGTCATTTCTGGATGGATGAATGAATGAATGAATGAATGGATGTGTGTCCGCAGCTTTAAGTCGTATCTCCTCCTCAACGAAGCAATATCGAGGACTAGTTCCAAAAGCAAATATGTTAAGCAAGTTCCAAGGATGATTGTGGGCCAAAAAATTCCCGGAATTCCTTCCTGGATTTCCCGGAAAAGCCAAAAAACCTCGAACAAATGCAGTTTTTGGTCCATATCTCGGCAACCAGACCACTTAGCGACTTGAAACATTTACCAATCGATTCCTGCCATAATTTAGAACAATATTGCAGAAGAAAATTTTCAAAAATATCCTTTCGTTCGGTCACAAAAAATTAATTAAGAATTTTTAAACTGAGCATCGTGTAGGCCTAGGATGATATTTTTAATTTAAACTGAGCATCGTGTAGGTTTTTAGCGAAAAAAATATCCTTTCGTTCGGTCACAAAAAATTAAAAATTGTTATGGATAACATAAGGAAATTGCGCTTAAATTGTCACTAGACTTTTTATTATCTTGTTTTATGAGCTGGGTCAACAAAAAAAAGGGGGGGGGGGGGGTGAAAAATGTCGAGTGGTGATTGATGGTGATGATTGATACTGTTAGTTAGCAAAGACTGCCAACTCACCAATCAACCTAGTTGGGATAATTGTAGAAAATCTAAATCTAAAACAATAGGGTAAACAAAGGTTAGGCCTTAGAGTTACGGTTGAGTGATCACTCGCATGATCAGCCAGTAATCGATGAACGGTTGGTCGAGAAAAGTTGAGGTTATAAACATACTTGAATATTTTCATTGCTTGCATCTGGGTTCTGTAAACACTTGAAATAGAAGAGTAATAGCAATCCTTCACCCACAAGCCCAACCCCTACCCCCACTGCACTTCCGTCAACAAATAATGACTCAGGGGACCTGAATTTTTTCCTAGAAATTGTTAATTAATTAAGTAATTAATGACAACAACCCAGAGGAAGAGTCGGGCTATTGTTTACTAATCTGCATGCCTTAGTCATTCTCCAACCAGTGTCAACCAAGGTGTCATTCTCCAACCAGTGCCAACCAAGGGGGTCATTCTCCAACCAGTGCCAACCACGTGGGTCATTCTCCAACCAGTGCCAACCAAGGGGGTCATTCTCCAACCAGTGCCAACCAAGGGGGTCATTCTCCAACCTGTGCCAACCAAGGGGGTCATTCTCCAACCAGTGCCAACCACGTGGGTCATGCTCCAACCAGTGACATATTGAAGCGACTCCCAAACTTTAGTAACCATAAATTCTTTTGGTTTTAAAAGTTCAAAAATCTTTGGTAAATCTACGTCGTTTGTCCCTTGTGTCCTGGACACGAACGGGAAATGATGATGTTTTCAACATTGACATCGTTTACGTAAGTTTAATCATCGTGTGGAACCGAAGTATTTTACCGTTGTACATAATGGATTGACATATTTAAAATTAACACAAGAAGAGTCAAAATAATGAAAATGAAAATATTAAAGAAAAGTAAACAATTTTTTTTCCTGCCTCAGACATGTAATTTACAGCGTCAGTTGTGTGTTCGCTTTAGTATTACAGTTTTCATCATCGGCTTGTGAGGACTGATACAGATTTACAATAGTAATATTTCTTTCTTACTTGTAGCCTACTTTCATTCATTTAAGATGGTTTACTTATACATAGATCTAATACAAAACGTCTAAACATAATGAGATATAAATAAAAAAAAATATAAACCAATCTGAAACTGAAAATGCAAATGTGTAATTAAATGATGATTCAAGGGATTTTTTTCCCCGGCGTGGTGGGCTGAGGGGACGAGATGGGGGGAGGGGGGGGGGGGGGAGGGTGGAAGAAACAGAAAAGAAAAGTAAAAAGTAAAGTAAACACTTATAATGATGTCATCAGAAACTAGAAAAGGAATGTTAAAATCCTGCACTTGTTCAATCATGAAGCAGGCCTTATTTAATTCAGCTAGTGGTTTTCTATTTAAATTACAGTCAGATTTTAATTCAAAAAGTTAAAATTTTAAAGACAAGATAAATTTATATAATACACATTTGTTATATGTGTATTACTAGAATAAAAATATACAATTAACCTTTTTGTTTCATGTCCATTGACTGTCTGTAGTTTAAAGGAGTTTCGTGAGCATTATTATAAGTTGTGTCCCCTGTTTATTTATAATTTATTTTTAAAAGGGAGGTAACTGTCACAGTTTAGCCCAAATGCTCTTAGTAAAACACTTCTCACTATTTTTACTTTCTCGTATACAAAGTATAGAGAAAATATTGTAATCGTGCAAAAAAATAAACAGGGAGTGATCTCCCCTAAACTTTCTCGAATATTCTTATTATAATATAACACTACGGGCGATGGCAACTCGATTTTTTTTTTTGCACGATTACAATACTTTCTCTATACTTTGTATACGAGAAAGTAAAAAATCGAGACTTTTGCAAATCTAGAAGTTTTACACCTCCCTGAGTCGGAAAAACATAGTTTTGCAATCTTGTCCGTATGTCTGTGTGTGTATGTGTATGTGTATGTGTGTGTCTGTCTGTCTGTAAACATGATAACTTGAGTACCGTTACAGCTAGGTTGATGAAATTTCATATGTAAGTATTATATCAAATTTGTAGATCCGTATCAACTTTTCAGCGATTTCCGATAACCGGAAGTGGAACCTTTTCTATGTTCAATTTTACAAGTAGTAATTTAGGCTATTTCCGATTTCTCAAAAAACACATGTGAATTTATAAAGTACTAATAATATTCCGCACTATTATACACATTTTATTTGGCGTTCTCTTGGTGCGCAATTCTTTATTCTACGAGATTCTACTCTATTTTAAAAAGTTTAAGTAATTAAAAATGGATTAAAAATATTGTCTATATCCCGAGTTGCCATCCCCCGTAGTGTTATATAGGAATATTGTAGAAAGTTTAGGGGAGATCACTCCCGGTTTATTACTTTCTCGTATACAGAGTATAGAGAAAGTATTGTAGTCGTGCACAAAAATGACATGAAATTTTGACAGTTTTCACGCAGTCCTTCATCACAGACTGAATATAGAGGACTTATTTTAATGGGGCAAAAATTATAGATCCAAATAAGTCAAAATTTTAGCGTTTTATGCGTAATCGAGTCGGAAAAACGGGACTTTTCAATTCTGTCCGTATTCTGTGGGTGTATGTGTGTGTGTATGTGTGTCTGTAAAGAGACCAACAATCTGGTGTATATACCTTTGTTCTAGATCACTTGTGGTGTACTGATGACTGTTCTACAGTCTCATTTAGTTTAGGACATCGCTTGTTGCTAATTAAACCTGGTACTAATGAGGCCTACCACACACAGCCCCACCCCCCTCACGTGAATCATATACCATAAAAGTAGACTATTATACATTGAGATGAAGGCTCAGACAAGAGACAGCTGACAACAGACAACATACAAAAGACAGCTGACAACAGACAACAGACATCTGACATCAGACAGCTGACAAAAGACAGCCGACAAAAGACAGCTGTCAACAGACTACAGATTACAGACAGCCGAATAAGAGACAGCTAAACAACGTATACACAAAACCCATAAATCAATGCAATGAAAAATCCCGGTGTGAGTCACTAGTTCCCGGCCAAACAAGCAGACGAGAGACAGTCAGCAGACGGCACCACGATGACCCGGATGTGGATGACCTGATTCAGGGTCCGGTCAAGGTCCAGTCAGATCGATACTGTCAGGGAGATTTTTGGATTTTTCTGGAAGGATTTCTTTTCCTCTGGTACAGGCGAGTTTCTGCTATTCTTAAAAGACACGCAATCTCTTTTCCTATTGGTCAGTTCAAAATATTCCAAGGTGATGGTAGTAGCGAGGCCTATATATATATATATATATATATATATATATATATATATATATATATATATATATATATATATATATATATATATATATATATATATATATATATATATATATATATATATATATAATTATATATATATATATAAATAAATAAATAAATAAATAAATAAATATATATATATATATATATATATATGTATATGTGTGTGTGTGTATGTGTGTGTTTGTGTGTGTATATGTGTATGTGTGTGTGTATGTGAGTGTGATCATTTGATGTGAGTGAACATGCGGTGTAACCTTAAACTGTCCTATGGTCACACCCATGCTGCCGACTGCTAAACACCTGCCAGTCAAGCTGAGGTAGATTCTCCAGTCAACGCTGGGTGTTTAAACACCTGTCTGAATGTGTTTCTGTTTACCTGAGGGTTCACGTGACCTAGTCTCAAGTGTCTGATACATGTTGGTTGTAAACGTCATCAAAATGGTGACCTCCCATTATTTCGAACGTTCGTAAACTGTTGTTTTGTTAAGTGTCACCGTCCACTTTACTTAAAGTGTCAGGTCAGGTCACTAACATGTCACCACCAAGTCACCAACATGTCACCACCAAGTCACCAACATGTCACCACCAAGTCACCAACTTGTCACCACCAAGTCACCAACATGTCACCACCAAGTCACCAACATGTCACCACCAAGTCACCAACATGTCACCACCAAGTCACCAACTTGTCACCACCAAGTCACCAACTTGTCACCACCAAGTCACCAACATGTCACCACCAAGTCACCAACATGTCACCACCAAGTCACCAACATGTCACCACCAAGTCACCAACTTGTCACCACCAAGTCACCAACAAGTCACCCTCACGTCACCACCAAGTCACCACCAAGTCACCACTAAGGTCAAGCTACATACTTGATGTGTGCATGATAAAACAGTACTATCTGTGTTGTTATCTTTGTTATTGTTCAATAGGACGAAGATTTGATATAATATTCAGTGATCAATACAAATTATGATGTCATCAATTCAGCCAATTCTGGCCGATCGAAATTTGACAGAAACAGAGTTAGCTATTATAAGATGATGACACCCCCCCCTCATCCCTCCACACCTTCCCTGCATCAAGCAATTTACTCTATCAAACACCTAATCTATATTCACGTTAATTAGTGACCCATTCTATATACACACTCATTAGTGAACCAAGTTAAGGTGTTGACTTGTGATAAATGTGATAATGTTGTGATAAAGTCATTCCTGTTCGCATTTACAAACAATCACTGTGTTACTGGTCAACTTAATAAAAGTCATTTTCGTCGAAATTTTCTTGGTAAAGAAACCCACCCAACCCCACACTTACCCCCCCCCCCCCCCCTTAAAAAAAAACCCCACATTCCTATCTAGAAAACAAGTTGTTTTGAAAATATCAACCTAGTTACTTTGTAGCGAGTCATTGTAAGGGAGCGAACTCACAAAACGAAAACCGGAAATCAAACAGACTTATCCCTGAATACAATAGAGTCAGACAAATAAAAACTTCCCATGGTGGCTTAAGTCCAATGAAATAGTCGGTTAACTACGACATGCTTACGTTTAGTTTGTGTACTGTCCTACTGTCTATGGTCTATTCAAGTTCTATGTAGGCTACCACACACATTCCTACATCATAGCTCATGTCCTACATTATTTCATATGTGCTACATCAAGTCCTATGTCATACACCATTTCTGATGTACCATACTAAGTCCTATGTACTACACAAGGTCCTACAGGAGTCATATGTCCTACATCATGATTTATTTCCTACTAGATGTCCTATCTACCGCAGTCCTCTAACCAAACCACTCCAACTAAACATTGATACTTCAATGTTGTCAACTCCAAAACTACTGTAAAAAATTGATCATTACAATTGATGCACGCTCACACCCTAAACAAGTACGAACGGAAAACAAATTATCCTAACTCCTGCCCTCCCAAAGTTTGTGGTGAAATAAAAAAAAACAACTACGGGGTAGTTTTATCATTGTTATATGTTGAATATCAGCTTGACGAATTGCCCTCCTTCCCTCCCCATAACACCCAACATCTTCCCTCCTGGAGATATGGAAAAAACCTGCCATATTGCTCCACTCCCCCTCTCCCTAGGCCGTATCACCAACACCCCTCACTGGAGATATAATTCCCCCCCCCCCCCATATTTCCCGTGGACAATATTTCCTGCATGCCAATTATCGTCAATTTAAAAAAAAATATGGCGATATTTCCTGGTGGTTGCTGCGGGGCCACAACCTCACCACAACACCACACGGCACCCACATTCATAATTTACATGCCACACAATGGAAGTCGCGTGTGTGTGTGTGTGTGTGTGGTGGGGGTGGGGGTGGGGTGGGGGGGGGTTGGGTGAAGGGGGTGTGGCCTGCTCCCAAATGTATTCAACTTTATAAACCGAGGTCTCTACCACACAAAATCATCATCGCCTCCTGACGCCAAAACTTTTTTTATTTGCTCAAAGAACTCTGGCTCGGGTCTTAGACCATTCAAACATTTCCATGGCTCGGGTCTTAGACCATTCAAACATTTCCATGACTCGGGTCTTAGACCATTCAAACATTTCCATGGCTCGGGTCTTAGACCATTCAAACATTTCCATGGCACGGGTCTTAGACCATTCAAACATTTCCATGGCACGGGTCTTAGACCATTCAAACATTTCCATGACTCGGGTCTTAGACCATTCAAACATTTCCATGACTCGGGTCTTAGACCATTCAAACATTTCCATGACTCGGGTCTTAGACCATTCAAACATTTCCATGACTCGGGTCTTAGACCATTCAAACATTTCCATGGCACGGGTCTTAGACCATTCAAACATTTCCATCGGATTCATTTTACCGTTTTAATGAGTTCTTAAAATAACTAGTCAGAGATAATATCATCAAGTATTCATGCAGGAGTGTCTTATACATCTAAAAAATATCAAATTACTGACTCGGTATAGTTAATTTATTTTAAGATATTTCCTTATCTGGTCCCCCCCCCCCACTCCCTCGTTTGTTTTACTTGATAGGCTACAATAGTATAATACATACATGCCGCACCCATAATATCAAGAGTTTGAATGATGTTATACTAGTTCTAACATCAAAAGTTTAAATGACGTTACACCAGAATTATTTGCACCTATACTATCTAAACAAAACAAGCAATGTTACACATATAAAAAAAATGTTAGGATTTACAATACCAGTCTCCCAACAACCCTCACCCCACACCTCCTTCCCCCCCACCAATATCCGACCCCCCTACACCATCATCATCATCCTGACAACCACTTTTTGTTTCACCCCCACCCCAATGCAATCATTTCTTCCAACCCCCCCCCCCTCCCCCCACGTCCATTGCCCCACCCCAAGAGTCGACTCACTGTGTGTGATGTGCACACAACTTTCAATAACATGCGGGAGGGGAGGGCTCGGCATGTAAGGGGCGGGGAGGGGGGGGGGGCGGTAGAAATCAAGGACATGCATGATAAATCCAGGTGTGGAAGCACGCGCCGTCAAGGTTAGTCATCGACTTAAGAGAGGTAATTGTCGGCAGGTAATTGTCGGCAGGTAATTGTCGACAGGTAACTGACGGCAGTTTGTAATACATGCTTCTATTGTCATATCACGTGGTGAGTCACGCTAGGTGAGCAAGCTACTGAGTCAAGTTATGCTCACACATCGACACACACACACACGTGTGGTGGTGGGGGGGGGGCGTGATTTAACACAGTACGTGTACAACTATGCTTATAGTTCGATAAAAATGGACACAAAAATAGATTCATTTAATACATAGCACAACACATAGTGGATTCAAGTCATAACAAGCGTCTGACCAGCCATCACATGCATGCCACATCCAGTGTATCACCACTAGCATATTAGCACTGGGGTGTCACCACTAGCATATTAGCACTGGGGTGTCACCACTAGCATATTAGCACTGAGGTGACACCACTAGCATATTAGCACCGGGGTATCACCACTAGAATAGCACAACAGTATCATCCCCAACGTGCTTCAGCTAGCGTGTCACCATCAACTACTGGTGTGTCACCTCTAGTGTGTCACCACAAGCGGGTCACCACAAGCATGTCACCACAAGCATGTCACCACTGGCTTGGGAAACCTTACTCACCCTCCAAGCACGTGGCCGAGATTACCTTTTGACCCGGATCGCGCGACAATGAACTCTGGGGACAAATTGGGGTTAGGGGCGGGGTGAGGCAGGGTGGGGCAGAGCCCGGGGGTGGGGGTGGACAGGGATGAAGTTGGCTGCAGGCTCGCTGGTCTACTGATGAATGTGTGGGCAGGAAGGGGGAGGGGGTGGAGGTATCCGAGTGTTGGGTTTTGTTTGACCCCAACTTTAGCTCACACGATGACGTCATCGAATGAGTAAATCTTGACCAATGAGATCATTGTCAGTTGTCACGTGCTGGGTCAAGGTCGGGTCGTGTTGATGTTGTTCTGTCCTTGCCTTAATTACTTTATAACGAGGAAGTAAATTAGGCATTATTCGGGTGCTATAGTTGTTGGTAGTTGTACAGGCGATGCATCACTGTAATTTACACTTTCGCATTTTACTCAAGGTGTCGTCCATAATTAATACCACACTCCTTGGCAATGGCTGGGTGGGGGAGGGGGGTTAAAGTGAGGGACGTTACAATTTTTATGATATAAAAGTAATTTTTGGAAAATATTTTTTTGGAGTTATTTTCCCATTTCGCTGTTTTAATGAATTAAATGTGAATGTGAAAACTGGTATGAAGAAAGGGGAGGGGGGGGGGGGGCAAGCTAAAGAAGGAGAGGGGGGGGGGTTGGCTGAAGAAGAGTGAAGTCATTTAGAGGGTTCTGATGTTTAGAGGTGTCTGATGTTTAGAGGGGTCTGATGTTTTGTCATTTAGAGGGGTCTGATGTTCGGGACAAAGAGGAAGAGGACGGGAGGGAAACACATCGACCAACAGCGTGATGCCATTTATGTCACTTATTTCTGTAATGGTAGAAAATATATTTTGGACTGACGTCTGCTGGTGTCCACTGCTGGTGTAGCTTCACGTCTGCTGATGTCATCTACTGGTGTAGCTTCACGTCTGCTGGTGTCCACCACTATGCTGTCAATAGTCCAACACACACAGAAACATCATGAGCCTAACGAACAGTGTTTCTTCCAGACTTTTTTCTCCGGGGGGGGGGGGCACTTGAAATTTTCGGGGGGGGGGGGGCGGTAGACTTTCTTCGGGGGGGGGGGGCGGACACTGTTAAAAGTATATATTTTCTATATATAAATATATAAATTTCATTTCGTTCGGGGGGGGGGGGGCGGTAAAAAATTTCGGGGGGGGGGGGGGGGTGGGCTTTGCCCCCCCCCCCCCCCCCCCCCCCCGAAGAGATGCCTGGAAGAAACTCTGCTAACGAACATAACATCGCATCAAACTTGTGATCATCTCGTGCTAGTCACATCTCGCGATATTTCACCGATACAATCTAGAGGTTGCCGAGATCGTGGTGATGACAAAATTAACCAACTGTTTATTGATCTAATCCTGACTCAAGAACTCATCAACGCCATCTTTAATTGACACTAATTGTTGCCGAAATTAGATGATAAAATATTAACAAGATTTATGATATCACGTGGAATAAGATTTGTAAAAACGGAGTCTAATTATATACGCATTAATTGCTTCGCTGAAATTTTTATTAAGTAAACTGAGAATTTTTTTAAATAATAAAAAAACGCATTCATAAGTCTAACATTTTTACTGGGATTACATTGAATGTCATTCAAAAGAAAGCTAAAAATGTCCATTCGTTGAATAAACAAGTTGCCATAAAGTATCTTTAAAATAAAATTTGTTGCGTACATTTTTGACAGCTTGATAAATCGCGAGCTATTTGTGGCAACAATTAAAATAAAAAGCCCACACCGGCAAAAAAAATAAATTATTTTTATTTCATTGGCCAGATACAGGATAAAATCTACGAGCCATACCATTGTCACAACGGCAACTTGAACTGAACAAAGAAAATACCTAAATAGCAGCTGGTCAAAAAACACCGTCACAAAAAAATGAGGGAGGGGTTTGTCATGTGTGTCTGAGAGGGGGCGGGGAGGGGGAGGGGGTCGTTATATTTAGTCCAGGACAAAAAAACCTGCCTTCCTCTTTTATTAGAAAAACAGAAATAGTTCACTTATTGGTCGCGTGGGTCAGCTCGTGGCCATCTGCGCATGCTCGGTGTGAAGTTTTGTGTAAACACCGCCTTCAGCCTCAGTCTACACGACACATGGGGGTTAACCGTACCCCTAAGTTTCGTTGATGGTCTCAACTCCGTGGGTCCACACGGGAATTAGAGCCTTGCTTCAATACACAATTATTTGATCAATAGCAGGGCCAAATCTTTTTACTTCAATACACAATTATTTGGTCAATAGCAGGATCAAATCTTTTTACTTCAATACACAATTATTTGGTCTATAGCAGGACCAAATCGTTTTACTTCAGTACACAATTATTTGGTCCATAGTAGGAGTCCAATATTTTTATGCAAATACTTTAAATACACAATTATTTGATCAATTTACAAGAGTAATATTTTCTTTACCAAAATACACAGTTCATAGACACAGCAGTTAATATTTGTACGGTGTTTGTTAAAATTCAAAACTGGTCTCTGACCAGAATTGGCTTTTATGTATGTTGGCGAGTTGGCTTTGTTACTTGAGCTTTTAAAGATACCGTCAAGATTTTCAGTTAAACCACATGTATGTTCTACATGTATGTTGGTGCTAAACCACACAACACATACATACATTCATAGTTCTATAGATATTGAATACTCTGTGATAAAAGTTTACAAAGAAACGACAAGGATGACGTCACACCTGATGTTTTGTTTCTCGGCCTATAGCTGTCATGAGAACACCAACACAATAGAAATACGGGCTCTAGACTAGCCTTTCATGTGACTAAAAAAATGTTGACTGTAAATTAATTTTGACAAACAAAACGTGGACCAAATAGAAGTTAAACTATAAATAAATCAGTTCATGGAACAATAACAATAAAAAGTCATGACCGGAAGAGGAGGGATAAGGGGGAGCTGTATTTTTGTTCACAAAAAAAAACAACAAAAAAAACCCCAAGGTTTCGACGGATGAGTAATCACACCACCCCAGCCCCGCCACCCCCCCCCCACTACGTCATTACGGTCACTTGCAGCCTGGGCCAGACGACACACGCCAAGTTTACCCCCCCCCCCTTCCCTCCCCCACCAAGTCACTCTGCCCCCAACCTCAAGTCACCCCGCCCGCCCCCCCCCCCCCCCCCCCCCCACAATGTCCTTGACAAAGTGTTTGTTCAACAGGGCTTGACTGGACCAAGGTCACCGTGACCCCAATCCGTCAACAAAGCCTCCAACAACAATGCCGGTACGGTACGCTCAGTGCAGATAGGGGGGGGGGGGGGGTCACGTGGTACTTAGATGGACAGATGTACACATCTTACTTGGTCTATTCTAATCAACACAAATGTCTTATCAAATTTCCCAAAGGTCATTAGACGTCAGTACAGACTCCAATGTCATAGTTTTATTTTTCAAATAATTCAGTCGATGAAGTACGCGAGCGTTTAATTAACCGATCCGTAATGAGGTCAGCTGGGCGCTAATTGTTAACGTAAAGAGAAGAAGATACCCCGGGCTGTCTGAACTGTCATTCACACAACTATTGTGGGAATAGGATTCTTTATTTGTCAGCCACACAACTATTGTGGGAATAGGATTCTCTATTTCCAGAAGCTGCGTTGATCGCTACAAGACAATAGATTCTGACACCGACTCCAAGACAAACACGATCTTAAAAAAAAAAAAATGATATTACAGTTACAGTTACATCACAAGCATTCTTCGCTCACGTGAAAAAATAATGGAATCAAGTTTAAAAATAAAATAAAAATTGTAACATTTTCTGGAAAATAATTTGATTTTATTTTCGAGAAAGGAATATTATTGCTTATTAAAGACCTATATACATACAAACACACACACACACACACACATAGGTCTATATATATATATATATAAATATATATATATATATATATATATATATATATATATATATATATATATATATGTATGTATTCGTGTCATTTATTATTTATTGTAAAGCTTTGATCATTAAAATGTATGATCAGATATACTGAGCAAGAAACTACAAAAAATAACAACAATATAAATTACATTTAAAAAAACAGAAAATACTTTATAAAAAGCAACAACCCAGAAATTACATTAAAAACAGAATATTTAATTATAACGAGTCCAGATTTGGAACAACTTAATTTAAAGGACAGAAGCCCACACATCACCTTGTAAATTCCTCTTTGAAAAAACGTCGTTGACAATTTACTTATTTATAATTCATCATTTTTCTTCGACACAATATTAAATTAGCAAAAGCTGTCTAGTAGATATATTCTCAGTCTTTTTTTTTTCTTTTAGAACATAGAACATTTTGTTTAAAAAGAAATTTATTCTCACAAATTTAGCAGGTTTGTTTTCTTCGCTAGTCGAAGTTTTTTATTTTTTATTTATTTGTAAAGGACGCCCGAAATAAAACGAAAAAGACACACATACTCCTGAACTCTAGCGTCTAAATTAGCAGACGACGTTTCTGGTTTGGCCTTTTGGTGTTGTCGTTTGTTGTCTGGGGATCTAAATTAAGATTTGCGCCATCTTTTGTTTTGTGAAAAGAATAATCTATATACTACTAAAAGTCAACTTTGTTTACATGTTTGAATATTTATTTGTTTGCCTGATCGAAAATTGTGATATGTTCGACTCTATCTGGAAAGCTGTAAAATGGTATGCAGGTAGAGAATAATTTTTTAATGCAGACAGACTGTTGATCACAAATTTATTTAAAGACGTTAATTAATTTATTGATTTATTCCTATGCAGAATAACCCATTTTTTTTAAAAATATTTGAAAAGCCACTAGACTCGGCGGGACCGTGACGTCACAGGTTTTTGTTTACTCTTTAGTACAATAAAATGGCGGCGTCTATTGAAGAAAATTGTGTTCCCATTCAAAAGTTTAACGCGTTCTAAATCTAATTTTCTGTCGGTCATAACTTTAACAATACGTCCGTTTGCTGTATTTATTACGTTCCAACACTTATATCAATTTTCAACTGTCTTTTTCATTTAGTTTTACGATAAATTTCTCTAGATCTAAAGATCAGCTATCGAAGGAAATTTATGAATCTAGCCTAGATCTAGATCTAGATCTAGCCTAGATGTAGGTCACTAGATTCAATGTAAATTCTACATCTAGAATCTATTTCAGGCCTTAATTATTTTATATAAATCTTTGTTTGGCTTATTTAAGATAAAATTTAATTTGAAAGTTAGTACTACTAGACTTATTTTTAGATCTAGATCTAGAATCTATACGCGTAAATCAAGTTGCATAAGGAGACACATAGTATAGTATAAAAATTCACTTGTGACGTCACGAGTAAATAGCTAAAATGGTAGCGTAGTCAGCTCTCATGCAGGAGGCACGGGTTCTAGACCAATATGTCAATGAAATTTTTTTTTTCAATTTTTTTTTTAGATGTGAATGATAACGTTGCCTATCTGAACTTGGCAAGATACAGGGCAGGTGAAGTAGAGTTCATCTGTTTCTTTGTCCTAAGCATATGAAAGGATAGTGTGGTCAGATACATGCTCGGCTGGAATTGTTTTTTAAACGATAAAAACATGTTGTCTGAGACTTGGCAGGACACTGGGCAGGTGAAGTAGAGTTGAGTAGGTCACCTGTGACGTCAGTTTATGAAGGGATAGTCCGAAATCGGTGTTTTCGGTGTTTTTAAAAGATAAAAAAACATATATTTGAATGTGGGGTCTGTTTTTTGTGACGATAAGTGACACTGCAGTAGCGTACCGAGGAGGGGGGGGGGGGGGGCGGTAGGGGAGGGGAGGCGGGGGGGTGGGGAGGGGAGGCGGGGGGTGGGGAGGGGAGGCGGGGGGGTGGGGAGGGGAGGCGGGGGGGGGGGGAAGGGGGGGGTGGGGAGGTGGAGGGGGGAAGGGGGGGGGGGACATATGTTGGGGCGCCAAAATGGTTTGGAAAAATAAATTGATAGGTTGAGGGGGGTTCAAATCGAAAGTTTGAGAGGGGGGGGGGTGCACATCAAAAGTTTGAGGGGGGGGGGTTCAAATCGAAAACTTTGTCCCCGGGCGCCGGGAAGGGTCGCTATGCCTCTGAGTGACAGACGTGATGTTTTTTGATGGATGACCCCCGAAACCCACAGTTATCCAACGGATGACGGGTATTCTAGTACTTAATTAAAATTACAGAATTAATTAAATAAACTCGAGCAAGATAAACAAATTTGTTAGACATTTTTTTCGTTTAATTGGATATATTTTAAATTAGGCCTCCATTTTTAAAAAGTTTGTTAGGGGTCTCCTACTAATGTATATTTTTTTCTCCATTTATTTTACCCAGAGGGAGGGGGCATTTGAGCGGGTAGCAATATATATATATATACATACATACATATATATATATATATATATATATATATATATATATATATATATATATATATATATATATATATATATATATATACACACACACTATTTCGCACTGCTAACCACAACCCCAACAATTAGAGTGGAGTCAGTACGTAGCCAGGAGAGTCAGTAAATTATGAGGGGACTCAGAGTCAGTTAATTTCCATTCGCCGTTCACAAAATACCATATGCATCTTCATCCTCTGACAACAAATAGCATTAGTATCAAAACATGACAAACAAGTGGCGTCAGTATCAAACAATTGCATTGGGTTCAGTGTGGTTTGCGTGGAACTTGGCAGAGAGCAGCATTGACAACAGTATCTGCCTTTTAAAAGTCTTTACAGTATGTTTCTAGATTCTGTCTCGACCCTAATCACGAGTCTACCGTCTTAAGAAATATAAAGGACGAATTTAAAGACATCTAAGAGAGAAGAAAAGAACATCAAACAATATCTTACAAAAGGTTCCTAGAGTCAGTTGATGCTGGGGTCTATTTTTACACGAAAAGCCAGCTGAAGAATTGTTAACCACAACAACCTAGATGTAAACTGATAGCCGATCGTCTGCAAAGAACGGATCGGCTGAAAATGTTTACAGTGCAACGAAAAAACACGTCCGTATACTTTATTATCATCAACGTTTTTATACCTAAGTTAATTAGATTTTTTTTTTCTTTTGTGTTTGTTTTGGTTTTAACTTCTCGGAGTGAATAATCGTGGAAAAAACGATCGTACAATGATGCTGGAAAATAAATAAGTAAACCGGCTTATTGATTATACAAGGATAGTTTATTTGGTTTTAATTATCGGAGTTTAATTTAGAATGTACAGGGTGTTTTATGGGACTTCAAGTCTAATGAGCAGAGGATTGTTTTCCAAAAACTTGTTAGCTGACAAGAATCCAGAAATGCGCTAACACCATACTTTTTTCTCTCAAGAGAAACTTGTTAAATTAGGTGAAACCTTTATAGGAATTGACATCAACTCATCAGGTTTTTCCCACGTTTTCTTTAACTTGCTTTCTCTGTGTGTTTATTTATTTATTTGTTTGTCTTTCCAATCCAATCTTGCGATCGAAATTTCTGGCACTTCCCAGTTAGCTAGCGCGCTGAAATTTTCAGGGAAGCTTTCTTTTGGATGACCATTGAATATTCAATTGTTATTATTACTAAATTGATCAATGGAAACATTTTATTGAGCATTTTAGACCGCTATATAATCTATATATATATAATTCTCCTCTGCTAGCCATTAGAAAAAAAACCAGCGACGCGTACCTCGCGCGCAGTGAAGCGAACGATCACATGTCGCCACAGGCTTAGGGGCAGAGAATTTAGCTTGAACCGAGTTTAAACTTACAGGAGGTAGGCCAGTTTGGGGGAGACGATATGGTCGAGTGGTTGGGCACACGATTGCTATCCCACTCGACACGGGTTCAAATCTATGTGTTCTAGTCAGTAACGTATTCAAACAACGAGTTTTTTACGAGTTGTCTTTTTACGAGTTGTCTTTTTACGAGTTGTCTTTTTACGAGTTGTCTTCGTTTACCCAAAAAAAGTGAAAAGATAAAATCGATAGCAAGATTTTAATGCAAACAAACAGACAAAGACTAAAAAGTAGAAAATAATAATCATTAAAAAAGTTTTAAAAAACCCACGTTTTCTGATTGAACTAAAAAGTAGAAAATAAATGCTATAGGCCCTACATCACAATAATGCAAGCGATCACTCTACTATAAGCGAGCAAAAACGTGGGGCGCCGTGATTTTCTTACAGTTTCTAATACTGTTGACTCTCTACAAGCTCCCTAATAAAAGTCAATAGTATTATCTAATCAATAGTAATATAACTTTTACTTCGGCGCCCCACGTTTTTGATCGCTTATAGTAGAGTGATCGCTTGCATTATTGTGATGTAGGGCCTATAGCATTTATTTTCTACTTTTTAGTTCAATCAGAAAACGTGGGTTTTTAAAAACTTTTTTAATGATTATTATTAAAATTCGAGATATTTAAAAGTTCTCAAAGTCTGCGCTAATTTTCTGTTTTGTATTTCAAGCGTTATTTGATTAGAGGGGGTGGGGAAGGTTAGGAGGGGAGGGGGGCTCTTGCAGTTAATTAAAGCAGGCACACGAGAACATAATTTAACAGTACTAGTGGCTTTGAATCTTCACTGTATCTAATCAATGAGACTCGACCAGAGACAGTACAATCAAGCTTGGGGTAGGGACTTGAGTAACGAATAGAGCCAGGGGTCAGATTTTTGGGGCCCAACAGTCGCCACTGTTTTTACAGCTTGAGTGTTTTAAACATTGAACCTTTTTTCTAAATGATACCCCCCCCCCCTCCCTCTCCAAGTCACATTTAAAAACAAACGTTAATAAGAATCTGACCATGACCAAGTACTCACGTTTAAGCCAAGGTCATACTTGCATGTAACAAAAACAGAGAGTATCCCATCCACCCCATCCACCCCATCTGTCTTATAATCTGATATCTTTTATCTCCATTGATGCAAGTTTTTATCGCCGTTCCCCTTACCGTCGTCTACCCCAACTTGTCGACGTTATCGCGACATCGGACATGTCTTGTGGCTTAAGGCAGGACAATTAGACATATTGTCCTGACGCATAGCGTGCCACGTGAGGACAGATCACGTGACACACCGCACGGGCATGACGCTTGTCTGCACGTGCGTCGAGAGAGCACTTTTTAGTACTCACGTCAGTACTGCCTCCTGTGTCAGGTATTTAGGGGTACGGACTGGGAAGGTGTACCCGCGGGGTGGGTGGCTGGCGTTGTGTTTCGGTGGGGTGGGGGGGGGGGGGGTAGGAGGCTGGCGTCGCCCACACGATAACCTTGCGTGTTTGGACGGGTGTATTCAAATAGAGAGCGGTAGTGAGAGCGAGCATAAATTATCTGCAGGCTAGAGAATAAATCAATCTACTACAGGGCGGGAAATGTTTGGGTCGCGTGCCGTGTGTTACAGATTATGGACACAGAGAATTTTAGCGGGTGTGTTTGAGATTATTCTCATAAGAAGAACTACAAATAGCTTAAGTGCTTAAAAGTAGTGAATTATAAAGTAAGAATATTCTAATTCTATTGTCTTCGTCAATCTAAAACTTGAAAGATTTTTTCTGCGTATAGAATTAAAATACAGTAATACCCCCCTACGCCCAACTGTACTAATGGTGGATGGGGGAGGGGAACATTACAGAGGAGGTAAATTCACATTTTATTTACAAACTCCCAGCACTTTAAAACTATTCATTTCGTTGATTAAATATAAATAATTCATCGGGAAAAGCTGTCCTAATTTTAAAAGCCAGACAATGTTTTTGTTTATATAAGAAGGGTAAAAACTAAGATCGTTGACATCATTATCTGCGTGGGCAGATTTGTCGATACAAAGGGCAGATAAACAAACAGATCTGTCGATACAAGGGGCAGACAAACACATCTGTACTTTCATCGACAGGGTAGATACATTTGTCTATATTGTCATTCACGTTCTTCATCTTCTTCTTTGTTCTTAATTCTATTATTGGATGTGGTATCCTCTAAGTAGGTCTATCTTTTTTATTGACAAGGGTAGATAAGTAGGTCCTTCTTTTTTATTGACAAGAATAGATTAGGTCTATCAATTTATTGACACGGGTAGATAAGTAGGTCTATATTTTTATTGAAAAGGGTAGATAAGTAGGTCTATCTATTTATTGACAAGGGTAGATAAGTAGGACTATCAATTTATTGACAAGGGTGGATAAGTAGGTCTATCTATTTATTGACAAGGGTAGATAAGTAGGACTATCAATTTATTGACAAGGGTGGATAAGTAGGTCTATCTATTTATTGACAAGGGTAGATAAGTAGGTCTATCTATTTATTGACACGGGTAGATAAGTAGGTCTATCTATTTATTGACAAGGGTAGATAAGTAGATCAATTTATTGACAAGGGTAGATCAGTAGGTCTATCAAAGGCGCTAGACGTGATTCTGGGGAGGGAGGGGAAGGCTGTGAGTATTAACTTACGTCCATTATTTTCCCGGTAAATTTTCCCAAAGTATCCTTGTTTTCGCAGTAAATTTTCCCGCCGTTCAGTTATTCTCCCCCCCCCCCGCCCCCCATGTCTAATGTAACCACTACAATATTCACCCCCCCCCCCCCCCCCAATTTCTAATGTAACCACTCCCATACTCCCCTCCCCCACAATCCCCGACTCTGACAACTGAACATCGTGTCACATGACCTCTGTCTGACGTATAAAAGCATCAGATCAAAGACGCCCATAACCCACATCATCGCCAAGATGTGACTTTTTTTTTTACCCCCACTCACGACCCCTCAGTGTGAGCTCCCCTTGACAATGCTTGTTGTATTGTGTTACCGCCCTTTGTGCTGTGTGATCGTCTGTTCAGCCAGGTCGAAGTTTCGTCCCTTGAACCACTCGCCCGCCACCTGACGCCACGCGATTGCCTAGCTTCGGCGTGTGGCTTTTGGGTTTAAAGTTCAAGAAAATATAAAAAGATGCTAAAAAATAACTTTGTTCAAAGGTTCGACAACTCCATGGATAAAAACAAGTGATGATATCCTTGTCGTTTAAAGTATTTAAAAATTTAGGTTAACCTAAACAAAATAATAAAATAAAATGGTAAAAAAGATGTGCTATAAAGGTATTTTTTTAACTATAGAAATTTTACAGTAAATATATAAAACTTTAAAAAGAATTAATTGAAAACAAATTTTTTAGATACAGTCCAGATATTATGAAATTAAACCTTTTATGAAACTACTGTACTCTCATATAATTGTTTTAGCTCAAAGTTTAAAGTTGAAATTGCAATTTTGTTTTATATTTAGACGTTTTGTATTAGACCTAGATCAGGGGTCGGCAACCTGCGGCTCGCGAGCCGCATGCGGCTCATTTGATATAAGTATGTGGGTCTCCAGTTCCATAATAAATATTTTCTTTTACTATAATAACCCAAAAAATATTATACTGTAAAAACAAAAACAACTTTAAACAAAATAAAAAACAATGAGAATAGGTGGAGTAGAGCATACATGGACAGCTGACAACCGCTGGGCATTAGGCCCCGTGGCAATGGTTCCATGTTTTCCACTCGCGAAGTGCACATAAAAATGTTAGTGGCTCTTAAAAAATTGGGAAATTTTGTAGATTCTAACTTTTGGCTCTTCCGTCTCAAAAGGTTGCCGACCCCTGACCTAGATGTAAGTAAACCATCTTAAACGAACGAAAGTAGGCTACAAGTAAGAAAGAAGTGTTACTATTGTAAATCTGTATCAGTCCTCACAAGCCGATGATGAAAACTGTAATACTAAAGCGAACATGCAAGGCAAACTGACGCTGGGAATTACATGTCTGAGGCGGAAGAAAAAATGCATTGCTGACACTAGTCAGACACTTCCAAACCCTTGGTGCTTTCTGTATCGTCACAACACTTGATGCATTTGTGTTCACAACACTTTGTATCTGTGTCGTCACAACAATTATATATCTGTGTCGTCACAACTAGTATATGTAAGTGTCTTCACAACTAGTATATGAAAGTGTCTTCACAACTAGTATATGTAAGTGTCGTCACAACTAGTATATGTAAGTGTCGTCACAACTAGTATATGTCTGTGTCGTCACAACTAGTATATGTAAGTGTCGTCACAAATAGTATATGTCTGTGTCGTCACAACTAGTATATGTAAGTGTCGTCACAACTAGTATATGTAAGTGTCGTTAGTGTCGTCACAACTAGTATATGTCTGTGTCGTCACAACTAGTATATGTCATGAAGATCCGAGACAAAAATGTGTTGGCTGGTACCACCTAACGGAAAAGTGCACATACGGCTCCTGTCACCGAAAAACTTGCGCCCAAGTAATTCCAGGTCTCCCGAGATCACGTGATTAGCATAAAACTTCAGGTGTTAGAGCCCTTGTCACGTGATGAGCTCGCGGTGACGACACGCGACCAGCGCGTGCTCACTCAAGCATGGACAAGTCGTGCTCACTCTCAGACTAATTGCAGGAAAAAAATGATGAAGTTCGTCTGTGATGGGTTGACATGCGTGTGTGGATACTGCCACAAGCTAGTGAACATCGGGTAACCGCTGGTGTGGCGTGTGTGTATGTGTGTGGTGTGTGTGTGTATCAGTGTTTCTTCCAGACTTTTTTTTACGGGGGGGGGGGGGGCACTTGAGATTTTCGGGGGGGGGGGGGGGGGTGGTAGACTTTCTTCGGAGGGGGGGGGGGGGGCGGATACTGTTAAAAGTATATGTTTACTATATAAATTATAAAAATCTCATTTCGTTCGGGGGGGGGGGGGGGCGGTAAAAAAATTTCGGGGGGGGGGGGGGGGGGGGCGCGCACACCCCCCCCCCCCCCGAAGAGATGCCTGGAAGAAACTCTGGTGTGTATGTGTGGCACTAATCTGCTGTAGGAAGTAGAGGCGCTAAAACACATTATTGTCAGACCTGCTAAAGTGGCCTGTAAAATGGTGTTCCTTTTCGGCAAGAGGCTGCTCATGGTGAAGATGTAGTAGTAATAATAATAAAATAATATTACAAAATAAACCGGGAGTGATATCCCCTAAACTTTCTCGAATATTCTAATATAACACTACCGGGGATGGCAACTCGGGATATAGACTTCTAGACATGATTTTTAATCCATTTTAAATACTCAAATTTTTTTAAGATAGAATATAATCTCGTAGGAAAAAGAAATGCACACCAAGTGAACGCTAAATAAAGATGTGCATAATAGTGCGCAATATTATTAGTACTTTATAAATTTACATGCGTTTTTTTGAGAAATCGGAAATAGCGTAAATAAGTACTTTCGATCAACGGAAATTACTCAAAATTTGATAGAAGGTAGAGAATTAGATCTTTTACTTACATATCAAATTTCATTTTTCTATCTAAAATAGTGCTCAAGTTATAGGCTTTTGAAAAATTCAAAGTAGAAAAAGTACCACTTCCGGTTATCGGAAATCGCTCAAAAGTTGATACTGATCTACGATTTTGATAAAATACTTATATATGAAATTTCATCAACCTAGCTGTAACGGTACTCAAGTAATCGTGTTTACACACGGACACACACACACACACACACAGACATATGGACAAGATTGCAAAATTATGTTTTTCCGTATCAGTGAGATGTAAAACGTCGAGATTTGCAAAAATCTCGATTTTTTTTTTGCACGATTACAAGACTTTCTCTATACTTCGTATATACGAGAAGGTAAAAAAAACGTTTGTTCCCCCGTATTGACCGTTTGAAACACATGTGGAACAGAAAAGTTAAGTTTTTAAAAACCTAAACACTTGAAGGGTTAGCACCACCCCAACTGCCTTAACTTTCGCCAACTTAGATAAGAAAACGCGAGAGCTAATATTGCAGTAGAGAATTTTTTTTTAAACTAAAAGAAGAAATAAAAAAAACTCTTATAAAACACCTTTAAAGAAGGGCCTACTCGTATACTTTTAAACTGCTTGGTAGAGAAAAAAATACGACACAAATTTGTACAGACACAAATGATAATTATTTGAACAATGATTTAAATTATTGTTTAACACGGCCCTACAGAACATGGCGGGATTTCTCGCGTATAGCAGTGTTAATTTAGTGGAGTGTCGTGAGACAAGGTCAGTACTGGTCACATTCATCCCCCCCCCCCCCCCCTCACCCCGCCCACATGTCACCAAACCCAGGTCACACTCGAATCCCCTGCGTTCTACCCCAATTATGTCGGCCGTGAGCATATCAAATAAGGGCGCTTTGGTCAGATCCCTGGTTTTTAAAGCACGTGCGTTCGTGCGTGATCTGGAGAAATTGCGTCCCTTGTAGCGACTTCCGTAAAAACCCGTCAAGTGGTGTATAAGGGGGGATCGGGGCTGTGGGGGCAGGGGAGGGCAGGAGATTAAAAGGTAGGGAGGGGTAGGACCAACCACACCGTGCGCGTGGACCAAAGCTCTGTCTCTAGGTGAGCTGACAAAGGAGAACGTGCGCACCAAAGTTTGCGCGTCAAGCCAGCGCACTCCTCGCGCGACACAAAAAAAAAAGTGAGTGAACGTTTTTTACGTGACGAAACTAGGCCCTTATCGAGATGAAACTCACAATATAAAAAATATCACAGCGATTTCCATCTTTACAATCATCTCCCCCCCCCCCCCCACACCCTACCCCCACCCCAACCTTCACCCACTTATCACACCGGTCGAGTTTTCCCGCCAAATTCCACAAAGCGTCACGCGGTGCAGCAGTCTAGCAGACGGCTAATGTAGATCATCTTTGTTCGATCTTTGCGCGTGTGTGTGTGAGTGTGTGAGTGTGTGTGAGTGTGTGTGTGTGAGGCTGCTGGTCCCCCACACAGTGGGGTGTTAAGCAGGACAGATGGCGTAAACCCCGTGACCTACATATTCAATCATTATTTTTATGGAAAAACATTTTTTTTTTAACTTGTCGTTATACCGGGGATTTGATGAAACTATCAATTAATCTATTTTAAAAAACAACAACATTAACTCGTGGTCACGTGCTCATAGTCACTATAGTGATGTTTTCATACAGTTAGTTATTTTGTTTTCGACTGATGCGATAATATCAATACAAACCTACAAGAATAATATTAGGTAAAACCTAAAAAAATAATATTAACAAAAACCTACAAGAATAATATTAACAAAAACCTACAAGAATAATATTAACGAAAATCTACAAGAATAATATTAAAAGAAAATATACAGGAATACCATTAACAAAAACCTACAAGGATAATATTAACAAAAACAAATAGGAATAATATTAACAAAAACATACGAGAATAATATTAACAAATACATACAAGAATAATATTAACAAAAACATACGAGAATAATATTAACAAATACATACAAGAATAATATTAACAAAAACGTACAAGAACAATACAAACTAAAAACTTCAATAGAATTCAGGTATTTGATGATAAAATGTATTCTCAAAAAAGTAATGTAAATGTAATGTTATTGATTAGCCGTACCCACATACCAGTAAATGCTGGAACAGCCCGCAGTGGCGAGAAACGAATAGAGAGTATCAATTTTACAAGAATTTTTTTTTTTAGAACAGTTTTTATAATTTTAATATTATTGGCAAAAAAATCTGTTTTAGTTTCTTGTTTTTAGTGCATCCAAAAGTGTGTTCTTTCAAAGGTTTTTATACACGTTTTATGTTGAGTTCAGGTTTGAATGTAATTTAGTTTAATCTGTGGGTAGGGGTGAGGGTGGAGACGGAAAGAGATTAAAGCTGTACATGGGTGGGGTGGGGGGTGGACACAGGAAGAGATTAAAGCTGTACAGGGGTGGGGTGGGGGTGGAGACGGAAAGAGATTAAAGCTGTACATGACACTAAGAGGATACTCAAACCGATCTGGAAGCGACATATGGCGAGGGTTTAATCGGTGCAGACGTAACAAGGTTTCAGCACATACACGCATATATGTACACTTACACTCGTATGGGTACACTCACACTTATATATGTACACATCTGCCTGTGCATCAATCATTTATTTTCTAACTTAAAAAATCAACGAATTAGAAATCACTAACAAACGTAGCCTATTTAAAAAAACATATTTCAGATAGAGCTCACTTAAAACAATGTCTGAGCAAGAAGTGATGACAGCTAATGTTTGGCTGCCACTAGATCTATAGGATCGGGACATTGACGTCAAATTTAGATGGCAAACTAGGTAAACATCTTATATTTTTTGTGTTCAATATTTTATGATGGAAAACAAACACACACACACACACACACACACAAACACACACAAACACACACACACAAACACACACACAAACACACACACACACAACCAACAATGATGTAAGTAGTCAGGGAGCAGAGTGGGTTGAGTATGTCATCCCTGGTATGCGAGAAACTCAATTCACCTGTGACAGAAATGAAAGCTTTATTATTTTTTTGGGAAAATTAAGTCAAGTAATGTAAACTATGGGTGGGCATAAAGCGTTGACAACTGATGTTGTCACATAGGGCCTACTGTCTATGGTCGATATAAAACAACCCACATTCGACATTTACTAAATAAGCATATAAACCACTGTTCTTATATTAGGCCTAAAAATTACTCATATGACTTGCCGTCGGATTTTGTCATATCGAACGATGCAATCTCATGGCATTTCGAAATTATGTTATAATATTTTGTTAATTTTGTATTATATATATATATATATATATATATATATATATATATATATATATATATATATATATATATATATATATATATATATATATATATATATATATATATATATATATATATATATATATTTATTTATTTATTTATATATATATATATATATATATATGTGTACATATAAATTATTTGCATGCGTCCGTTAGTGTTTTTGAAGCGTGTTTTGTCTTAAATATGGTTTGATAACACATTTTGGAGAACTGCATATTTTTTCTCCCCAAACATATCAAACATTAAAATGAGAGCGTCTGAGTTTTGCATTACACTTGGCTGCAAACATTCCATTACGAGGTTTCCTGAAAGATTGATTGCTCCATTTTGTCATTTCTAAGTTTAGCCTTGAGTCCCAAAACAGTTTTTAAGATGGCTGGTATTGATTAAAAAAAGCGAAAATTTGCTGGATTAAATTACAATTGTTTTTCTTCTGAGCTTGAAAATAAGAGCGATTGAACTTTTCTTTATTGAACAAATACGGCTATTTACATTGCACTTAAATTACTACAAAGACAAGCAAAAATTTAATTAAATAAAAATAATCAATGTTTAACGTGACATATATTGGTACTAGAAACTCTAAACTGCATCTTTGTACATAAACAGTGTCATAATTAAATAAAACTTAGTTTTGCCAGACTAGAACTGCTCAACTTGACTGGACTAAACTATTGGGTCACGAAATAGAAATTAAAACTATGTACGTCACAGCACGTATATACGATCATCGCCCGCCTTTGTAGGTGGCGTTGACACAATTTGTGACGTATGCTTTCATGACGTAAAAGATTCCACAATATAGATATATCACGATATAAATACGTGAAGTTACCTAGCTCTAGCGCACTTTATTACTATGTCGCGCTGACGTATTTGAACTGCCACGAGATACTCTCTTCCGCAATGACAAAATCCGATGGCAAATCACATGAGTCTTGTGTGTGTCTTGATCTCTGTCGAAACTTTGATACTGACTCACCGAACCCCTGGGGTTCGATCGAATCCAGGTTAAGAACCACTGCACTTGTCGCATTCTAATCATTTCAAACCCCCTTTTTTCCCGACGAAACTCATAAGAAATATGCTGAGAAAAGTTTGAAGCATCATCTAGATTTCGTGATGTTTTAGAACGCAACATATTTTCCATGACCAACTAACTTATGCCGTGTACACAGCTAATTAAAAAGAACGTGTCTTGAAAATAATAATTCAAACTTATTTTAGGTAACACAATTACAAAAATATCTCGAAAATCTGGAGAAAAAATAATTTATGATTACCTTTCCACTAAGTAAACAGAAGAAAACAAAAATAGAAAATTGAATGATATTTCTGACACAGCCAAGAAAAGACAATTTAAAATCTAATCAGGATCGGAGCTACTCGCAAGAGGGTGGGTTATACAAGGAGGGGAACATCTCAAAGATGATATACAAGAAGATGAATATTTAAAGATAGGAGAAACTGGTTATCATGGCCAGAGATCAATAAATTATGCACCAATCGATTTCATTGGTCAAGTGCTCTCTAGGCCCCATGTCTATGCCCCTGTTGACCAACTGCTGTCTAGCCCCATGTCTATGCCCCTGTTGACCAACTGCTGTCTAGCCCCATGTCTATGCCCCTGTTGACCAACTGCTGTCTAGCCCCATGTCTATGCCCCTGTTGACCAACTGCTGTCTAGCCCCATGTCTATGCCCCTGTTGACCAACTGCTGTCTAGCCCCATGTCTATGCCCCTGTTGACCAACTGCTGTCTAGCCCCATGTCTATGCCCCTGTTGACCAACTGCTGTCTAGCCCCATGTCTATGCCCCTGTTGACCAACTGCTGTCTAGCCCCATGTCTATGCCCCTGTTGACCAACTGCTGTCTAGCCCCATGCCTATGCCCCTGTTGGTCAAGTACTCTCTAGCCCCATGTCTATGCCCCTGTTGACCAACTGCTGTCTAGCCCCATGTCTATGCCCCTGTTGGTCAAGTACTCTCTAGCCCCATGTCTATGCCCCTGTTGACCAACTGCTGTCTAGCCCCATGTCTATGCCCCTGTTGGTCAAGTACTCTCTAGCCCCATGTCTATGCCCCTGTTGACCAACTGCTGTCTAGCCCCATGTCTATGCCCCTGTTGACCAACTGCTGTCTAGCCCCATGTCTATGCCCCTGTTGGTCAAGTGCTCTTTAGACACCACGCATTCCCATGATCAAAGTGGTATCTAGGCCACACGCCTATGACCCTTTTAACCAAATGCTCTCTTTATGTGCTAGAGAATAAGAAAAAAAACTTTCAAAGAAAGAATTATAAGAATGATGTATTTTCTGATGTATCAGTTAAAATAAATGAATTATCCAAAGAATTCGTTAAAATGAGTAAACTATTTAAAACTTGATTTACAAAAAGTCCATATAGATAAGATTCTATGAAAGAATGTCCTCTCCTTCCTTATTTTTCTTCCACTAGGTATAAAGTATAAAACGATGATAGAGCTTTATTGACATCTATAAAAGAAAAACTTTGAACCTTGCATTGACGTCAGTCAGCTTAGATATCAAGACAAAAGACGAGAGGAATTGAAATGTGAGATCTGAGTTTCGTGATAACAACCTAACGAAAATAGATTTTTTTGTCTTGTAGGATCAGTAAAAATAGATTTTTTTCTTTTAGGATCAGTAAAAATAGATTTTTTGTCTTGCAGGATCAGTAAAAATAGATTTTTTACGTGAAGTCATTGAATATAGATGGGTCAGTGTAGGTCTCAGAATCGACTCTATGAGTGTGATAGGTTCATCTAATGGTTGGATTCTTTTGCGTCACGAGAAAAATAGTTTCAATTTAAAACATCTTTCCAATATTTTCGGAATTTAGCTCGTTAAGTTCACATATTTAGTCACGTACACAGATTTAGTCAGTACCATAACTTAGTCCCCAATTTAGTCAAATCCTCATAATATTCATCTACCTACTTTAAGACGTGTAACTGTTGAATTCAGCCCTCCACTAGTCAGACACATTACATTTTTAAAACGTTTCATCCAAATCCCAAGAGGGGAATGATACAAGAATACATACTGGGAAACATTTTAATCTGGATATAGTCTTGTCTTCATAGGCTGTGTTCAGAGTTTCTTTCAGGTATCTCATCCAGTAGGTGGGGGGGGGGGGGGGGCTTTCTTTAAATGTAAAGTCTTGTCTATACGGATTGTATTGTATTCAACAATACAAATGTTATGTACTCTGTCATAGTTTGAGGCTGTATAGGGTGGAATACTGATTTTTACACGACTAGACAAGTATCTGGTACAAGATGGGACAAGTATCTGGTACAAGATGGGACAAGTATCTGACACAGATAGGACAAGTATCTGGCACAAGATGGGACAAGTATCTGGTACAAGATGGGACAAGTATCTGACACAGATAGGACAAGTATCTGGCACAAGATGGGACAAGTATCTGGTACAAGATGGGACAAGTATCTGACACAGATAGGACAAGTATCTGGCACAAGATGGGACAAGTATCTGGTACAAGATGGGACAAGTATCTGGTACAAGATGGGACAAGTATCTGGTACAAGATGGGACAAGTATCTGGCACAGATAGGACAAGTATCTGGCGCAAGATGGGACAAGTATCTGGCACAAGATGGGACAAGTATCTGGCACAAGATGGGACAAGTATCTGACACAAGATGGGACAAGTATCTGGTACAAGGTGGGACAAGTATCTGGCACAGATAGGACAAGTATCTGGCACAGATAGGACAAGTATCTGATACAAGATGGGACAAGTATCTGGCACAGATAGGACAAGTATCTGGTACAAGATGGGACAAGTATCTGGCACAGATAGGACAAGTATCTGGCACAGATAGGACAAGTATCTGGCACAAGATGGGACAAGTATCTGGCACAAGATGGGACAAGTATCTGACACAGATAGGACAAGTATCTGATACAAGATGGGACAAGTATCTGGCACAGATAGGACAAGTATCTGGCACAAGATGGGACAAGTATCTGGTACAAGATGGGACAAGTATCTGACACAGATAGGACAAGTATCTGGCACAAGATGGGACAAGTATCTGGTACAAGATGGGACAAGTATCTGACACAGATAGGACAAGTATCTGGCACAAGATGGGACAAGTATCTGGTACAAGATGGGACAAGTATCTGGTACAAGATGGGACAAGTATCTGGCACAAGATGGGACAAGTATCTGGTACAAGATGGGACAAGTATCTGGCACAGATAGGACAAGTATCTGGCGCAAGATGGGACAAGTATCTGGCACAAGATGGGACAAGTATCTGGCACAAGATGGGACAAGTATCTGACACAAGATGGGACAAGTATCTGGTACAAGGTGGGACAAGTATCTGGCACAGATAGGACAAGTATCTGGCACAGATAGGACAAGTATCTGATACAAGATGGGACAAGTATCTGGCACAGATAGGACAAGTATCTGGTACAAGATGGGACAAGTATCTGGCACAGATAGGACAAGTATCTGGCACAGATAGGACAAGTATCTGGCACAAGATGGGACAAGTATCTGGCACAAGATGGGACAAGTATCTGACACAGATAGGACAAGTATCTGATACAAGATGGGACAAGTATCTGGCACAAGATGGGACAAGTATCTGGCACAAGATGGGACAAGTATCTGACACAGATAGGACAAGTATCTGGCACAAGATGGGACAAGTATCTGGCACAGATAGGACAAGTATCTGGCACAAGATGGGACAAGTATCTGACACAGATAGGACAAGTATCTGGCACAAGATGGGACAAGTATCTGGTACAAGATGGGACAAGTATCTGGCACAAGATGGGACAAGTATCTGGCACAAGATGGGACAAGTATCTGACACAGATAGGACAAGTATCTGGCACAAGATGGGACAAGTATCTGGTACAAGATGGGACAAGTATCTGGCACAAGATGGGACAAGTATCTGGCACAAGATGGGACAAGTATCTGGCACAAGATGGGACAAGTATCTGGCACAAGATGGGACAAGTATCTGGCACAAGATGGGACAAGTATCTGATACAAGATGGGACAAGTATCTGGTACAAGATGGGACAAGTATCTGATACAAGATGGGACAAGTATCTGATACAAGATGGGACAAGTATCTGGTACAAGATTGGACAAGTATCTGGCACAAGATGGGACAAGTATCTGGCGCAAGATGGGACAAGTATCTGGCACAAGATGGGACAAGTATCTGGCACAAGATGGAACAAGTATCTGACACAGATAGGACAAGTATCTGATACAAGATTGGACAAGTATCTGGTACAAGATGGGACAAGTATCTGGCACAAGATGGGACAAGTATCTGGTACAAGATGGGACAAGTATCTGGTACAAGATGGGACAAGTATCTGGTACAAGGTGGGACAAGTATCTTGCACAAGATGGGACAAGTATCTGATACAAGATGGGACAAGTATCTGGCACAAGATGGGACAAGTATCTGGCACAAGATGGGACAAGTATCTGGCACAGATAGGACAAGTATCTGGTACAAGATGGGACAAGTATCTTGCACAGATAGGACAAGTATCTGGCACAAGATGGGACAAGTATCTGATACAAGATGGGACAAGTATCTGGCACAAGATGGGACAAGTATCTGGCACAAGATGGGACAAGTATCTGGCACAGATAGGACAAGTATCTGGTACAAGATGGGACAAGTATCTGATACAAGATGGGACAAGTATCTGGTACAAGATGGGACAAGTATCTGACACGGATAGGACAAGTATCTGGCACAAGATGGGACAAGTATCTGGCACAAGATGGGACAAGTGTCTTTCACGTACAATTATCATTTTTAAAAATAAAGGTGATATCAAATTTGTATTTAACACAAAACATTGAAATTTGGCTTTAAAAAATGGCTAACTATTGAAAAAATAGAAAACAAAGAGCGCCGACTATTTCTGGAAATAAAAAAAAAAGAGAATGGTTTAGCCTTTAGAAAGTCCATCCAAATTTAGCTGTTAAATCTGTGTCTGATTACTTGATGACGCCAATTGAAAGTGTGTGTGGGAGGTGAGGGTGTGTGTGGGTGTATGCACGTGTGTATGTGGGTTTATCTGTAAGGTGTATTGTAAAAAAAGAACGCAATCAACGCTCAACTGAAATTAAAATTTCATTTAATAAACTACTAATATAAAAAGATGTTTTTCTTTAGCCTTTCACAGTTTCACTTCAACACACACACCGTGTCTAACTTCTGCAGATTCAGTCTCACTTTCACACACTCACACTCACCCACACACACACACACACACAAACACACCGTGTCTCACCTTTCTAGATTCAATGTCTCACTTCCACTCACCCAAAATGTCACATAGTCTCACTGCGACAAAGCCACTGGGTCTTTTTATCTTCACTTACGTTGACTAAGTCTCACTTCCACACATCCACTTTCTCACTTCCACACATCCACTTTCTCACTACCACACATCCACCCACATCCACATTCTCACTTTCCCACATTCACTTTCTCACTTTCCTACATTCACTTTCTCACTTCCACACATCCACTTTCTCACTTTTCCACATCGACATCCACTTTCTCACTTCCCCACATCCACTTTCTCACTTTCCCACATCCACCCACATCCACTTTCTCACTTCCCTATATCCACTTTCTCACTTCCACACATCCACTTTCTCAAATCCACTTTCTCACTTTCCCACATTCACTTTCTCACTTCCACACATCCACTTTCACACTTTCCCACATCCACTTTCTCACTTTCCCACATTCACTTTCTCACATCCACTTTCTCACTTCCCCACATCCACTTTCTCACTTCCACACATCCACTTTCACACTTTCCCAAATCCACTTTCTCACTTTCCCACATTCACTTTCTCACGTCCACTTTCTCACTTCCCCACATCAACTTTCTCACTTCCACACATCCACTTTCTCACATCCACACATCCACTTTCTCACATCCACTTTCTCACTTTCCCACATTCACTTTCTCACTTCCACACATCCACTTTCACACTTTCCCACATCCACTTTCTCACTTTCCCACATTCACTTTCTCACATCCACTTTCTCACTTCCCCACATCCACTTTCTCACTTCCACACATCCACTTTCTCACATCCACTTTCTCACTTTCTCACTTCCCCACATCCACTTTCTCACTTCCACACATCCACTTTCTCACTTCCACACATCCACTTTCTCACATCCACTTTCTCACTTTCCCACATTCACTTTCTCACTTCCCCACATCCACTTTCTCACTTCCACACATCCACTTTCTCACATTCACTTTCTCACTTTCCCACATCCACTTTCTCACTTCCCCACATCCACTTTCTCACTTCCACACATCCACTTTCTCACATTCACTTTCTCACTTTCCCACATCCACTTTCTCACTTCCCCACATCCACTTTCTCACTTCCACACATCCACTTTCTCACATTCACTTTCTCACTTTCCCACATCCACTTTCTCACTTCCCCACATCCACTTTCTCACTTCCACACATCCACTTTCTCACATTCACTTTCTCACTTTCCCACATCCACTTTCTCACTTTCCCACATCCACTTTCTCACTTTCCCACATCCACTTTCTCACTTCCACACATCCACTTTCTCACATTCACTTTCTCACTTTCCCACATCCACTTTCTCACTTCCCCACATCCACTTTCTCACTTCCACACATCCACTTTCTCACATTCACTTTCTCACTTTCCCACATCCACTTTCTCACTTCCCCACATCCACTTTCTCACATTCACTTTCTCACTTTCCCACATCCACTTTCTCACTTTCCCACATCCACTTTCTCACTTCCCCACATCCACTTTCTCACTTCCACACATCCACTTTCTCACATTCACTTTCTCACTTTCCCACATCCACTTTCTCACTTCCCCACATCCACTTTCTCACTTCCACACATCCACTTTCTCACATTCACTTTCTCACTTTCCCACATCCACTTTCTCACTTCCCCACATCCACTTTCTCACATTCACTTTCTCACTTTCCCACATCCACTTTCTCACTTTCCCACATCCACTTTCTCACTTCCCCACATCCACTTTCTCACTTCCCCACATCCACTTTCTCACTTTCCCACATCCATTAGCGGGACGTAGCTAAGCTGTAATGGATTTATGACCACGCGAAGTGGCGTGCGCATAACATCTGCGCATGAGTACCGCTATAGGGATTGTCGTACTAAAAATAGACCTTTCGGAAAGGTCAGAAATTATGTAGACGAGGCCGACAACGTGATACTAAAAATAAAACGAGTCTTAAAACTAGACGGAACATAGTCAATGCATAATACAGATATCCTTTTGAATGTGGCAGATGAAGTAGAGTTCATTTATTTCTGTGATCTCGACATTTGAGTAATAGTGTGATACCGTCAGAGATGAGTGGACTACAGACAGAGTTTCTTCCAGGCGTCTCTTCCGCACCCCCCCCCCCTCCCCCCAAGAAAGTCTACCGTGCCCCTGAAAGAGAGGGAACTTATATAAAAAGTATGAACTTTTACTAGTGTCCGCCCCCAACCCCCCCCTCCACGGAAAATGTAGACCGCCCCCCCATCCCCTCCGAAAATATCAAGTGCCCCCCCCCCCCCCCGGGAGAAAAAAGTCTGGAAGAAACACTGGCTACAGAACGTCCTTTCTTCGGACTTTTGTTCGAGATCCGAACTCGAGACTTTCGTGTTAGCAGTCCTGAGTCTCTCCACAAATGCAGTTGGAGTATTGTAATATTAATCTTGAAACTGGCAACAAAAAGCCAGTCATTGAACGTAGAGGGCCTAGACATTTTACAAACTAGTCTAACCACTAGTTAACTAGAGTTCTACTTCATTATGACCTAGTCTAACCACTAGTTAACTAGAGGTCTACTTCATTATGACCTAGTCTAACCACTAGTTAACTAGAGGTCTACTTCATTATGACCTTGTCTAACCACTAGTTAACTAGATGTCTACTTCATTATGACCTAGTCTAACCACTTGTTAACCACTTGTCTACTTCATTACAACCTAGTCTAACCACTAGTTAACCACTTGTCTACTTCATTACAACCTAGTCTAACCACTAGTTAACCACTTGTCTACTTCATTACAACCTAGTCTAACCACTAGTTAACCACTTGTCTACTTCATTATGATCTAGTCTAACCACTAGTTAACCACTTGTCTACTTCATTACAACCTAGTCTAACCACTAGTTAACCGGAGGTCTACTTCATTATGATCTAGTCTAACCACTAGTTAACCACTTGTCTACTTCATTACAACCTAGTCTAACCACTAGTTAACCACTTGTCTACTTCATTACAACCTAGTCTAACCACTAGTTAACCACTTGTCTACTTCATTATGATCTAGTCTAACCACTAGTTAACCACTTGTCTACTTCATTACAACCTAGTCTAACCACTAGTTAACCGGAGGTCTACTTCATTATGATCTAGTCTAACCACTAGTTAACCACTTGTCTACTTCATTACAACCTAGTCTAACCACTAGTTAACCGGAGGTCTACTTCATTATGACCTAGTCTAATCACTGGTTAACCAGAGGTCTACTTCATTATGACCTAGTCTAACCACTAGTTAACCAACTTGTCTACTTCATTACAACCTAGTCTAACCACTGGTTTACCAACTTGTCTACTTCATTACAACCTAGTCTAACCACTGGTTTACCAACTTGTCTACTTCATTACAACCTAGTCTAACCACTGGTTTACCAACTTGTCTACTTCATTACAACCTAGTCTAACCACTGGTTTACCAACTTGTCTACTTCATTACAACCTAGTCTAACCACTAGTTTACCACTTGTCTATTTCATTACAACCTAGTCTAACCACTGGTTTACCAACTTGTCTACTTCATTACAACCTAGTCTAACCACTAGTTTACCACTTGTCTATTTCATTACAACCTAGTCTAACCAGTAGTTTACCAACTTGTCAAGCGGACACTGGGATTTGAAATACTCGAACATCATGTCCGCCATTTTAACAAGATCCTATCGTAGTTTTAAGAAACACTCCGTCAAAGTGATACATGGAGAGGAACAATTGACTCCTTTCGTCAAGATCGGCGCACTCCCCCCCCCCCCCCCCCAATGAACACATCCACAGCCCTTCCTCGCCACCCCCTCCCCTCACAAGATATGAAATTTATATAATTGGTATATAAAATACATACTTGAGCCAGTTTACCCCCACCCCACATCACGGATTTATTAAGAATGTCCTCCGGAAGTTGTAAGTGCCCCCCCCCTCGGAGAAAACATGTCCGAAAGAAACCCTGATCGAGATCAGATAAGATTGCTCGTGTTTGTCTAAAAATACAGGCTATTCAACCCATGGTACGATGACAAAAATAGCGTCATTATTTTGTCACGTGTTCACAAGATGGCGGATACACTTTCCGCTGGTATCCAACTTAAACACTTAATTAGCGGCCTACATTAATTTTATCCAATCAACTGAAGGAATGATATGAAATCTTTTTACATCCGGTTTAAGTCTGTTAAACCAATTAAAAAATAGCTTTGAATGTCATTAGCAAACATAAAAGAAGTTTTTTAACAATAAAAGTTGTGAAAGGTTTTTTTAAAACATATAAAGTGAAGGAGGAAGTAGATTTAGATTTATTTCAGGCACGAAGGAATTAATTACCTGACAGATATGAGGTAGTAAATTCAGTGCGAATACAAGGACAGATACATAAACATACACACACACATACATGAAAAACACATACACACATACAAACACACACACACATAAACATACACACACGAATACACTACAATGCATTTAAAATATATTCACACATGTATCTAAACTGGGTCTACGACAAATTCCCGAAAGACACTTGCCCGAATGCCGTTTGCCCGAAGGCCGATTTCCCGAATGGACACTTGCCCGAATGCGACAAATGCCAGAATGGACACTTGCCCGAATGCGACAAACGCCCGAATGGACACTTGCCCTAATGCGACAAATGCCCGAATGGACACTGCCCGAATGCGACAAATGCCCGAATGCCACTTCATTCGGGCAAGTGTCTTTCGGGAAAACGTCCGGCTCGCATCTAAACTTGCCCCTAAACAAGAACACACATATACACTAATACACTTACACACATACAATCATAGAAACAAAAACAAACACATATAATTATATTATATAAACAAAATCAGTCACATACACAATCTTGATTACATCCAACACATACACACGTGCGTACAGTTAAAATCCTACATACAAACACATAAACATACAAACACACAAACATACAAACACACAAACATACACAGTCGCTACAAGTACGGGTTGAGGGGAATGGACATGGGTTGTGGTTAGTATGATTGTGGTTGGTAGGATTGTGGATGGTAGGATTGTGGTTGTGGGCGGTAGGGTTACGGTTTGTAGTTGTTGGGGATAGGGTTGTAGGGTTGGGAGTGATATATTTTCTGTTGTGGTTGGTACGGTTGTGGTTGGTAGTGTTATGGCTGTGGGTGGTAGGGTTGGGGTGGGGGCGGTAGGGTTGTGTTTTTTGGGATAGGGTTGGGGTTGGTAGAGTTATGGTTGTGGTTGGTGGGGATAAGGTTGGGAATCGAGTTAGTAATGACGGCTTCGGTAAAATATAAAAATAGGATATTCTTTAAATAACATTATCCTCACCATTAAAATGAGTTAAATGAAATTTATAAGTGTTGGCTATTAAAACAACGTCTTCATTTTACAAATTCAGACAGACTTAAGAAGAAAAAAATAATGGGAAAGAATATAATTATGTGGGGCCACTTAAAAGACGATTATCTTCCCTTTAAGATTGTTGATAGAGCAAAACATGAGCTAAATGTAACATTAACTCCCCTTACAATAACCGAATTTTATGTAGAGAACTCACATCAACTTTACAAAAAAACACGAGTAAACGCAATACACGTGCATGCTCAGCTATTGAACTCACGAGAAAAAAACCCCAGGTAATTCCACAAGTGGTGTTTAAGTTTCTCGGTGGGTTTTTTTATGCTCGAAGTTTTAAAATCTTGAACTGCGCAGTGGGTTTTACCTGTTGCTGAGAATAATGTGTTCTCATGAAGGGTTAGACTCGAGGTAATGTATCGATCAAAGAAGTCTCGTCTTTGTTATCTTCTCTTTGTCTGGGTTATGCGTCTTTGTTAATGTTATAGAGGAGATGTTATAATAATACATTACAAAGTACTTGTTTTTTTTTTCTTGAAGCACACATAGTTTAAAATATTTGAAAATTCACAACATCATATGCATCAAAATCACTAAAGCACATCACACTAACCACCTTCACACTAACCCACATCACATCACACTAATCCACACCATATTACAGTATCACACATCACACTAATCCACATCACACTAGCCCACATCACACCACAGTAACCAACATGAGAGCACAGATTACGACAAGTACGAGCCGTCACGGTCAATGATCACAAATGTCAACCTCTGCTACAGCTACGTCATCGACTCATTAAAGTTAAGATCAAACACACCACTTTTAATGACATCTTTAATTAAACATTTTTCACTCACACCTCACACTTTTTGACTCCACTAATTACACGCTCCCCCCTCCCCCCTGTGTTGACTCACGCCTCTTCATCTTCCTCTGATCTATTTTTATCTCCAGACTCACGTGCTAATCAATCCAAGGTCGCCGTCTCCAGACCGTACAGCAGCGTACCGGCACCAACCGTTAAAGACTGCGGCACCGCTACAGAGAAAAAATGACTTAATCATAGAGATGAGTCAACAGCTATGTCAGACTCAATTTTTGAGTCATTGCGTCACTGAGTCACCAAGACACTGAATCAGTCAAGATATTATTGAGTTACGTCATCGTGCCAACATGGCGAGTCGGTTGTGCAACATAACGGGAATCACGTGACTGATGATAGCTGGCATCATGTGGTTCTGTTTGGTGCTTGCACGGACTTGTACAACCTACACACACTTAAACCATGGCGACCATTCAGCTTTATTTAAGTACCCAGCTAAAATAAAACATCATTTTACAACGATGCGGCTTATGCAGCATTTATAACGTTTATTGATTAAGATGTACTAAAGCTCCGGTTAAACCGAGTTAAATCAATAAAGCACACGATGAAAAGAAAATCTACATAGACAATTATTTGCTGATATACACTAGACACAACGACTCATCTTTGTCTATCTGTAGCTTGTGTGATCTGTTTAATGTTTCACCATCTGGACAATGAACATTTTCAAAAGGTTTAAGAAACTAGGGATATGTTGCAAGAATATTTTTAAACAATTAGAATAATTAATTAATTTAATGACTCAATAACAGAATCAGGAGAACGTTGACCCCGAGTTTTCTTGGGGTCACGTGACGTCATATCTTCCGTTTGATCGTCTGTTGGCTCAAGGAGAACTTAAAAATATGCGCGGGAAAATCGTTAGGGAACAAAAAAAAATTCTTTAACGATTCTGGCATAACATCACAAACACATTTGCATACACATACATACACACAGACACACTCACACCAACTTCATTTACACATATTTTTATTCACACACACACACACACACACACACACACACACACACACACACACACACACACACACACACACACACACACACACACACACACACATGGACATACACACTTACCTCACACATACACGCCCCACTAAATCTTCAGCCAAGACTTCTTTTCTTTTGCAGTTCATTTTGTGTTTTTTTCTACCTAACTATTTCTTAAAGATCCATTTCTACATAACGAAAATGTATCTGTTTTCTTGTTGCGTGAAAACTGAGAAATTTATGACGTCAGGGGTGACGGATAAATGCACGATAAGAACAGGGTTATTGACCCCGCAATTCTCCTAAAGTCTGGACCTTCAGATGTCTGACATCTATACCTACATCAGCTGGTTGTGTACTACACAATGGATGTCCCAAACTTTACATAAGTGATGCATTGTAAAACAATGGCAATCATAATGATGATCGCCGTGTTCATTGTAAAGCTCTCATTCAATATTTACACATTGCTGGCTATTTTTTCATGCATTTGTTCTCCATTGATTCAATGTTGACAGGTCGACAACTGACTTAGTAACAGGGGCGGAACTACAGTGCCGCCAGACCCCGCAATGCGGGGGGGGGGGGGGCCCAGACCAACTGGGGGCCCAAAAATCCTGGCTAAATTATTTTTAAAAAATTTAAAAAAAAAATAAATTAGGTGGAGGTCGAGTTATCTTTCTTCTACAGTTACAAACAAACACGATAGTCGGCAAACGTCTTTGAGAAAAATGCACTGACTATAGCTCGAGAGACCGCCAGACATATAGACAACTTCAAAGACGAAGCATCTGAAATTTGACTGTGCCGGTACGCTTTGAAATCGGGCTGGGGAAATGTTGCGGCGAGGCGACTATCCTGGTCTTCTAGACGATCGGAAAAAGTCTGCACTATTAATGTAGATGTTTATCGGCGCTTTCTTGTCCCCTTCCCTTCCCAACTCTCTCCCCCCCCCTCCCCCTACCCCTCACTTCTACCCCTCACCACACCCTTACTCTTACAATAAGATGTAATGCATAGATTAACGAACCGTCTATGAACTGTAAACTGACCACTTCTGCACATTTTGTTAAAGACACTAGTCAGTAGTTGTTCATTTACCTGATGAACAGGGGTGGAACTACAGTCCCGCCAGAACCCGCAATGCGCGGGGGGGGGGGGGGGGGAGCTCTGCCGGAAGAAACAATGTGTCACACCCATCACCCGTGCAGTAATGTAACCGGTAGCTCCAAGAGCCCCGTGACTCCCCTGACACCTGGGCCGTCGCAGAGGGATTTACAGCATGCCTTGGCGTGTCTAGTTGGTAGTGTGGACAAACCCGCGCCCTAAGATCCAAGAAATGAACTGCCGACATTGTTAACATTTAATTCAACTTCTGGAAAACAGGGCACACGGTTAGTAACGTTTTGATGAAAGCCTTAGTTTGGTGTGTTGGACTAGATTTAGAAAGGGGCCAGCTCGTGTGTTGGAAAACCTCTGATTTATTCGTGTACCAGATGGAATTTTTTTTAAATTGAGAGCGAACCTCGTTATATATATATATATATATATATATATATATATATATATATATATATATATATATATATATATATATATATATATATATATATATGGGGGGCCCAAAAATTTTTTTTGCGGGGTGGCCCATTTTTTCTAGTTCCGCCACTGCTTAGTAATGCATTTTATTGTAAATTCTCTGTGGCCCATTTACATGGAGCCGTAATATAGTAACATAGAGCCGTAATACAGTTACATGGAGCCGTAATATAGTAACATGGAGCCGTAATATAGTAACATGGAGCCGTAATACAGTAACATGGCGCCGTAATAAAGTAACATGGAGCCGTAATATAGTTACATGGAGCCGTAATATAGTTACATTGAGCCGTAATATAGTTACATAGAGCCGTTATATAGTTACATGGAGCCGTAATGTAGTTACATAGAGCCGTAATATAGTAACAAGGAGCCGTAATATAGTAACAAGGAGCCGTAATATAGTTACAGGGAGCCGTAATTTAGTAACATGGAGCCGTAATATAGAAACATGGAGCCATAATATACTTGCATGTAGCCATACATAAGTCATGCGTTTCTAGTCGCTAGTCGTGAACGACCTTCACCTTGAGATACGGATATAAAAAATGCAACAGTAAATGAGCAGATTGAGGGATTGGGGCGTGTCTTGCATATGATTAACATAATTACCATACATGTTTCAGGATTATTGATAGCTCTGCGTCGTATCTGCCCATCAGATGATAGCCCTCACCCCTCACCCCCACCCCTACGTACTATTTCCCCATCAAACAGAAAGTGTGGGAGTAATAGTGGGATAGTGAGATAGTGGGATAGTGAGATAGTGGGATAGTGAGATAGTGGGATAGTGAGATAGTGAGATATTGGGATAGTGGGATAGTGAGATAGTGGGATAGTGAGATAGTGAGATATTGGGATATTGGGATAGTGAGATAGTGGGATAGTGGGATAGTGGGATAGTGAGATAGTGAGATATTGGGATAGTGAGATAGTGGGATAGTGAGATATTGGGATAGTGAGATAGTGAGATATTGGGATAGTGAGATAGTTGGATAGCGAGATAGTGGGATAGTGAGATAGTGGGATAGTGAGATAGTGAGATTTACTTAGATTGTAGACTGTATGTATTCGGTGTTATTTACATGAGATTCAGTTGGAGGTTACTTAACGTTAGGGGGCACTTAACATTCGATGTCAATTCCAGATTTTACCGGCGTTAGGGGGCACTTAACATTCGATGTCAATTCCAGATTTTACCGGCGTTAGGGGGCACTTAACATTCGATGTCGATTCCAGATTTTAACGTTAGGGGGCACTTAACATTCGATGTCAATTCCAGATTTTACCGGCGTAAAGGGGGTACTTAACATTCGATGTCGATTCCAGATTTTAACGTTAGGGGGCACTTAACATTCGATGTCGATTCCAGATTTTACCGGCGTAAAGGGGGTACTTAACATTCGATGTCAATTCCAGATTTTAACGTTAGGGGGCACTTAACATTCGATGTCAATTCCAGATTTTACCGGCGTAAAGGGGGTACTTAACATTCGATGTCAATTCCAGATTTTAACGTTAGGGGGCACTTAACATTCGATGTCTATTCCAGATTTTACCGGCGTTAGGGGGCACTTAACATTCGATGTCTATTCCAGATTTTACCGAGAAGAAAAGATCCATCTCTATGACAAATTAACAGTCTAATAGAATTTAAAGCTTTAATTTACACATAAAAGTTCGATGCTTTTAAGTAAATCGATACTTATTTTTAGACATTATATCAACAAAATTATAAAAATACGCTTCGCTTTTTGATTTGCTAGTTACGAAATAAACCAATGAAGAAAGAACACTAGATCACGATCACTACCCAAAGATTATTTCAGGAGTCTCCCCGGGGAGAACGACCATTTACTTCCGTAAAACCTCCCCCTTCTCATCTGGACAACACAAACATATTCTTATATGATGAGTGACTGGACTTAATCCCCTGAAGTCCGTGATGATCTATGGCTGCAGCTATACATCTCTACCCAATGGCTGCAGCTATACATCTCTACCCAATGGCTGCAGCTATACATCTCCACCGGACTCTGTTTTGAGCAACTCTCTTCAGTTGGGCCCATGTAAACCCAGCATCCCTGCTTCTCTTTCCACAGTTTTTCCCAAGGATTGTTTACTTTTATTTTCTTTTCCCCAGGGGAAAATACATTAAAGTTGGCCCAACGTCCGGTTGAAAAAGGAGGATTGAAGTGGCTATCAAGTATCAACCCAGTCTCGTAATAAAAACACAAACAACCCAAGTTCCAGAAACTGCCAATTCACCAACCCAAGCTCCAGAAACTACCAATTCACCAACCCAAGCTCCAGAAACTACTAATTCACCAACCCAAGCTCCACAAACTACTAATTCACCAACCCAAGCTACAGAAACTGCTAATTCACCAACCCAAGCTCCAGAAACTACTAATTCACCAACCCAAGCTCCAGAAACTACTAATTCACCAACCCAAGCTCCAGAAACTACTAATTCACCAACCCAAGCTACAGAAACTGCTAATTCACCAACCCAAGCTACAGAAACTACTAATTCACCAACCCAAGCTCCAGAAACTACTAATTCACCAACCCAAGCTACAGAAACTACTAATTCACCAACCCAAGCTCCACAAACTACTAATTCACCAACCCAAGCTACAGAAACTACTAATTCACCAACCCAAGCTACAGAAACTACTAATTCACCAACCCAAGCTCCACAAACTACTAATTCACCAACCCAAGCTCCAGAAACTACTAATTCACAAACCCAACCCCAACTTGGTTGAGGAGGTTCCTCTTTACAAGAGCCCATCATACATTATGTAAATCGAAATATAATTAAATTAGTGTCCGCCTACCAGGAAATTCAAGTGAACCCCTCCCCCGGAAATTTCAATCTTCCCTCTCCTCGGAGAAAATGTCCGTAAGAAACCCCGACTCTACTTAACGAGAACTCTATGTGACAAAAATATAGAACAAAAACTAGAACAAAAATATAGAACAAAAACTAGTAAAACAATTATAGACCAAAAACTAGAACAAAAATATAGAACAAAACTTAGAACTCAATTATAGAACAAAAAGTACAAAAAACTAGAACTAAAACTAGAACATACATACGAGAATGAAACCCCTCAAGAACGAGATCAGGACGTAATGTACGTACACTGGCCGAGGTCACGACGTGTACTTTGGGCGAGGTCGACTGGGTGTGAGACGGTGCGACGTCAACCAATCAATAGATTAGCGGCATCGATCTGCGACAGATTTGCCAGACAAAAGACGTCGGATGGATGCTAGGATGTCAGTCTGTCAATAGATTAAAGTTATTGATCTCAGATGTCAGTCTGTCAATAGATTAAAGTTATTGATCTGAGACAGATGAGCCAGACAAAGGACGCTCTAGACTGTTCGATACGTTAAGTAGAGTAGATGTCTGTGAAGGTAACGGTTCAAGTTGGTGCGTTGAGATAAAGCTTGCTGTCATGTTAGTGATACGCCTAGCTATCATGCCAGTGACTCGTCTGTCTTGTCAGTAACACGCCTCACTGTCATGTTAGTGACAAGTCTAAATGTCATGTCAGTAACACATCTAGCTGCCATGTCATGCCGATGACACGCATAACTGTCATCTGGCTGTTAAGTGAAACATCTGACATTCCAAGAGCTAGACGACTGCCCAATACTATCCAGTATAGACCTTATTTTGTTACATAAAAAACTAAAACTTTATGTTGGTATCAGCTGGTAGCCTCCATATAACTTTATCTTTGAGTATCTATTTCTCTTTCTCTTTGACTAGCTATATATTCCATGTTTTGTAGTCTCTTGCTACAGATGTTCAAGTGGGACAAAATAATTGGTCGTTCACATGCAGGTGAGAAAATTGTCAGGTAGATGTAAAGATAATTTTAGTGTCTGCTGTTATATGTACTGGACTGTCATCTAGTTGGTCTGTCATCTAGTTGGTCTGTCATGTAGTCAGTGTATTATCCTGTTGGTCTGTCTTGTAGTTGGTCTGTCATTCAGTTGGTCTGTCATGTAGTCAGTGTATTATCCTGTTGGTCTGTCTTGTAGTTAGTCTGTCATCCAGTTGGTTTGTCATTCATTAGGTCTGTCATGTATTCAGTGTATTATCCTGTTGGTCTGTCATGTAGTCAGTGTGTTATCCTGTTGCTCTATCATGAAGAGCTGTCATTATCTTGGTCCGTCTGCTGTCATCCAGCAAGCCAACACAATCAACACAAAGAAGTTTGTACAACCATGTCTGATGAAGACTTAAGACTTTAGGTCTGGAAGATGATTGGCACGTAACAGGTGAGCTGAGAGTTCAATGATTACATAATCGATACATGCATTCAACTGTGCTGTAGTCAACGAGCATATCTTAACTCCGTCGTCTTGTTTGTAATTGTTGCTGGTTTGGTTCAAGTAGGTATTTTATTTTGAAAGTAGGCAATTCATTTTGAAAGTAGGCAATTCATTTTGAAAGTAGGCAATTCATTTTGAAAGTAGGCAATTCATTTTTAAAGTAGGCAATTCATTTTTAAAGTAGGCAATTCATTTTGAAAATAGGCAATTTATATTGAAAGTTGGCAATTCAGTTTGAAAGTGGGCTATTCATTTTGAAAGTAGGCAATTCAGTTTGAAAGTAGGCAATTCCTTTTAAAAGTTGGCAATTCCTTTTCAAATTGGAAATTCATTTTTAAAGTAGGCAATTCTTTTAAAGCAGTCACGTACATTCAATCTGACACATCAATCTTGTGACTAGCTCGTGCATTCAGTCAAATTATCTGTGCTGTATCTTTACACAAATATCGTATCTTTACACACGTATCTGTGGTGTATCTTTACGATTGTAGGAAAAAAAGTCACAGGAAAAAAAAACACAGGAAAAAAAAACACAGAAAAAAAGTCACAGGAAAAAAAGTCACAGGAAAAAAAGTCACAGGAAAAAAAGTCACAAATATATATTTGCATGATATTTGTTAACACTTTTATGTATTAAATATTTAGAGAGTGCAAATTAACTTAGGATTAATTAAATGTAATGTAATGTGTGTAGGCTGTATACGCATAGGAATTTTTATAATTCATCTAAAAATATTTATTATGAAGTATGTAGATTGTAATTATTTTAAACTTAAGATTAGTAGCATTTAATAGAATGCTCCTAAGTCCACGTTTTTCATCGTGTTTTTTTTTTAAATACCAATATTAAATGACCGTGAAATGGTAAGTTCATCTGACTTGCTGCCCTCAACTCATGGCAACAATAGTTATGTTTAGTTCAACCACCTTTACTTCCCTCATTTATCACGCTCATTACATAACAAAACTTAGGTTTAAAACAGAAAGCCGACAAGGTTCAAAGGCTGTCGATGACGCATAACGTCAACAACACACAATATGTTCGGACAATGCCTACTGAGGAGAGGCCGACCAGAGAATAGCCTACGGCAAAATGTGCCTAAATTTCTTTTATAATTAACTTTTCTACCGCGTATTTAACTAAATACGTAACAAATGTTGAGATTGCTGTGTTAATTATCTTAGAGTATTTTTTACTTACAATTGTTATAAATCATAAGTCTTTTAACGTCTATAAATAATTTATGCCATCAAAAAATACAACCCACAACAATAAACATACAAAATTTTACAATTGTTATCAAATTAATAAAAATATTTCTAAAAAGATTTTTGTGACTTTTTTCTGTGACTTTATTTCTGTGACTTTTTTTCCGATAAAATTTTTCCACTGTGACTTTTTTTCTGTGACTTTTTTTCCTAGCAAAAACTGTGACTTTTTTTCTGTGTTTTTTTTTCCTGTGACTTTTTTTCCGTTTACCATCTTTACATAGCGACACTAACACGACATTTACATAGCGACCTTTGAACCCCGTATGTTGAATTGACTAGACAAACACACGCTACAGAAGTGCATGGTCTGTTTGAGATTTGTTCATGTTGACATAATTTGTCACGGTCGTGCGGTCAGTGGTAGCTCACTGTGACGTCACACGACTGATTCTCACACGTGACCAGCGGGTTGAGGCTGGACCTTGGTCTCTAGACGATTCTCTGATCCTGGCTCATGAAAATTTAATGGATGTAAAAATATTCTTCTAAGTACGGCCCCGGTCTTTAGCCAGCCATGAACTCACAGAGTTCGATCTTAGAGCTATAAGCGTGAGTATGTGTGCTGGAGTGTACGTTTTTTTGTGTGTGTGAGCATGTGTGTATGAGTGTATGTGAGTGTATGAATATGTGTTTATGTTTTTGTGTGTGAGTGTGTGTGCGAATATAAGTGTGTTTGAGTGTGTCAAAATGCGCTGTAAGTTTTTGTGACTGTGTGTATGTGCTTATTTATGATTGGTGTATCTATTAGTGAATGTGTTTGTTTGTGTGAAGGTGTGTATATGAGTTTGTGTTTTTGCATGTGTGTCTGTATCAATGATGCATGTATAAGTGGCTTGGGAATGAATGTGAGTGTGTGTATGTGTGTTTATGTATCAATGGTGTGTGTGTGAGTGTGTGTGTGAGTATGAGTGAGTGTGAGTACACGTGTGTGCATGTTCACGCGTGAGCACGATTCTCGCTTCATGTCCGTACAGCTGCGAACATGTCACATGAGGCTAGTTCCACGTCAGGGCCGTTTCTCACAGCCCCCTCGGGGCGGGGGGGGGGGGGGGAGGGGGAAGGGTGACTCACCCCACTTACTCACCTACACGATTCATAGTGGAATCAATGGCTGGGATTTATGGCATGTTTGTAAAGGCTATATTTATTTTTAATGGGTTATGGTCATGTTTATCTTAATGGACCTAGCTAGGGCCTAGTTTATTTCCAGTGGGCATATTGTCCCTGGTTTAATATCGAGGAGGGGGGATATAAACCGGACACCAGCCATATCATGTATCGTTTAAATTATATTGCAAATAGTAAATGTGTCGGCAATAGGGGTGATCTAATTGAGAACCCTTGTGAAAACTGTTGCTAAGGTAAACAGTAAGATTCAATGTTTACCTTGTGTGACCTTTGGATGAGATCAGCCATGTTAGTTGTTACCCTGATCATCTAGATTAGCCGAACTCTAATTTACACACAGCGTCATAGGTCGACAAATAGAAATGTGAAATATTGTGTCAGATCTGTTTTTGTAACGGAGAATGTGAAATATTGTGTCAGGTCTGTTTTTGTAACGGAGAATGTGAAATATTGTGTCAGGTCTGTTTTTATGATGGAGAATGTGAAATATTGTGTCAGGTCTGTTTTTATGATGGAGAATGTAAGAAACTGTTTTAGATCTGTTGTGAAAGAACAAAATGTGAAAAATTTTACTAAGATTTTTAGTCCTGGTGTAAATCACTCTCTGACACTGTCCTAGCTGACACTGTCAGCAATGTTTGTTTCCAATGCACGAGCTTTCATTGATTGGTGAGTAAACAATTGGCGCGTGACGAGAGTTAATTTTAAACTTTTGTTTACAGTCAACTTGGACTAGTTTCACGTCCAATTTTTTTGGGTGCACTTTTTTGTCCAATTTTATTGTGCACTTTTGTCGTATCTTATTTTATTGTCTATTTTTATTGTGTACAAATTTGTCATGTACCGTTCTGTTGTGTTTCACTTGGAATAAAGTTGTATTAAAAGAGTGTTCAAATATAGGTGATAAGTCTATAAATAGGGTCACCTGTCGGCTGTCGTTCGGATTATTGGTTGAGCTTTTGTCCGACTATTTCTTTGGCTATTAGTACGGATACTGTTACGGCTGCTGGTACAGCTGTTGGTAGGACTATTAGCACGGTTATGACAAAAGCCTACGTGTTTCATTGGCCAAGAAATGCGAGATACGAGCGTCCAATTAACTTGATCTGATATCCGGTTACGGTGGAGACAGCCGGCACAGATGTCCGGTCACATGAGGGTTAAGCCGGCTTTTGATGTAACCGTTAATTAGACACATTTTTACAGAACCCGTAGTAAACTAGTAAACATAGGCGTATCTCTAGGTGGTAAATATGCGGTATCTGCCCTTCCATGGAAGTGATGTCGTGGACTGCTCACACCACTAGGTAGACTAACCACCTGTCTATAAACCAACAAATATGTTGTATCCCCCCACCATGCTCACCCCCCCTCCCCCCTCCAATACCGTCCATACACCAACAAAATGGCGGAAGATTGATCTTGGTGATCAGTATTGCGCGGATAATGAAGTAAATATTTTAATTCTTTCCTGTGACATTCACACGTGACCTTGACATTGAAATCTATTTTAAAATGTTTTAACAACGTCGCCTTCTTGTTCACAATTTATTTCAGCCAATCAAATCCATGTTTACATCCTGCAAAAGTCGACACACCTCTAGTCAAATTGTTTTAATTTTTACAAATCTTGTTGATCGGATTTAAAAAGGAAAATTTAATCCTTAAAACTTTTTTTTTCAATAGTTCCTGTGATAGTTCAATGTCATGAAACTAATTATACATGAACACGAACAGTTTATTTGCTAAATTGTTGCGAGAATGAGACCTAACACAGAGAGACTAATAGTTTGTAATTTTTTAACGTTTAAGTTAGGTTTGATGTTTGGGTATGATGTACTCGTCAAAAGGTCGCTCAGTGACTGCAACATGGGTAACACATCGCGGCCTATGCGTGTGTTGATTTAAAAACAAAGTTATAGCAAAGTTATGGTGAGTTTAAAGTTATAGCTAACGAATATCAACCTCATTTAGAAATGTACTGGTGAGGTTAAAGTTATAGCTAACTAAAATTAAAGTTATATCGAGGTTATAGTGAAGTTATAGCTAACGAATATCAAACTTGACGCGGTGTAATAGTCAGGCTAAAGTTATAGCTAACGAATATAAAAGTTACAAAAGAAGTTTAGACAAGACGTTGCAATGTTGTAGCTATGTTTGAAGCGAAGATAGGTTGAAACTGCAGAGATGTAATAGCACTAGATGTTTGCAGTAGATCTCTAAATTAGATCTTTAAAATACATCTCTAAATTAAATCTTTAAACTAGATCTCTAAACTAGATCTCTAAACTAGATCTCTAAACTAGATCTCTAAACTAGATCTCTAAACTAGATCTCTAAACTAGATCTCTAAACTAGATCTCTAAACTAGATCTCTAAACTAGATCTCTAAACTAGATCTCTAAACTAGATCTCTAAACTAGATCTCTAAACTAGATCTCTAAAATAGATCTCTAAACTAGATCTCTAAACTAGATCTCTAAACTAGATCTCTAAACTAGATCTCTAAACTAGATCTCTAATCTAGATGCCTCAACTAGAAGACTACATCTAGTTCATATTTGCCTCCATGTCGAAACTGCAGTCCTCTGTGACACGGGTTCAAATAATATGTTTTTTTTTTTAAGGTTTCCTATTTCATCTTCTTTATTTGACATCAAGGCTGACTAAAAGTCGATTGCCTGAGTTTACTTCAAGACGTTCATTGAACCAATGTGGCCATGTTCATTTCTCAATTTAAAATTAAGAACAGCATTGAGTAAGCTTATGTGTCCCACTTCTTTAAGTACTGCCTTAGATTATCGACCTAAGTATGTTGATGACTCCACTAAACTATCCACATGACTCTACTGATGACTTCACTAAACTGCAGTGGCGTAGCGACCCTTCCCGGCGCCCGGGGACATACTTTCAATTTGGCGCCGCCCTCGGGAGCAAATTTTCGATTTGCACCCCCCCCCCCTCGAACTTTTCATTTGCACCCCCCCTCAAACTTTCGATTTGCACCCCCCCCCCCTCGAACTTTTCATTTGCACCCCCCCTCAAACTTTCAATTTGGCGCCCCCCTAAGGTCGGCGCCCGGGAACATATGTCCCCCCCGCCCCCCCCCCCCCTCGCTACGCCTCTGCTAAACTGTCCACATGACTCGACTGATGACTCCACTAAACTGTCCACACGACTCTACTGATGACTCCACTAAACTGTCCACACGACTCTACTAATGACTCCACTAAACTGTCCAAGTGACTCGACTGATGACTCCACTAAACTGTACACATGACTCCACTGATGACTCCAGTAGGCTATCCTCATGATAGTACTGGTGACTCCACTGAACTGTCCACATGACTCGACTGATGACTCCACTAAACTGTCCACATGACTCTACTGATGACTTCACTACACTGTCCACATGACTCGACTGATGACTCCCCTCCCGACAGATCTGCACCAAGTTGCGACTTCATGTTTTCCAGACAAAAATAGTTCGTCCTTGATCGGCAGGTTACACAATTCACATATTGATTCGACCCCCCCCCTTCCCCCCTCCCCCGGGCTGAGCGACAAGACAGACCGAGTAGGCGAGTCACTTACGGGGTTTCAAATTTTTTGTTTTCCATTTTCACTTGACGCCACATTTAGCTCTTTCTTGATCTTTGATTTAAAAGTGTGATATGGGTTTAGATGCAAGAAATAAAAGTGTGATATGGGTTTAGCTGCAAGAAATAAATGTGTGATATGGGTTTAGCTGCAAGAAATAAATGTGTGATATGGGTTTAGCTGCAAGAAATAAATGTGTGATATGGGTTTAGCTGCAAGAAATAAAAGTGTGATGTGAGTTTAGCTGCAAGAAATAAAAGTGTGATATGGGTTTAGCTGCAAGAAATAAATGTGTGATATGGGTTTAGCTGCAAGAAATAAATGTGTGATATGAGTTTAGCTGCAAGAAATATAAGTGTGATGCGAGTTTAGCTGCAAGAAATATAAGTGTGATGCGAGTTTAGCTGCAAGAAATAAAAGTGTGATATGGGTTTAGCTGCAAGAAATAAAAGTGTGATATGGGTTTAGCTGCAAGAAATAAAAGTGTGATTTGGATTTAGCTGCAAGAAATAAAAGTTTGATATGAATTTAGCTGCAAGAAATATAAGTGTAATATGGGTTTAGCTGCAAGAAATAAAAGTTTGATATGGGTTTAGCTGCAAGAAATAAAAGTTTGATATGAATTTAGCTGCAAGAAATATAAGTGGGATATGGGTTTAGCTGCAAGAAATAAAAGTTTGATATGGGTTTAGCTGCAAGAAATAAAAGTTTGATATGAATTTAGCTGCAAGAAATATAAGTGGGATATGGGTTTAGCTGCAAGAAATAAAAGTTTGATATGAATTTAGCTGCAAGAAATAAAAGTTTGATATGGGTTTAGCTGCAAGAAATAAAAGTTTGATATGGGTTTAGCTGCAAGAAATAAAAGTGTGATTTTGGGTTTAGCTGCAAGAAATAAAAGAGTGATATGGGTTTAGCTGCAAGAAATAAAAGTTTGATATGGGTTTAGCTGCAAGAAATAAAAGTGTGATTTGGGTTTAGCTGCAAGAAATAAAAGTTTGATATGGGTTTAGCTGCAAGAAATAAAAGTTTGATATGAATTTAGCTGCAAGAAATATAAGTGGGATATGGGTTTAGCTGCAAGAAATAAAAGTTTGATATGGGTTTAGCTGCAAGAAATAAAAGTGTGATTTGGGTTTAGCTGCAAGAAATAAAAGTGTGATATGGGTTAAGCTGCAAGAAATAAAATTTGATATGAGTTGGACGGCGTGATGTTGATGTGCACTTGTCAACGTGTTGATCAACTTGACAACTTGCCTGTAGCTTCTACTGTCGTGTTGAGTGTCGACCTGCTCGTCATGTGTGGCTACACTCCATGTGTCCAACTTGCTCACCAACCTACACCACCATCTGTCTCTGACACATACAACAATACATCCATTGTTGGATCCTCCACGTTCAGCTGATAAGGAGATAACGGCACATCAAGTCCTACTCCAGTCCATCTATTGTTTCTGTATCAGGGCCACTTGTAGAAAAACAAAAAACGCATTGATGCTTTTGGTGAGCTTTTGATATCTTTACACACGCTGCATATCCATGGCCATCAGATGGCCTGTCCCCTAACTACTTGGCCATCAGATGGCCCGTCCCATCCAACCCTGGCCATCAGATGGCCTGTCCCCTAACTACTTGGCCATAGATGGCCTGTCACATCGAACTCTGGCCATCAGATGGCCTGTACCATAACTACTTGGCCATCAGATGGCCTGTCCCATAACTACTTGGCCATCAGATGGCCTGTCCCATAACTACTTGGCCATAGATGGCCTGTCACATCGAACCCTGGCCATCAGATGGCCTGTGCCATCCAACCCTGGCCATAGATGGCCTGTCCCATCCAACCCTGGCCATCAGATGGCCTGTCCCATATAACCCTGGCCGTCAGATGGCCCATCCAATCCTGGCCATCAACCGACACAGTAGGTCTGCACCAAATCTCCCAAATCGTCGCAGCATTGCGCACGTTTAGTGTAAACAAGGGATCATTACACACATTGATCTGGCAACCAGAGGGGTAATCAAGCAGAAAAGTCTTGAAGATTTCCTGGAGCAGCCAGAGACGTCGATGTTGTGTGCGGATGTACAAGAGGTTAGGTGTGCCAGATCACACAACTATCCCGCTCTTCAAATCTCTAACTCTCAATAGACCTAAGTCTTTATGTATAGGTATATCATCCCATTTTTTAATAAAGACAACCTACAACCTCCCCCCCCCTATAATATTCTGGAACGATTGAAATAATTCCACCCACGCATCCATTCAGGCCACTGTTTAAACTGTAAATATGTGTGTAACTGGGGACTGTGTAAATGTTAAAGCTGACAGCCTAATCCACCACCTATAGATCAATCTCATCATTCAGTACTTAACGTTAATCCCTGCTATAGTTTATATCACTAGGTCCTACCGAACAGTTTACAATGCGACACACAAGTACACAGCGGCCAAATACATCAGCTTCTAGTTCAGCCAAATGTTTGTCCTCAAATTGTCGGGCTAAAGTTTCACCATCTAGAAATAGACAGTTAACCTTCTGCCTTGTTGGCCAAATGAGTTGCCGAGTTTGTGCAAAGTTCCCAAGACGTTTTGGGTTCTACGTCCTTGTAAGACGCTAACAAGCAATGCAAATTTTGTTTCAAGGTCACTAAGGACGTCCACCAAGAGCTGAGCAGACGATCTGGTGTCGTCAGCTGGTCCAGACAAAACTGGACAGACGCCGTCTGCTGGCCAAGATTTGTTCTGTTTGATCGTCTGCTGTGTTTTGCTGTGTATTTCACAGTGTGTATCGTCGTGTGTCGCTGTTTGTGTGTCACCTTGTGTGTTGCTGTGTGTATGTGTGTGTGTGTGTGTCGCTGTAGTGTGCGTTGCTGTGTGTGTGTGTGTCGCTGTATGTGTGTTGCTGTATGTGTGTCGCATTGTGTGTTGGTGTGTGTGTGTCGGTGTGTGTGTCGCTGTAGTGTGTGTCACTGTAGTGTGCGTTGCTGTGTGTGTGTGCGTAGCTGTATGTGTGTGTCGCTGTGTGTGCATTGCTGAGTGTGTACCTGTGTGTCGCTACACGGTGTCTTGTATCAGGTTCACGAACGGTTTATCCTATCTCTAGATCTACAGGAAACCTTGCATGTATTACAATGAACTAAGCCCAGATATGTGTAGTGTGTAGCGCTAGTTAGACACGTGAGTAGATACCTAAACCATACAGCTCCATGACGTGGTTGTGTAGTGTAACAAAACTAGGCAGAGAAATGAACACATTCCTTCTAATATGTAATCCCTTGCTAACCGATCGCTAATAGGTTCGAATCCATGCCAAACCAAACCAAAAAAAAAACTGTGCAGAATAAAATAAACCATTAAAACTAGACGTCCTACCCTCAGAGCCAAGTCTCATTGGGTCACTGATGGGTGGGGGGGGGGGGGGGGGATTGTAGGAAAAAAAGTCACAGGAAAAAAAAACACAGGAAAAAAAAAACACAGAAAAAAAGTCACAGGAAAAAAAGTCACAGGAAAAAAAGTCACAGGAAAAAAAGTCACAAATATATATTTGCATGATATTTGTTAATACTTTTATGTATTAAATATTTAGAGAGTGTAAAATAAACTTAGGATAAATTAAATGTAATGTAATGTGTGTAGGCTGTATACGCATAGGAATTTTTATAATTCATCTAAAAATATTTATTATGAAGTATGTAGATTGTAATTATGTTAAACTTAAGATTAGTAGCATTTAATAGAATGCTTCTAAGTCCACAGTTTTTATCGTGTGTGTTTTTTTAAAAATACCAACATTAAATTACCGTGAAATGGTAAGTTCGTTTGACTTGCTGCCCTCGACTCATGGCAACAATAGTTATATTTAGTTGAACCACCTTTACTGCCCACATTTATCACGCTCATTACATAAAAAAACTTAGAATCAAAACAGAAAGCCGACAATGTTCAAAGGCTGTCATTGATGCGTAACGCCAACAACACAAAATATGTTCGGTCAATGCCTACTGAGGAGAGGCCGACCAGAGAATAGCCTACGGCAAAATTTGCCTAAATTTCTTTTATAATTAACTTTTCTACCGCGTATTTAACTAAATACGTAAAAAGTTGAGATTTTTGAGTAAATTATCTTAGAGTATTTCTTACTTACAATTGTTATAAATCATAATGCTTTTAACGTCTATAAATAATTTATGCTATAAAAAATACAACTCACAACAATAAACATACACAATTTTACAATTCTTAACAAATTAATAAAAATATTTCTAAAAAGATTTTTGTGACTTTTTTTCTGTGACTTTATTTCTGTGACTTTTTTTCCGATAAAATTTTTCCACTGTGACTTTTTTTCTGTGACTTTTTTTCCTAGCAAAAACTGTGACTTTTTTTCTGTGTTTTTTTTTCCTGTGACTTTTTTTCCGTTTACCGGGGGGGGGGGGGGTTGAACAATGACCGAGATAGATTGGACAACTGCTTTAGTGAATCTAAAAATAAATAAATTTTGTTTACAAAAATTGGAAACTTCTGGACCCAGGATCTTGGCCCACTACATTATGGGCCGGGATCTTGTGGGCCGGGATCTTGTGGGCCGGGATCTTGTGGGCCGGGATCTTGTGGGCCGGGATCTTGTGGGCCGGGATCTTGTGGGCCGGGATCTTGTGGGCCGGGATCTTGTGGGCCGGGATCTTGTGGCCCCAGGATCTTGTGGGCTAGGATCTTGTGGGCCGGGATCTTGTGGGCCGGGATCTTGTGGGCCGGGATCTTGTGGCCCCAGGATCTTGTGGGCTAGGATCTTGTGGGCTAGGATCTTGTGGGCCGGGATCTTGTGGAACCAGGATCTTGTGGAACCAGGATCTTGTGGAACCAGGATCTTGTGGAACCAGGATCTTGTGGAACCAGGATCTTGTGGCCCCAGGATTTTGGCCCACTACATTATGGGCCGGGATCTTGTGGGCCGGGATCTTGTGGGCTAGGATCTTGTGGGCTAGGATCTTGTGGGCCGGGATCTTGTGGCCCCAGGATCTTGGCCCACTACATTATGGGCCGGGATCTTGTGGGCCGGGATCTTGTGGGCACAGGATCTTGTGCAACCAGGATATTGTGGGCCGGGATCTTGTGGGCCGGGATCTTGTGGGCCGGGATCTTGTGGAACCAGGATCTTGTGGGCCGGGATCTTGTGGGCCGGGATCTTGTGGGCCGGGATCTTGTGGGCCGGGATCTTGTGGGCCGGGATCTTGTGGGCCGGGATCTTGTGGGCACAGGATCTTGTGGAACCAGGATCTTGTGGGCCGGGATCTTGTGTGCCGGGATCTTGTGGGCCGGGATCTTGTGGGCACAGGATCTTGTGGAACCAGGATCTTGTGGGCCGGGATCTTGTGGGCCGGGATCTTGTGGGCTAGGATCTTGTGGGCTAGGATCTTGTGGGCTAGGATCTTGTGGGCTAGGATCTTGTGGGCTAGGATCTTGTGGGCTAGGATCTTGTGGGCTAGGATCTTGTGTGCACAGGATCTTGTGGAACCAGGATCTTGTGGGCTAGGATCTTGTGGGCTAGGATCTTGTGGGCTAGGATCTTGTGGGCTAGGATCTTGTGGGCACAGGATCTTGTGGAACCAGGATCTTGTGGCCCCAGGAACTTGGCCCAATACATTATGGGCTGGGATCTTGTGGCCCCAGGATGTTGGCCCAATACATTATGGGCTGGGATCTTGTGGCCCCATGATCTTGGCCCAATACATTATGGGCTGGGATCTTGTGGCCCCAGGATCTTGGCCCAATACATTATGGGCTGGGATCTTGTGGCCCCAGGATCTTGGCCCAATACATTATGGGCTGGGATCTTGTGGCCCCAGGATCTTGGCCCAATACATTATGGGCTGGGATCTTGTGGCCCCAGGATCTTGGCCCAATACATTATGGGCTGGGATCTTGTGGCCCCAGGAACTTGGCCCAATACATTATGGGCTGGGATCTTGTGGCCCCAGGATCTTGGCCCAATACATTATGGGCTGGGATCTTGTGGCCCCATGATCTTGGCCCAATACATTATGGGCTTGGATCTTGTGGCCCCAGGATCTTGGCCCAATACATTATGGGCTGGGATCTTGTGGCCCCAGGATCTTGGCCCAATACATTATGGGCTGGGATCTTGTGGCCCCAGGATCTTGGCCCAATACATTATGGGCTGGGATCTTGTGCAGAGTTTCTTCCAGGCATCTCTTCGGGGCCCCCCGAAAAATTTTTACCGCCCCCCCCCCCCCCCCCGAACGAAATGAAATTTATATAATTTATATAGAAAATATATACTTTTAACAGTGTCGCCCCCCGAAGAAAGTCTACCGCCCCCCCCCCCGAAAATTTCAAGTGCCCCCCCCCCCCCCGGAGAAAAAAGTCTGGAAGAAACACTGATCTTGTGGACCTAGGATTTTGTGGCCCCAGGATCTTGTGGGACCAGGATCTTGTGGGCCCAGGATCTTGTGGGCTAGGATCTTGTGGGACCAGGATCTTGTGGGCTAGGATCTTGTGGGACCAGGATCTTGTGGGCTAGGATCTTGTGGGACCAGGATCTTGTGGGCTAGGATCTTGTGGGCTAGGATCTTGTGGGCTAGGATCTTGTGGGACCAGGATCTTGCGGGACCAGGATCTTGTGGGACCAGGATCTTGTGGGCTAGGATCTTGTGGATCTAGAATGACAACTCATACATTGACAGCAGTCTAGATTAGTCTAGAATGTCAACTACTAGTTGGCCAAACATTCCTTTGATTTATAACTGATATTGTCGTATTTCAAATTATATAAAGTAGTCTATACGATAGAATAAATGAGTACGAATCATTCAGGGGGGACCCAGAGCTGCTTAAGTCAAAGTTTTACAATTGTAACGATGCATACAAACCAAGATATCTCGCATGTGTTGGACTAAATTTAAAAAAATAAGTTTTAACACTAAAACACAAATAGTAATTAATTAGACATGTTTTTCACTGATTACATCAACAGTTTGAAAACTATCCGATTTAAGTTTACTAACAAGCACGAAAACAATTCGCCAAAATGTAAATATTCGTCCACGTGCACTTAAAGTAAACAAACTATTGCCTCGCAGCCGACGATAAAACTGTAAAACTGTACACATACAGGCCATAAACATCTCTGTTGTTATCATCCTACGTCACACGACCCGCATTCGACCCTAGTCAGGATATATCAGGACTTATCTACACTTGGTTTGGCAGATAGCCAAGGTCAGACTTTGGTCTGGATTGTCTTTAAATTCAACACACATTTTTATACACTGGGCTATTTTTAGACGCAGAATTCGGTGGTTTAGAAGACATTTTGAAGAACACGTCACTCAGTAAACAATCACACAATACAGAGGTCAGGGGAAGTTTGGGAGAGAATATTCTAGAAGAGATTGACATGAAGGTTATAAATAGTACATGTAATATAGCCGGACCTGGGACCGAACGATGAAAATATTAGTGAAATATTTTGTTGGTTTCGGTGTCGTTGGTTTGTCACTAGTTGTCAGGTAACAGGTTAAGGGGTCGGATGACTGGTTGGGGGTCAAGTTGGTAGAGCTGCTGACTGCAAGGTACCATCTCTCAACTACCCTCCATGTTCCATCCCCTTTCCCCCACATACAGCAACACTAATGTTCCCTACCATACCAGAAATGTTCCTTCTCTAAAATCTATCACAATGTACCCTACATTAACACTAATCTTCCATACTATACCACCAATATTCCTTCTATCAACCCAACCCCAAGGTTCCTGTCATAACACTAATATTCCCTCTATCAACTCTACCCCAATGTTCCCTCTATCAACTCTACCCCAATGTTCCCTCTATCAACTCTACCCCAATGTTCACTACCATATCAACAATATTCCCTTTAATCAGTATCTATTGTGCAGTTGTTACTCAAACATACACCCAGCTGTGTTCAAATTGATGTGGCCTACCGCATTATTGTTTGCTATCTAGTGTCATTGAAGATTCAAGTATCATAAAATATTACGTAAAGAACTGGATTAAAACGTGTGGGATGTCGTGCTATTTATTGCTGTAGACACATACTTATGTTGCAAGAATTGTTGTACCGGTTATGTAAGGAAATGTTGTAAAACTTCGAACAAATAGTGGAGGTCTTTTCTTTGGACAAATAGCGGGGGTCTTTTATCTTTGGGGAAAATAGTGGGGGTCCCGTATCTTTGGACAAATAGCGGGGGTCTTTTATCTTTGGGGAAAATAGTGGGGGTCCCGTATCTTTGGACAAATAGCGGGGGTCTTTTATCTTTGGGGAAAATAGTGGGGGTCCCGTATCTTTGGACAAATAGCGGGGGTCTTTTATCTTTGGGGAAAATAGTGGGGGTCCCGTATCTTTGGACAAATAGCGGGGGTCTTTTATCTTTGGGGAAAATAGTGGGGGTCCCGTATCTTTGGACAAATAGCGGGGGTCTTTTATCTTTGGGGAAAATAGTGGGGGTCCCGTATCTTTGGACAAATAGCGGGGGTCTTTTATCTTTGGGGAAAATAGTGGGGGTCCCGTATCTTTGGACAAATAGCGGGGGTCTTTTATCTTTGGGGAAAATAGTGGGGGTCCCGTATCTTTGGACAAATAGCGGGGGTCTTTTATCTTTGGGGAAAATAGTGGGGGTCCCGTATCTTTGGACAAATAGTGGGGGTCTTATCTTTGAAAATAGTGGGGGTCCCTTATCTTTTTATCTTTGGACAAATAGTGGAGTCCCTTATCTTTGGACAAATAGCGGGGGTCCATAATCTTTGAACAGATACAATGGGTTACTAATCTTAGAATAAAAGTGGGGGGTCCCTAACCTTAGAAGCGATACTGGAGGCCCCTAACCTTGGAACAAGTAGTATGGGACCATTATCTCAGAATAAAGGTGGGTCCCTAATCTAAATACGAATCTTGCGATCCTTAAACAATTGGGATTCTTAAAACTTAGAACAAAGAGCAGAGGTTCAAACTTAAAGAAATAACATGGGTTCCTAAACTTATCACAAAACCCATCGGTCGCTAAACATATTAAAACATATCAAAAAACACACAGAAGAAACTTAACCTCCCCATATAATGACGTAATGATCGTAAGTAAAGCCATTCAAGGGCCGGATATGACGTAGGTTACCGATAGCGGCTTGAGCTTTCATTTTCAATGTCATTTTTTTGTCTAAATTGAGACTTATGATCATTTTTTGTCTAAATTGAGACTTATGACCATTTTTTTGTCTAAATTGAGACTTATGACCAGGAAATGTCAGCTCCCACACAGATGATGACAAGTTTCGGCCGACGATAAATTTGACACTGACAAAACAATGTCTGGATCGATGCCAAGGTAACCAAGCCGGGTTTTAACTGTTTGAATGAAGCGGATATCTAAATACTGCAGTGTGTGTGTGTGTGTGCGTGCGCGTGTGTGTATGTATGTGTACGTGTGTATGCGTATGAGTGTGTGTATGCGTATGTGTGCAAGTGTGTGTGTGCTTGAGTGTTTGCGTGTGTGTAAGTAAGTGTATGCGTGTATGAGTTTGAGTGTGTTCGTGTGTATGTGTGTGCGTGTGCGTGTAGATGTTTGGGCGTGCATATGGGGTCGTGTGTATGCGTGTATGTGTGCGCGTGTGTACGTATATGAGTGAGTGTGTGCGTGTGTGTACGTGTATGAGTGAGTGTGTGTGTGTACGTGTATGAGTTAGTGTGTGCGTGTATGTGTGCGTTTGTGCGTCAGTGTGTGTGCGTCTGTGTGTGCGTGCGTGTGTGTGCGTTCGACAGTAGGCACATCAATCAGTCAACATACGCCCATATCGTCTGAATACCTAAGTGCATATCGGCTGCCCTGTATGACCTCCAACAGACCAGGGGTCAAGGCCACATTCCCCAATCACCTGACACAATGTAGGCGGTGTCGTCAACTAAAAACTTCACTCCCTAAACCAGGCAAGTATTGGGGTCAGGTCTGTTGACATCACGTGGTCTAACTAAACTTTGGCTCTATTTTAGTCACACTGTCCTTCGCTTACATTCACTGATAGGGCGATGTGCAGGTCTAAAATTAGCTGGACCACTGTCAACACGGAACTAGATAGGTTGGAATCGGTCCAGTCCATTTGATTGCTGATTGATGGGAGAGTCCATGTGACGGCAAGACGACTTCTTTTATAATCTAAGGGAGATTACTAATTCTCAGACTTTTCGGGAGTTGAATTGTCATTGACGTGTAAGAAATGTCGAAATGTTTAGATAAAACAAAGCTATTTAACTGGAACTTTGAACAATGATTTTAAAATTAAACCGGGAATGATCTCCCTTAAACTTTCTCGAATATTCTTATTTAACACTACGGGGGATGGCAACTCGGGATATAGACATGATTTTTAATCCATTTTTAATTACTTAAACTTTTTAAAATAGAATAGAATCTCGTAAAAAAAAAGAATTGCGCACAAAGTGAATTGCAAACAATATGTGTATAATAGTGCGGATTATTATTAGTACTTTATTAATTCATTTTCGTTTTTTGAGAAATCGGAAATGGCGTAAATTACTACTTCCGGTCAATGGAAATTACTCAAAATTGGATAAAAGGCAGAAAATTAGATATTTTATTCATATGGGAAATTTCATTTATCTTTCTGAAACAGTACTTAAGTTATAGGCTTTTAAACACTAAAAGTAGAATGAGTACCACTTCCGGTTATCGGAAATAGCTGAAAAATTGATACAGAACTACAAATTTGATATAATACTTATATATGAAATTTCATCAACCTAGCTGTAAGGGTACTCAAGGTATCGTGTTACAGACATACAAACAAACATACGGACAGAATTGCAAAACTCTGTTTTTCCGACTCGAATACGCATAAAACGCCGAAATTTTGATAAATCTGCATTTATTAATACTTCCTCTATACTATGTATACGAGAAAGTAAAAACGATGCGCAAAAGACGAATCTCGTCCCATGCAAGATGTAACATCAAAACTCAAAATGATGCACGTAATACAAAAACTTCAAAATAAAGAACGAATGGATTATGTGGCTGCTCCTATGTAGATTTACCCAACTGACAACGTGACTGCTATTTTTAAGTACAGAATCACGTGACTGCTATTTTCAGGTTCCCCAACTGACCACGTGACTGCTATTTTTATGCACCCAACTGATCACGTGACTATTTTCATGTCCCCCCCCCCCCCCCCCCCCCCCCCCAACTGATCAGCAGAAAACCCCACCAGTTAAGTTATTGTATGGCTTTCACTTCCCTGCCTGGGTGTAAGTATCTAAAATGGAAATCGCTATCTATAAATAAACAAATAAATGTAAAAATAAAATGCAAGAGAGAAAAATATATCCCTCTACCTTCATTATTTTTGCTGTTCCCATGAAACATTACATTTACATAAATAACATAAGAACATTACGTCTGTGTAAACACAGTAAAGCAATATATTGGAAAGAATGCGTTTTGACATATTCTAGAAAAAACTACTTCACGAAACAGTCAAGTTTAGAGAAGTAGGAGGGAAAGGGGGGGATGGGGGGGGGGGGATTGAGAGGACAAGACGACTATCTTCTAAACTCAACACGTAATTAAAACAAGCTTTGACTAACACAAGTAAATAACAAACACGATGGTGGTTGATGTATACGCCATTATCAGAATATTATGTTTAATGTACACGTCATGAGTTCAGTATTAGAATCGTTTGTTTAAAAAATAAATGTAGACGCCATTAATTCAGTATTAGAATCATTTGTTTTTAGTAACATTTAATAGTACAGTGATTTATAATATAAATTTTCTTAATAAGTAAAAATACTATAAGGTAATTAACACAACCGCCTAAAAAATTGTTACGTTTTATTTGAATCCCCATTCGATATTTTAATTTTAAAACAACTTTAGGCACATCATTGTATTTTATGTTTTTATGCCTTAGGCCTTTCCTAGGTTGGCCGTAGCGGTTTGCATTGTGTATTATTGACGATTGCGTCAATGACAGCCTTTGTACCGGGTCGGTATTTTTGCCTTGATCACATGCTTTGTTACGTAATGAGCGTGATAAAAAAGGTTGAACTATTATTGAGAGGACAGCAAATTATATTAACTGTCTTTATCCCATTTCACGAGAATCCAAAGTTGTATTTTAAAAAGTGAGTAGGTTGGAACATTCTAGTACATTCTACTTAATTCCATTACATATTATTTGTGAGTTTTTTTCGTGTGGGCTAGGGCAAGAACGAAGTGCTAAAAGCCATAATATCTCAAATTTCAGAGCATTGAGTTCCCGAATCCTAGAAGACCAGGAAGTTAATTCTGGTCTAGTTAACCCGAAAATCGGTCACATTTATTTTTGTCTCAGGTGTTGTGATCATATATCTTATAGTCAGCTGGGTGGTATAACATAATATGGTCGTATATAGTTAGTTGGGTGGTATAACTTCATAAATGTTCATATATAGTCATCATGGTGTTATAATTCACATATTGCCATGTAAAGTTATTAGTGTGGCATATCATTACGTGGCCATATGTTAGAGTCTAATGTATGTGTATTCGCATATATCGTGTGTCGTACCTCTCTTATGTCATGCTAAATGTCATGTATGACGTGGCAACTTGTCATATGTCATAATTTATGGAAAGCTTACCCAAGTGACATGTATTACATCATTCTCTTTAATAAATCACATCGATTTATTAACCTACCCACGCCTAAAAATCAATTTAAAAAATTGATCTATTGAAGTATTGATTTAAGATAAGAAAGCTGGGCCCTTTACAACGTGTTAAGCTAAGTAAACAAACACATTGTCTTCGAGATTACTACACAGGCGCTGTTGTGAAATGTATGCAAATTAGATCGTATGACGCAATAACCCACGTGACTGGATCAATGCTGACACAATGCTGACACGTCATGTACATACTGCTCGTGTACTGTGTACATACATGGTTCAGTGTTCCATTGTGTACAAGTTATCTGTACTGACAGGGGCGTGTCTTGATGTACGGGAGATGGGAGGGCCCAGCATCCTGCATATGAATAATATGACGGACAGGAGGATGTGGCCACGCCCTGAACTCAGTAACCACCACATGAAGCCACGCCCTAAAGTGAACTAAAAAACAACCAAATAAAGCCACGCCCTGAACTCAGTAACCACCAAATGAAGCACGCCCTAAAGTGAAATCAGTAAGCACCATATGAAGTCACGCCCTAAAGTGAACTCAGTAACCACCAAATGAAGCCACGCCCTAAAGTGAACTCAGTAACCACCATATGGGTTATTGCGTCATAGTTTCGCTGTCTGTGTTTCACTGTGAAAGTTTTTAAATTGCTTGTGTTTTCTCTAGAGCGTTCTTGTCAGATAGATTCAGATAGATACATAGATACATAGATACATAGATACATAGATACATAGATACACAGACAGCGAAACTATTATTATAGACGAGAAAAATGGCCCGTTGAGGAAGGATACAACGGGCGCTAGGCTGATAGTGCTGTCTCTTTTCCTAAACTAAAACCAACCCACCCCCCACACACCACCCACACCCCCCCCCCACACCCCCACCCACACCACCCCCACCCCACCCCCACACCCCCCCCCACACACGCACCCCACCCCCCCCCCCACCCACCCCACCCCCCAAAAAACATGTCTACCGTCCCATTCAACGAAATATAATTATATACTTTTTGCAGTGTCCGCCCCATCACCGAAAATTCTACCCCCGCCCCCGAAAATTTCAAGTACCCCACCCCTCTCCGGGGAGGAAAAAGTCTGAAAGAAACACTGGTGTCGCGCTTAGCCACTACCCGAAGAATTGCATTAAAGAAATTGCAAGAAAACCACTTTTTAGATTAGACACATTAATTAGGCGGTAATTTTATTATAGAGTATCGATGAAGAAATTTCTTTTGAGTTACGGAGGGGGGGGGGGGGGGGGGCTCAGACGTTCTTACGCGGGGGTGGGGCTTCGCCCCTACCCGAAGAATTGTATGAAAGAAACTCTTCACGCAAACCATTTAGATTAGACACAATTTCATTTTTATTCAATGTTTACTCGAGAATCAATGACGTCATATTACTGTGTGCACTCTCCGGCTTGAGATAATTTTCTACTCTATGCTAAATGTGACCGCGTCATACTTCGTTTTTCGAATTACTGTGCATGTTTTTATTTTGCTTGTGTTTTCTCTACAGCGTTCTTGTCAGATAGATAGATAGATAGACAGACAGCGAAACTATTATATAGAACGAGAAAAATGGCCCGTTGAGGAAGGATACACCGGGCGCTAGGTTGATAGTGCTGTCTATTTTCTCTAAACTAAAACCACCCCATCCCCCAAACACCCCCCCCCCACCCCCACACACCCCACCCCCCACCCTCACCCCCACCCCCCACCCCCCATACACCAACACCCCCCACCCTCACCCCCACCCCCCACACACCAACACCCCCCACCCTCACCCCCCCACCCCCACCTCCCCCCCCCCCCACCCCCACCCCCCAAAAAAACATGTCTACCGTCCCATTCAACGAAATATAATTATATACTTTTTCCAGTGTCCGCCCCCTCCCCGAAAATTCTACCCCCGCCCCCGAAAATTTCAAGTACCCCCACCCCTCTCCGGGGAGGAAAAAGTCTGAAAGAAACACTGGTGTCGCGCTTAGCCACTACCCGAAGAATTGCATTAAAGAAATTGCAAGAAAACCACTTTTTAGATTAGACACATTAATTAGGCGGTAATTTTATTATAGAGTATCGATGAAGAAATTTCTTTTGAGTTAGGGAGGTGGGGGGGGGGGGGGGGGGGGGCTCAGACGTTCTTACGCGGGGGTGGGGCTTCGCCCCTACCCGAAGAATTGTATGAAAGAAACTCTTCTCGCAAACCATTTAGATTAGACAAAATTGCCTTTTTATTCAATGTTTATTTACTCGAGAAACAATGACGTCATATTACTGAGATTATTTTCTACTCTATGCTAAATGTGACCGCGTCATACTTCGTTTTTCGAATTACTGTGCATGTTTTTATTTTGCTTGTGTTTTCTCTACAGCGTTCTTGTCAGATAGATAGATAGATAGATAGACAGACAGCGAAATTAATAGTATTAATATGTATCTATCTGAATCTATCTGACAAGAACGCTCTAGAGAAAACACAAGCAATTTAAAAACTTTCACAGTGAAACGAAAACGAAATATGACGTCACATTTAGCATATAGTAAAAAATAATCTCAAGCCGGAGAGTGCACACACTAATATGACGTCATTGATTCTCGAGTAAACATTGAATAAAATACAATTTTGTCTAATCTAAGTGGTTTGCGTGAAGAGTTTCTTTCATACAATTCTTCGGGTAGGGGCGAAGCCCCACCCCCGCGTAAGAACGTCAAACGCCCCCCCCCCCCCCAACTCAAAAGAAATTTCTTCATCGATACTCTATAATAAAATTACCGCCTAATTAATGTGTCTAATCTAAAAAGTGGTTTTCTTGCAATTTTTTTAATGCAATTCTTCGGGTAGTGGCTAAGCGCGACACCGGTGTTTCTTTCAGAATTTTTCCTCCCCGGAGGGGGGAACTTTTTCTAATTTAAAAAGTGTTTAGCGTGCAGTTTTTTTTTCAAGCATCTCTTCAGGTAGGGGCGAAGCCCCGCCCAGATTCTTCCTTTAGTTTGTATGATCTACAAATGCGACCAGTGTTTCTTTCAGACTTTTTCCTCCCCGGTGAGGGGTGGGGGTACTTGAATTTTTTGGGGGGCGGGGGTAGAATTTTCTGGGAGGGGGCGGACACTGGAAAAAGTATATAATTATATTTCGTTGAATGGGACAGTAGACATGTTTTGGGGTGTGTGTGGGGGGGGGGGGGGGGGGCGGAGCCCCCTCCTCCCAAGTAGAGTTGCCTGAAAGAAACTCTAAATGCGACTTCTGTCATGAATGAGATTAGGTGCATGGTTCAGGGATATGCTTATGACTATATTTTGAATAAATTAAAGTACCGATTCTGGATAAAAATCCGTTTTCAATGTCATTTTTCGTTTCTGTTTAAATTTGAAGTATAGATGGTGATTTTGGTTTTAGTTTAGAGAAAATAGACAGCACTATCAACCTAGCGCCCGTTGTATCCTTCCTCAACGGGCCATTTTTCTCGTGTAATGAATATTGATGAATATCTTTCTTCTATTTTGCAGGTAGCCTACATAACTTGGTATGTACAAAGTGTACTGTGTTTATAAGGTGTAGGCACATCAAATGGATTGTATAAGGTGTGTGTGTCCAATCAAAGATGTGTGTTTTATTAGGTGTGTTTGTCTAATCGTGTAATGATGTGTACCATGTGCTCTGACATAAAATGGTGTGTATTGTGTAGTATGTGTCCAGCCATTTAAAGGTGTGTAGTGTGTCCAGACATCAAAAGGTGTGTAGTGTGTCCACATGAAACACAATCGATGTAAGTATCGTAGAACAAATCCCAGCTCGAGTCTGCCCTAATCTGGTATCGATACTGTCACACACGTTTTGGCAATCTGCCAGGATATCATGGTGTCCTTCAATGTCTGGGTGTGTGTTGGGGGGGGGGGGGTAACATGAGTGTGGGGGGTGGGTAAGAACAGTAGAGAAGGTAAGAGGTGTGGAGGGGGTAAGGTGGATGGATTGTGTGGAAAGGTATGGTGGAGAAAGTAATTAAAGTAATTGGGTAAACGCGTGATCGTAGATTGTACCAGTGTGTTATGTGTGTGTTTGTGTGTGTGTGTTTCAATGTGTGGAGGAAGTGTACGTCTGTACGTGAATGTGTGCTGGTGTGTATGTAATGTGTGTGTATGGTGGCTTTAGAACTATAGTTAGATCTTAGACCAATACAAACTTTAAAAATTTCACAGGACTTACGCAATATCACGTTATTGAATTCAATGAAGCATTTGGGTGTGCTCGTAATTACGAGCGACACTAAGGCTACGGGCCAACGATTTTGTGGTGTGAAATTAAAGACTAGTGTGATAAGGCACAATGTAGCAATACAGTGACAAGACAAAATGTGACAAGACTATCTTTGACACGACATATTGTGACATGACAGCATGTTATCAATACAGAGTCAATAATTATCTCAGCTGCATGATTTTGTCTTATTGAAGATTGTAATTATGTAAACTTTTATTTACACGTGGTTGAGACAGCAGGTCACGTGATCAGACTGTCAAGGGGTCATGTGGTCAAGGGGTCATGTGGTCAAGAGGTCATGTGGTCAAGGGATCATGTAGTCAATAGGGTTAAGTAGTCATGGGGGTCATGTGGTCAAGGGGTCATGTAGTCAAGGGGTCATGTAGTCAAGGGGTCAAGTAGTCAAGGGGTCATGTAGTCAAGGGGTCATGTAGTCAAGGGGTCATGTAGTCAAGGGGTCATGTAGTCAAGGGGTCATGTAGTCAAGGGGTCAAGTAGTCAAGGGGTCATGTAATGATGTGGTTAAGTGGTGCTTTGGTCACTCGTGGACGTGATCACGATCTAACGGTCAACTTTTCCAATGGTCAGGTGGTCAGGTGGTTAGGTGGTTGAGTTGTCATTGGTTGAATGTAGTCATTGTAAGAAAAGGATGCCGCCAAATCACATGAACTTAAACCTTAAACCACGTCCATTGATCATGTATTACTAAACCACATTATATAAACGCATCAAATTGGTTCATCACATCGCAACACACGTTTGAACAAAATGTAACACCCACACCGCGAGTGACGAGTGGCATGGAATCCCTATGGAAAATTACTGGCTGGTATCGTGTGGCGATGGTGTGACGGAGTTTTGTGGCGAATCTTTTAGACAAAGAAAACATTTTTTTTCTTTTGTCTTTTTAACACGTGTACTGTTAGCTCACAATTAGTGAAGGTTAAGCTCACAATTAGTGAGGTTTAAGCTCACAATTAGTGTTTTTTAAGCGCACAATTAGTGAAGGCTAAGCACACAATTGGTAAGGGTTAAGATCACAATTAGTAAGGGTTAAGCTCACAATTAGTGAAAGTTAAGCCCACAATTAGTGAAGGTTGAGCTCACAAATAGTGAAGGTTAAGCTCACAATTAGTGAAAGTTAAGCCCACAATTAGTGAAGGTTTAGCTCAGGGCTAAACTCATGGTTAGATTGGATTAAACTCAGGGTTGGTGTGATTTAACCCCAGAATAGAGAACATTAAGCTCATGGTTTAAGCTCGCGGTTACTAAGATTTAAGCTCCGGGTTTAAGTTTAGAGTTAATATGGGACTAAAGACACAGAGTGGTCTAGTCTACATCCCACGTGGTCTAGACAGGAAACAGAAAGGTCACGACGACCGTATTCAACTCCTGATCTGACCCAATGACACACTAGAAATCTGCGACGCATTAAACTGACCCAACTATGCGCAGTTCTCTCCCTGTTCGTGAAGCCGCACGAGACATCCCCTCCCCCCACCTCCTGCACTTCTAATCCTGACTCGTGGTGACGTCACGGACCTGCATATTTATGTTAAAGCGAACAATTCTGACCGACATATTTTTTCTCAGGGCGACCAAGTGTGGGTTAAGGACGAGCGATGAACTAAAGGGATTAAGGTTAGAACAATGACGTGGTAGTCAGACTTTGTCTGCTGGCGTTTTTGTCGTCCTAAATAAGATATTGGGCTTGGATCTTGCACTTTTATATACGCCTATACATATACATTATATGTATATATATATATATATATATATATATATATATATATATATATATATATATATATATATATATATATATATATATGTATGTATATATATATATATGTATATATATATATATATATATATATATATATATATATATATATATATATATATATATATATATATATATATATATACATATATATATATATATATATATATATATATATATATATATATATATATATATATATATATCAGCACTTCATTTAAAATAATAGTTATACACTAGATGAACTAGTATTTTACAGTAAAACACTTTTGTTTGGGGGGGGGGGGCGGTTATCATGGATTCAGTGTTAATATTACTAATATTAATATTGTGTTTTTACATGCGCAAAAAATAAATTGAAGTAAACGTAAACTGATGGGGTCTTTTATTGATTTTTTTTTTATTTAACCGGTGCTGATAATCATGTCGGCGACACATACCGACCCCCCCCCCCCACCCCTCTCACTCATCACTGGCACTCACTGATTCTAGCTTTACTATAAGAAAAACTATAGGTCGTTCGTCACTTATAGATATAATCATAGTGATAAAGTGTGTGTGTTAAATGTGAGGTGTGGTGTGTGGTGTGTGTGTGTGGGACGTGTAGAGGGCGTATGTAGGATGTATGTGTGCGTGGTGTATAGGATGTGTTGTGTGTGGGGGATGTGTTGTGTATGGGGGATGTGTGTGGAATGTGTGAGTTGTATCAAAGTAGTACAATGCCCACCGACACACATCGCAACACGTGTCCTAACGAAATAAAATTTCACATAATTTACATTATGTGGGCTGCGCATAAAAACATAACGTACATTAAGTGGGCTGCATGAAAAAACATAACGTACATTATGTAAGGTAATGCAAACATAATGTACATTATGTGGGTTTTATACAAAAAGTAACATACATCATGTGTATGATGTGTATGATGAAGCTCAAATAGTCAATAATTTCTTTAAGATATCAACAGAGTGGTGACACAACTACGTGTGTGTATTGTAAAAAGGTGACATATGTGACTGGCGATACAAGCATGTATATTAGATAGCACCAGAATGGTGATGGTTTCATAGTAGTGGTGGTAGTAGTGGTGGTAGTAGTGGTGGTATAATGTAGAGAAGAAGAAGCAAAGAATGGAAGTCGTTGAACACAATGATTTTGAACAAACGTCACCGCAGTCTTTCTAGATGTACATAAAAATTGATATTCTGATATTTGATATACCTACAGCTTTTGTTGCTGGTTGTAGATAATACAACACAACACAACACAACACAATACAACACAACACAACACAACACAACACAACACAACACAACACAACACACAACACAACACAACACAACACAACACAACACAACACAACACAACACAACACAACACAACACAACACAACACAATACAATACAATACAATACAATACAATAGAAGATATTTCCCAATTTCTGATTCATTTGAGTTGATACCCCCCTGTAATTGGAAATAAAATCCCACATGATGTGACGTCACCAACGACTGACGAAATTTGATCACGTGAAATGTACACCCAAAGTTTATTAAGTTCCAAAAATAAGTTTCTAGAATTAGATGTTGCATAAAGATTTGAAGGTCAATGTTGATTAACCTCTTGAACCCTAATCCAGATTCAGGACCAGATACAACTCTAGGCTCTTGTGTGTCTGACATCCCGGGGGGGGGGGGGGGGTTGATGGGGGGTGAGGTTCGAACATAATTAGCTAAATAGAGCAATTACTTTTAATGAAGTAGATTACGTATGACGTAGTTAGGTGCAGGTGATGTAGAGGGGATTAGAAAAACGCACTGAGTAGGTGAGATGGTTGGCTGGTTGCATGGGTTGTTTAGTTGGGGTTGACATGTGGTGGGTGGGTGGTTGGCTGGTTGCAAGAGTTCTGGTTATCTAATATGTGGGTTTTCTGATAGAGGAGAATGGTTGAGTGGGTGGGTGGTTGGTGGATGGTTGGTTGGTTATTGGATGGTTGAGTACGTGAGTGTGGGGTTGTTTGGTGGATACTGAAGTTTGTATGATCAGATCAAAATAATTTGTTTACACTTAAATTTTATGACCCCCAACCCCCTGCTGAAATTAATTTACCTGATGACGTCATACAAGCAGTAAATTGAATTTAAAATTCTTCGACAGGTGCCCCCCCAGGTGTTCAACGAGTTATTTAACACACCTCACACACAGATGATATACATCACCTAGACAACACGTACACACCTCATACACACCTCATACGTATGTCATACTCACATGATCAATACACATCACCTTAACACCTGAAACATATCGCAATAGTTATCGTTTCGGTACATGGCGGTCACAATTGCAGGTGAAGTAGAGTTCACCTCGGTATATCAAGTATTGTGTGGTCAGTTCTATGCCCAGCCGTCTTTACTTTCCCTAACCTGAGTTAGGTACCCATTAGAGCTGAATGTACTCAGACACATCCTATGGACGAGGTCCGAACTGAAAACGTTTAGCAATCGTGCGCTCTAGCGTCTAACCACTCTCACAATCTTTAAAATAGATACAAAATATATCCCGAATAGCCGTGACCATATGTGGTTTGTTGTGTCCTCGCTAATTAAACCGTAAACCTTAGCGTTAGTTCTGAGAGTCATTGTATGTCCAGCACAGGTCTGGTGCTGTGTGTATGGTGAGTGCAGGGTTTAGGGTTAGGCGTTGGGTTAGGGTTAGGGTTAGGCGTTGGATTAGACTTAGGGTTAGGCGTTGGATTAGACTTAGGGTTAGGCGTTGGGTTAGACTTAGGGTTAGGCGTTGGATTAGACTTAGGGTTAGGCGTTGGATTAGACTTAGGGTTAGGCGTTGGATTAGACTTAGGGTTAGGCGTTGGATTAGACTTAGGGTTAGGCGTTGGATTAGACTTAGGGTTAGGCGTTGGATTAGACTTAGGGTTAGGCGTTGGATTAGGGTTAGGCGTTGGATTAGACTTAGGGTTAGGCGTTGGATTAGACTTAGGGTTAGGCGTTGGATTAGACTTAGGGTTAGGCGTTGGATTAGACTTAGGGTTAGGCGTTGGATTAGGGTTAGGCGTTGGATTAGACTTAGGGTTAGGCGTTGGATAAGGGTTAGGCGTTGGATTAGACTTAGGGTTAGGCGTTGGATTAGACTTAGGGTTAGGCGTTGGATTAGACTTAGGGTTAGGCGTTGGATTAGACTTAGGGTTAGGCGTTGGATTAGACTTAGGGTTAGGCGTTGGATTAGACTTAGGGTTAGGCTTTGGATTAGACTTAGGGTTAGGCGTTGGATTAGACTTAGGGTTAGGCGTTGGATTAGACTTAGGGTTAGGCGTTGGATTAGACTTAGGGTTAGGCGTTGGATTAGGGTTAGGCGTTGGATTAGACTTAGGGTTAGGCGTTGGATTAGACTTAGGGTTAGGCGTTGGATTAGACTTAGGGTTAGGCGTTGGATTAGACTTAGGGTTAGGCGTTGGATTGGACTTAGGGTTAGGCGTTGGATTGGACTTAGGGTTAGGCGTTAGATTAGGTTTAGGGTTAGGCGTTGGGTTAGGGTTAGGCGTTGGATTAGGCTTAGGGTTAGGCGTTAGATTAGGCTTAGGGTTAGGCGTTAGATTAGGCTTAGGGTTAGGCGTTAGATTAGGCTTAGGGTTAGGCGTTGGATTAGACTTAGGGTTAGGCGTTGGATTAGGGTTAGGCGTTGGATTAGACTTAGGGTTAGGCGTTGGATTAGGCTTAGGGTTAGGCGTTGGATTAGGGTTAGGCGTTGGGTTAGGGTTAGGGTTAGGCGTTGGATTAGGGTTAGGGTTAGGCGTTGGATTAGACTTAGGGTTAGGCGTTGGATTAGACTTAGGGTTAGGCGTTGGATTAGACTTAGGGTTAGGCGTTGGATTAGACTTAGGGTTAGGCGTTGGATTGGACTTAGGGTTAGGCGTTGGATTAGACTTAGGGTTAGGCGTTAGATTAGGTTTAGGGTTAGGCGTTGGGTTAGGGTTAGGCGTTGGATTAGGCTTAGGGTTAGGCGTTAGATTAGGCTTAGGGTTAGGCGTTAGATTAGGCTTAGGGTTAGGCGTTAGATTAGGCTTAGGGTTAGGCGTTGGATTAGACTTAGGGTTAGGCGTTGGATTAGGGTTAGGCGTTGGATTAGACTTAGGGTTAGGCGTTGGATTAGGCTTAGGGTTAGGCGTTGGATTAGGGTTAGGCGTTGGGTTAGGGTTAGGGTTAGGCGTTGGATTAGGGTTAGGGTTAGGCGTTGGATTAGGCTTAGGGTTAGGCGTTGGATTAGGTTTAGGGTTAGGCGTTGGATTAGACTTAGGATTAGGCGTTAGATTAGGCTTAGGGTTAGGCGTTGGATTAGGCTTAGGATCAGGCGTTGGATTAGGCCTAGAGTTAGGCATTGGGTTAGGCTTAGGGTTAGGCATTGAATTAAGCCTAGAGAGAGAGTTAGGCTTATGAGTGATGCCAACATTACTGCGATACAAGTCAATCAAATCAAATTTAAAAAAAAACACTTTCTTAACGAAACAAATGTCTAAAACATTAGGTTAACCAAATAAATTTACCAAACACCATTTAAGTTAACAAAGCTAATTTTAGAAGGCATCAAACAAGTGTTTTAAAATCGTTTTATTCCTACGTTCATTTACAACAGAAAACTACGCTGACATATTTCACATCTAAAAACACGCCCTTTACCTTTGTGAAGGCCAAATATTATATTACCATTAAACGCACACATTATTCATAAGGAACATAAAAAACAGAAGAGGAAAAAAAAATATCTTACTAACGTCATTGACTTTGTTGTTCAGTTAACACGCCAACATATGACGTCAGTTTGACGTCACTTGCCTATTCGTGTGTGTGTTTTCCCCCACACATTACGTTCAAATGCCGGCTTATGCCCCTCCCCTCCCCCCCCCCCATCTTACCCAAAATACACACACGCACACACACACACACACACAGCCCCACCCGCCCACCCCCACAAATCACAGATAACAGCTGTAACTCCCGTGCATGTCCCACCCCCACCCCCCACCCCCCGGCAACAGGTCACAATCTTAAGGCCCCGTTTACGCAGATACTACGTCACTGATTTCACGAACGACATGCGCTGATGTCGGTCACTCATGAGCTGCGGTAAACAAGACGATTAACCTCCCATATCGACAGATGTACCCCCCGGACTTAACCGTGTGTGACGGATTAGCATGTACGGCAGACCTATCTCCAACTGCCTTAAATTAATCCAACAAAAAAAAAAAAAAAAGAAAACATGGGATCGTTTAATCTTGAATCCATAACTTGGAGATTCGATCAGTTTAATTAAACGTGATAGTTAAACATTATACACATATTTACGATTGAAACTTTTATTTTAATTAATAAAGGTAAACAGTAAATACATCTTCATGTACGAATCTATTAATTTAATTAATGATAATTTAAACTAATACTTAACAATCGTGATCAATTAACTTGATTATTTTTTAATGGAAATAACGTGACTTGAGTTTTTTAAACATTTTTTTTAAAATGTGTATAATTAGATATGAATTATTCTTTTTTCCTAATTGCTGCTACATTTTTGGGAGATTGACGAAATCACAGGACAAAATGTCACAACATTTTAAATTAGTGTAGATCATGACCTAAACTACCCTTCATGGGTGCCTATTGACATCAATATAAGGCATATAATATAGGGGCGTGGGAGGGTGTTGGCACTCACACCAGATGGTAAGTAGTACTTCAAGGGGTGTGGGGTGGAGGGTGGAAAGATTACATGTGAATGGGGTGGGATGGGTTGGGTGTAGATCTGACAGCAGACGAGGGTGGGGGGGAGGGGGGATGTTTACTACAACAGATGTAGATTAAATTAAAAACATGCTAAATTTTGTTACGAGCATTAAAGAAAGTTAGATTAAGTTTTTAAAAAAAAATGTTGTTTGTAGTTAAAAATAGTTAAAACTATGCTAGATTAAGTTAAGAGCTTAAAATCTGTTAGTTTAAGCTAAACACATGCTAGATTATTACAAGTTAACAGCATGTTAGATTAAGCTGAACCCATGCTAGAATGATACAAGCTAAACCCATTCTAGATAAGTTAAACCCATGCTAGATAAGTTACACAACATAATTGTTGCATCTCGCAGTCGTGCGATATGTAATTAAGGAAAATGAAGCATCCAATTAGCATCCAATTAGCATTAATTGTAACTGATTATAAATATCAAGCGGGGAGTTCCATCTAATTTATTAGACACACCAAGGCCGCCATCATTGATTGATCTATTTTTAGGAGCGCGTGGTTAATATGATTAGAACTTCAGCATGCTGATACATTTTATTACATACATACACGCAACAACACAAATACAAGTTTAACACACATACACCAGCACTCACATAAACACACAACCACGCGCGAAACACACGCATTGAAATACATAAACCAAAGGTTAATTACCAGAAATTTAATGAAATTATACGGATATCACTTGACGATCAAGAGTGCAGAGGAAGTAGAGTTCATCTGTTACTATAACATCGATGGATAGAGTGGTTAGATTTATGATCATCACCTTTTCCTGCTTGTGTCCAGGACACATTGGGCATATGCAGCTGAGTTTGTTTCAATGACCGCAGCATACAAGGTGATAATGTGGCCAGCACTATGCCCAGCAGTCTTTGTTTTCCTAACGTGAGTTAGGTTCTCATCAGAGGTGGGTGGACTCAAGGACGGTCTACTTATTTGAGCCAAGATTCGAACTCAAGACTTTTGGTTAGCAGTCTAGTTCTCTACCGCTAGACCACGTTGTCCCTCAGATATATGACAGCTGTCTTTACTTTACAAAGATAAATTATTCATTACACATAAGCCTATTGGTGATAGTTGTAACAGTGTCATGGTAACTGTGTCATGGTAATTGTATTATGGTAACAGTGGTAGGGTAACAGTGGCACAAGTGCATTCATTGTTGAGCATCGCTGACTGTAGGCTGACTACTGTTTTGGTAATTGTAGATTGATTCATATAACGGTAAATGTAGGCTTACTACTGTAAAGTTTAATGCGTCCTGATGGTCATAAAGTTAAATTTGGCCTGGTTGTTATAATGGTAAATGTAGGCTGACTATTGTTTTTGGTAATTACAAGCTGATTACTGTAATGCTAAAATATGTAGGCTGCGAGCTATATTTACGGTGTTCTGTTTCTGGTTCTATTCTAAGATTCCCACCTCGCCCATCTGGTGTACACTGATCCGCCCACCCCGTCCGGTCTTCTGACGGAAAAAAATGTCCGGTTTGACGTCATTGGACATCGATCTGTCGACTTGATCACTCAGGCAAACACGCGTGACGTCACAGGCGGAAACAGCCCGACTTGGCGGAGGCGGAAGGAGCGAGGGGGTGGGGAGGGGGGGATAGGGGGGGGGGGGGGTTATTTCATTCACTGCTGGAGTACGCGAGGTCAAGGTCACACACTGCTAATTAATGTCCCGAAAATAAAATGGAGGCCGGGGGTCAGGGTCTGGTCAATATCAGCCAGGGGAGCCGCGACATACGGGGGACCTTAGATAAGGTCATTCTGGTCAGGGGAGCCCCGACATGAGGGGGACCTTAGATAAGGTCATCTGGGTCAGGGGAGCCACGACATGAGGGGGACCTTAGATAAGGTCATCCGGTTGTTGGTGTTGGTAAGTGTAGCATCGTGAAGGGAGGTGAGAAACAGAATTGTGGGAGGGAGGTGTGAGTGTGATGTTTGCACTTTATTGGTCTAACAAAGTGATAATACTGCCTCATTTGGTTCTACACGACTGTGTCCTGCCCCCCCCCCCCCCCCTCCCGTTTCATCAAATGAATTGCCAACCACCTATCAACATTATATACGTCACATCTATAATTAGTTTTAACCAATCTCCCCTAAAGGCTAGTTGGCTCGACATGCTTTTAAAACATGCTTAAGGATTGACCTGTCGTGTGGTAGACCAAGCCATCTAAATGTTACAGGTTCAAATCCAAGTTTGCCGACTTTTTGGCTCACAGTTTTGGTTGGATAAAGGCTATGGAAGCAAATCCAAAAAGAAAAGCAGGCTGAAATTTGAGTCAACGGCCTATACGGCGCGTAGCGACTTGACACGTGATACTTAATTGTGTTGGAGGGAATCCATTCCTACATTAAAATGAACTATTGTCATCACTGACATTATTTTTCTGTCATTATTTACATCACATAAATCATTGTTCTGACGTCACAACTCTTTTAAACCGTCATTGTTATCATTATTATGTCATCAGCGACGTCACAACTCTGCTAATCTAGTATTCACGATGTACTGCTAATCTAGTACTGATGACGTACATTTAATCAAGCACTCAAAACGTACAATACCATCGGTATCAGACTGGCGGCCTGATTGGCTAATTCGGTGCGCTTAATTAACTGCTTCTATATTTAGCCGGATGTTCTAAATAAGGAAACGAGTGTTACCAATGAATCGTTTGATTAATGCCAGCAGACGACAAGACTGACTTCTGAGTCTACAGCCTCCAAATCTCATTAATTATTTGATGGATTCTATTCTTATTCTAATTATTTATTAGTCAAGACGCTAAAGTATTTTGTAATTCTTAAGAACAGATAATTATGACATTCTTTACTTTATACTCTTTGAAAAACCTATCTGTAAAGGACCATGACTTGTGTGTTTATTAAGCAACATATACCCGGTATCGCCCGGGTTTAGGAAATATATTAATTTTCAAATTAGCCCTAACCACAACCAACCAAAACCAAAACACACACGCAAACACAAAAACAAACACAAACGCAAACACTAACGAAAACAAAAACACAAACACAACACAAACGAAAACACACGCGCAAACACAAACGCAAACCTAAACGCAAAACAATAACGCAGAACATAAACACAAACAAAGCATACTGCTCACAAAATAACCCGGGACGCTAAGTCGCTCCCAGCCGGGGCGCCGGCGGAACCACCTGATTCAACTTAGTTAATGACTTTGATACCCAATCTTATTCATAGTCTATCGCACTGTTAAAAACGAAAGTAGTTGTCATAGCGCTCATTTGGAGGGCCCGGGGCGACAAATAACAACCTGTTGGGGCGCCAGAGGACGCCTGGATTCGATTTAGTTGAGGACTACAGTAACCTTTCTTATCCATAGTATATCGCACTATTTAAAACGAACGTCTGCGCTATAACGCTCACATATAGCACAGGGCGCTAAATCGTACTCTGCCGGGGCGCTGTCGGACGTGCCTGATTCAATTTAATGAACGACTCTAATACCCCCAGCTTGTCCGCAAACTGACAGATAGAAGTAAACATGGTGGACATTTAGGAGGGAATTCTAAACTTATTGATTAAAAATGATAATTAGTCAACAGTGTTCAGTGTATAAAATAAATAAAAGGCGATAGGCCTATTTACAATATCCGTGTCTTACCTACCACATTGCACGTCATCAACCCATGCTAAATATGTAATTTTTTTACCAACACCAAAACAAACTAATAAAAGTTAGTTTTTCCCTAGATGTAGTTTTTTTTTTTTTTTTAAAGGGAAATAATATTTTTTTTTCTATCAATGGAAGTAATTGGCAATAAAGGAACAAAGTGACGCAACTGGTAAACTTTTAAAAATTTTGTGAAGGATGATATATTTTCTTTGACTTTGTTTATTTCACATGATGTTAATTAAAATGATATGTTTGTAAAATTATACATTTAAAAAAAAACCATCCATATTAATTTTTTTTTCAATTATTCATTTTGATAGTAAAAGCTTTAACAATTGGAGGCCTACACTATTATGATCAAGTCGAGTTTTAGTCGAATCTTCAGTATTGAAATAGAGTGTGCTTTGAGTAAAATATACTGCATTTGTGTGACGTCATTTGTGGACAACCCCCCCCCCCCCCCCCCCCCCCCCGAAACAAAAGGACATTTAACAAGTTGAACAGAGATACACTTAATCTAGATTTAATGTACAGCTCATTGCGTGTTGGGCAGTCCTAGGTCAAACTGGGTGAGCTGGTTTACCTGGGGGGGGGGGGGGGGGGGGGGGGGGGTTCACTTCAATTTGACGCCCAAAATGTTGGTGTAGGCTTGGGGGGGGGGGGGGGTCACCTTAAACTGACGCCCAAAATGTTAGTTTAGGCTGGGGGGGGGGGTCACCTTAATCTGAGGCGCAAAATGTTGGTGTAGGCTAGGAGGGGGGGGGGGGGTCACCTTAATCTGACGCCCAAAATGTTGGTGTAGGCTGTGTCACCTCCATCCTGCGCTGGGTCGGGTCAGGCAAATCTAGTACAGTTGCCAGGTACATTTTTTGTCAGGTTTCTTATTATGTCAAACGTCTTATTGCATGGTCAGCCTACAGGTAGTTGGTAATTCGTATCGTAGTCGACCTTAGAGTGACGTCATGCTGTCGTTTACCAAATGTTACATCACGCTGCTGTTCAACAAATGTGACGTCACGCTGCTGTTCAACAAATGTGACGTCACGCCGCTGTGTACCAAAAGTGGCTTTGATGGACAGCTCTTTCTGATAAAAATTTCCTTTTGAAGACTTCTTAAAATTTTCTAATGGCCATTACAAAAATTAATTCACGGAATAAATATGTTCAACATTTGTTGGGGCGGAAAAAATCGAAATCTCATCCAAAAGACCAAATCTTCGCTCCTGCTCATGTTTACAGGGCATGTCCCAAAGATTAACGTTTTTGGTGGACGCTGGGAGAGTGTTATTCTAAAAATAGTCATAGCAGGGGCGTGACTTGTGACGTCATTGCACGCGCTGTCAGGTGGCGTGGGCGGTGGCCAATCACAATCAATCGATTGATTTCAAAAATATGGCGACATTGTGTGTGATGTGTGGGATTAGTGTATGAGCTGTGTGGGAAGATCATGCGCGGAAGGGATTGTGTGAGGAAGATTGTGTGGGGAAGATTGTGTGGGCAGATGTAAAATGCGGGTGTGAGAATCGTTTTGCGCGGGAAGGGGGTGGGGGTGTTTCGTGGTAGAATAATGGACCACCATTAAATGAAATTTATCTATTTCTTAAAACTGGAAGGCGAGAAATTAAAGTTTCAATTTGGTTGTCTCATTTAGTTCTGGCTTTAGACACAAGTTCCAGGGGTGTCTAAAAATAGCCCAAGTATCCAATGAATTGAATCAAATTTAGAATTTAAAGTTTTGACAAATTGACGTTTTCTCGCGTCAGTGACAGAAATTAATTTATTGAGGAGGGTTGGGGAGGGGGGATGCGAGGAGAGGTTAGTGGTGGTTGAAATAGTGAGAAAATTGCGATCATTGTAAGGATTGGTTGATGCTAGTGGGATAGCTGTGATTGTTGTTGTTGTGGTTAGTGATGATGTGGTAGTGATGGTGTAGTAGTGATGATGTGGTAATTGATGATATGGGTGGTGCCGATGTGGTAGGTGTTGCGGATGTTGTTTTACTATAACGGATGTCAATGTAAATTGTGCTATTGGTGACGTTGCTGTTGTTGTTGGTGATGCTGTGGCTGGTGATGATGTGGTAGGTGTTGCGGATGTTGTTTTACTGTAACTGATGTCAATTTAAATTGTGCTATTGGTGACGTTACTGTTGTGGTTGGTGATGCTGTGGCTGGTGATGTTGTGGTTGGTGATGCTGTGGCTGGTGATGATGTGGTAGGTGCTGCGGTTGTTGTTTTACTATAACTGATGTCAATGTAAATAGTGCTATTGGTGACGTTGCTGTTGTTGTTGGTGATGTTGTGGTTGGTGATGATGTGGTGTACCTGTTGCCAATGTACTTTATTCTACTTGTTATGCTGTTGATGTGTTTGACAAAGAGAAGAAAAAAAATTATCCCCCACCATTCATTCTCACCAGTGACCACCAGTGTCATCACACCATCATTCCAGAATCTTGTGCAACATCAGCATCTTACTGGAGATAAACGTGTGCATTGTCAACCTGTTTTCTCTTATTAGATTCGCGGTTTAATACACCATATCCATTAAAATCTGTTCCTCAACTAAATCGACACAACACACGTCGTATTTTTCAATGAAATTAGTTATGTTTTATACATTTTATTTGAGTCCTTAGTTTAAATGTTTTTAAAGTAAGTTATTTAAAATATAGTGTACGTTGTATTAAACAGATAAAATAAAACCGCATGTCTATCTCAATATAAATATTCGCGGACTTTGTGAAACTGTTTATCATCCGTCTCTAGACCTGCAAATATTTGTATTAGTACCTGGTATTATACACAGGTAAAATATTTACATTCTGTGTAAAAAAAAAAAAAAACCAATTCATTTTACCAAACATTTTGCCAATACGACAACTGTGTCCATCCCATGAAAAAATTCGGTTGATGGATGTTTTAAGCTATAATATCATCGTAAAAAACACAGGAAAGGCAGTACAACATACGATGCGCATGCGTTGCCAACTTTTCATAATTCTCCTGAGTAAACAGTTGAATCAATTCTCGCAGGAAACAGAATGTGTGGGGGGTGCGTGGGTGGGAGTGGGAGGGTGGGGAACACCCACGCTCAAAATTTAGGAGCCAGAAATAGACCACGTTTATTTCCCTTTCTATTTCGGTTCTGGTTCTTACCGGCGTTAATTTACTGACGATAAAGCCCAGATGATCAAACCAGTGGCAAGTGGGGCGGAATATAAGGTGGCCAGATCAAAATAGTAGGCCTAAGGTAGAAAAGTTGAGTGAATGAGAAATGTCTGGTTTCATGCTACAGTAGTGGCAAACAGTGGCGGTAGTAGTAACAAATTCTAACAAATGATCAAGTTTCTCATTCGCCAAATACTGTCACATAGCCTACTGTTTCACACTCTCACAATAATAGAGCATATTGTCGCACACTTTAACATATTGTTACATTAATATAACATACTGTTACATACCGTCACATTTTGTCACATGATTGATAATATACTGTCACACATTGTCATATACTGCTACATACTTAGACACATACCGCCAAATTTTGTAACATAGGCCTAATTGATAAAATAATGTTACATTTTGTCCCATAACTGATAAAATACTGCCACATACTTAGTCACATACTGTCACATACTGAGGTCACATACTGTCATATATTGTCAACTATTATAAAAAAGTATCACAAAACACCGTGATATAGCATCTTTTAGCCCCATGTCAGATACTGTCTGAGGTATCAAATATAACAAATCGTCACATATCACATATAGAGTCACACCGTGTCACAGATAATGGCACGGGTCGCATATTGTCGTCTGTTGTAGACTGTCACTCTCCCATAAAGCGACACACTAAGTACAGTATCACAATCTGTCGCAACAACATATGTCAAACACTCCGTACACAAAACACCATATGTAAAACATCAGATGTGCACTACGCCTTATGTAAAAGTAAAGTTCCTTTTCAAACCTGACGTTCTATATAGGACAAGTGAAGTAGAGTTCACTTGTTTCTGTGACCTCGGCATATGAAGAGATATTGTGGTCAGCCGCCTTTACATTCCCTAAAGTGAGTTAGGTACCCATCAGAGTTGGATGGACTCAGAGACGGTCTAGTGACTTGAACCCGGATTTGAACTCGAGACATAAGCGTTAGCAGTCTTAGGCACCGGGTTAGCAGTCTTTTTTGACAGCAAAAAAAAAAATGTTAGCTGTTTGATGTAATATGTAATCGATACTAGAGAATAAGCATTCTGTATCGCTGGCTAGTTTATAATCAACTGTTTGTTTGATGTAATATGTAATCGATACTAGAGAATAAACTGTATCGCTGGCTAGTTTATTACCGTGTATAGTATACAGCATCCATGGCTTTCTGTGGGCACCACAGCCCAGTTCAACTATAAATGGTTGGGACAATTAATTTATTTTTTGAGTGGGCGGATTAAGTGCGTTTCTAGAAGGTGGATTAAATGTGATTTTTTTCTGTTTATGTGGGTGGATTAAAAGTGGTTTTGTTATGTGTGAGTGGGTGGATTAAGTGTGGTCTAGTTGTTTTTAGAAGGTGGATTAAGTGTGTTTTTGTTCTGTTTGAGTGTATGGATTAAGTGTGGGGTTTTTTCCCCGTTTTTAGAAGGTGGATTAAACGCAGACTTGTTCTTTTTGATTCGGTGGATTAAGTGTGTTTTTTTTTCTGAATAAGTGGATGATTGTCGTTTATTTCTAATTGTGATATCGCAAATCTCAGTCTAAATGTCGTCTTATGAAAACAGCCACTAGAAATGTCGTCTTATGAAAACACCCACTAGAAATGTCGTTGTATGAAATCACCCACTAGAAATGTCGCCGTTTATCTGCCCACCACTGCACGAGATGTTGTAACACCAGAACCGGAAGTGCCCTGAACGATGGGAGTTTCCGTATCAGATTGACCAATGGCCCTTCAGCGCTCAGCAAACATGGTGGGCGTTGGTGAGTTTTTTTTTTTACCACGCATCGTTTTATCTTGTGATGAAATGTAGAAATGCTGATTCATGTAAAACACAGATTGTCTCCAGATTAAACAACCCCTTTGTTGCCAAATTACGAAACGCAGACGATTGCAACATTGTATAACTTAGGCTGTGGCCAGTTTTTAAAACAGTCTGTAGAGCAAGTGACCATCAACTCGTCGCATCTAGCGAATCTCTAGAACTGTTATCTCGAATGGAGTGCAATACGACATGCTCATTTTTAGCCAGGGTTTCTTCCAAAAATAGAACGAAATTTCCGGCATTGGCCACGTTTTAACATGGAGAGACGGGGGGGGGGGGGGGGGGGGGGGGCGTATGTAGAATGGGTTGCGTGGGTAGGTAAAGGTTCTCCGAGCGATCGATGGGCAGAGGAAGTAGTCCCTGAGTCCACCCAGCTGTAATGGGTACCTAACTTACGTTGGGGATAGTAAAAGCGGCTCGGTGTAGTGCTGACCACACCACCTCTTCAAATGCCGAGGTCAAGAAAAACTAACTTTACTTCATCTGACAATGGATTGCTAAGTCTAAAAAGGAATCTTTACTTTTTTAACAATAGCAGAACTATTCACAACAGTAGTTCTAATTTTAGCAACAACGATAAACACAAAACAGTCGACCTATAATAACAAGTTACATTTTAAATTTGAATGGATGGGAAAATAAAAGATTTGTTAAGATTCTATTCTAGTGCTGGTTGGTGAGATATAGAGATAAAATATTAGCTGGTGAGATAGTGAGATACAGGATTAGCTGGTACAATAGTGATATAAGCTAAAGTAGTTGATGAGATAGCTGATAATAAGGTGAGATACACGTTAGCATCATTTTTCGAGATATTGAGATAGTTTAGCCGTTAAGACGAGAAACAATGTAGCTGGTGAGATAGTGAGATACAATTTAGCTGGTGAGATGGTGATACACATGTTTACATCAATTGGTGAGATGGTGAGATACAATGTAGCTGGTGAGATAGTGAGATAGTTTAGCCGGTGAGATATGAAGTTGAAATGTGCATGGAGTGCAGCTCATTTAAGGTAGGTAACTAATCCATCTGGACATTGTCTGACAGGAGCAGATAATAAACACTACATCACCTAGAGTTGCAGCCCTTGTTCGCCAATAACCCTCTTCATTACCTGCGCTATAAATAAAGAAGTTGTATCGGAATGAAATAAGAAAAAAACCATAGAAACATTTTCGAAGAACAAGATTTTCTGTCACTGAAATTAGTCTATATTTAGAGTTTGTAGAGAATGCTAATCTATTTTTGTGGGATACTAATCTATTTTTGTCGGATACTAATCTATTTTTGTCGGATGCTAATCTATTTTTGTCGGATACTAATCTATTTTTTGTCGGATGCTAATCTATTTTTGTCGGATACTAATCTATTTTTGTCGGATACTAATCTATTTTTGTCGGATACTAATCTATTTTTGTCGGATACTAATCTATTTTTGTCGGATACTAATCTATTTTTGTCGGATACTAATCTATTTTTGTCGGATACTAATCTATTTTTGTCGGATACTAATCTATCTTTGTCGGATACTAATCTATTTTTGTCGGATACTAATCTATGTTTGTCGGATACTAATCTATTTAAGTCGGTGTGGGTTGTTATTAGGTTAAGAGGACATTGGGTTATAAGTAATGCGCTGATAGGTGGGGGTTTTTTTTGTGTGGGATTTAGATTTTGTGTGAGTATTGAAGTAGTTTTGAATGTGTGATGCCATGACAGGCCAACTAGCATGATGGATGACAGACATGACAGACCAACTAGCATGATGGATGACAGACATGACAGACCAACTAGCATGATGGATGACAGACATGACAGACCAACTAGCATGATGGATGACAGACATGACAGACCAACTAGCATGATGGATGACAGACATGACAACCAACTAGCATGATGGACGACAGACATGACAGACCAACTAGCATGATGGATGACAGACATGACAGACCAACTAGCATGATGGATGACAGACATGACAGACCAACTAGCATGATGGATGACAGACATGACAGACCAACTAGCATGATGGACGACAGACATGACAGACCAACTAGCATGATGGACGACAGACATGACAGACCAACTAGCATGATGGACGACAGACATGACAGACCAACTAGCATGATAGATGACAGACATGACAGACCAACTAGCATGATGGATGACAGACATGACAGACCAACTAGCATGATGGATGACAGACATGACAGACCAACTAGCATGATGGACGACAGACATGAAATTATCACCCACCTATGTTGCATGCAGCACATGCTGGACAATCTAATTCCGGTCTATGACGTACCACAGACCACAACAATGTGACGGACACGACAACAATATGACGGACACGACAACAACGTGACGGACACGACAACAATATGACGGACACGACAACAATATGACGGACACGACAACAATGTGACGGACAAGACCACAATGTGGCGGATGTGACCCCATTTATCACCAGGCCGCTAGATGTGTGGGATGGTAGTTGTGGGTGGCAGATATCGAGTGCAGTGTGTCGGAAGTATCGAGTACAGTATGTGGGAGGTATCGAGTACAGTGGGTGGGAGGTATCGAGTACAGTGGGTGATATGTATCGAGTACAGTATGTGGGAGGTATCGAGTATAGTGTGTCTGAGGTATTGAGTACAGTGGGTGGGTGGGAGGTATCGAGTACAGTGGGTGGGAGGTATCGAGTATTGCCCAAAACAACACGTCATCAATTGGCCTGATCGATTCCTCCTCCACGGTATTGATAGCCTCTTTAAGAAACCCCCCATCAGTTTCTCTAAACGAGTCCATTGATGCTGACACCCCCCACCCACACCCTTTACTCCTCCTCTCCCCCCCCCCCCCCCCCCCAATGTATCCATCAACTGACATCACCACTCGCCGATAAGCTGAGATCACGTCTGTTTTCTTCTTGTTGTTTACATTTCCAGATGCAGTTGGCGCAAAAGTGACGTCAGCAACTCTCCCACCCTCTCCCTACATAAAACAGTGATGACGAAAAGACGTTCTTGCGATTCAAAAAAAAATTAATAATAATAATAATAATATTTATTTTTTAAAAATTCAGTAGAATAACGAGACCGCAAATTGTAAACAATTTCTACAACATCAAATAGAGGCCGACAAATATTGAAAGTTAGGTTTAAACCTTTCCGCCCCCGCCAACCCATACCTCTTGTGTTTCCGGGGTGTTGTAAGAGACGTCACCAGGGGAGGGAGGTGGGTGTAGGGGTGTCATAATAAAAACAATACGGTTGCGAAATAAGGTGAAATCGTTCTAATTAAAATAATTGCGAATTACAGCGACCCACGCGTGGATTAGACACGTCTCTGGGTGCCAATTAAAATGTCAATGTTTGCACTAGGCACAGACTAAACACAGGCGCGAGTTTTTACTTTAGTTGTGGTACCTGTACCACAAGAAGATGTCGAGATTTTACTTTAGTTGTGGTACCTGTACCACAAGAAGATGTCGAGCTTTTACTTTAGTTGTGGTACCTGTACCACAAGAAGATGTCGAGCTTTTACTTTAGTTGTGGTACCTGTACCACAAGAAGATGTCGAGCTTTTACTTTAGTTGTGGTACCTGTACCACAAGAAGATGTCGAGCTTTTACTTTAGTTGTGGTACCTGTACCACAAGAAGATGTCGAGATTTTACTTTAGTTGTGGTACCTGTACCACAAGAAGATGTCGAGCTTTTACTTTAGTTGTGGTACCTGTACCACAAGAAGATGTCGAGATTTTGGGTTGCGGCTTTGCTGAAAAAAAGGGGGGGGGGGGGTCAAATAATAAACAAAAATCCCGGAGATATTTTTTTTTACCTGCAAATATCAGGATAATTAATTTTCTTGTTTTTGTGGCAATGATCAACCGAGTTCAGGTAAATACTCGATGCCATAGCAGATTACAGGTGGGTTTATGTTGTAGCGGCTTCTACGGGTAGCTCTTGTTCTAGAGGATGTTAAAGGTAGCTCTTGTTGTAAAGGCTTTTAACGGTAGTTGATGCTAGAAACCCATTAATGCTCAGTACAATGTAATACTTGTAAGCATATTTTACTTACATTGTTGGTTTTGACGCTGTGTAAAATTGCTACTTTAGACAAAAAATGTTGAACTATAATTTGATTGATTTACTTTTGGTAAATTAAAATATAAAGTTATTCTAGTTCAGAGCTGAAGTATAAGTTGAGCGCTAGATCGAAAAGTAGGCGGGTTGAAATATTTACAGTTGATAGGTTTTTAAATTATCATTTTACAGTTAGTCATGAAAAGCAAGTGATCTAGACCTATATTTGAATCTATATTTAAAATGGTGGACAAGAAAAGTGCTGACTTCAAACTTATCAATGTTGTAGATAATGACGCAAATTTTGTTTTTCAGACTGAAACACTATAATTGATGACAAAGCTATTTACTCCCCCACCCCCTTTTCCCCAACCTTATCCAGCTGAATCAGGCTGGTCCTTGTGACGTCACGGAGGTAGGTACAAGCACAGGTCACGCTGGTTGTAAACAAAAGTACCTGGCCCGACCTTGACCTAGGTCAAGCATGTAGTGACCGGCCAGACGTCCAGTGTTTACATCCGTCCTCCCTCCCACGTGACGGTCATGGTCGCATGCGCAATAAACACGCGTCGAACCGTAGCGACCGGCAGGTGGGGGAAATACCCAGGCCCACCCCCTCCCTGAATGTTGAGGAACACTGCAGTGCTGAGATCTACAGGTGGGACAAAGCTAAGATATGCAGGTCCGTGCCTCACCTGCCTCAGGGAGATACCAGCTGGCGACACCTACAGATGTTGACAGCAGGTTGAAACACGGGCGCAGCATCTAACCAAAACTATGACACTGACTGTCAAAACACTGACATCATAAAGTGTTGGTACTGACTGATGTATGTGCTGATTTTTCTTCTTTCCTTTTTCGTGCCCAAGACACAGGAGTTCATATGTTTTGATGACCTCGGTATATGAGAGGATAATGTGGTCAGCACTATGCCCATCCATCCGCCTATAACATTTCTCTAACGTGTGTCAGGTACCCATCAGAGCTGGGTGGACTCAGGGACGTCCTACAGACTCAAACCCGGGATCCGAACTCGAGACTTTCGGGTTAGCCAACACGCCGCCACCAACTTAAAACTATGACATTATGAAATGGTGGCAGTAAACGTATGCATGTGTTGTTTCACTAGCTTAAAACTATGACGACCAATGTGATGATGTGAACTGCTCATTTAGTTATGTGAGTTGTTCATTTAGTGATGTAAGTTGTTCATTTAGATATGTGAGTTGTTCATTTAGTGATGTGAGTTGTTCATTTACTGATGTGAGTTGTTCACATACTGATGTGAGTTGTACATTTAGTTACGTGAGTTGTTCATTTAGTGATGTGAGTTGTTAATTGGGTGTTGTGAGTTGCTCATTTTGAGGTTCGGTAATTAGGGGGCTGTTAGTTGAATCCCTTTGTAAAACACACAATTAAAACAATATTAGACTGTAACTTTAAACGACACTACAATAGCAATACGCCAAACGTTGAGTTGGCGCTAAAAACTCTAGCCTGAATGGTGACACGACTACTATGCTGGTAACACACTGAACAGGAAGGTGACACACTTTCCAGGAGGATGAGACACTTTCTATAAAGGTGACACGTCTACCAAAAATAAAACCAGTGCTGTTTCTTTCAAACAACACAACACGTAATAATACAACTCAACAAAAAAAATCACTTGACAAAGATAAATTGTTGCTAATAAACGATGTCACGTGTCAAGTGAGCTAAATATAGACGGCTGACCTACTGACCTGCAAGTCCTTTAATGATGTAAATTGACGCCATACGGCAAAAAGTGGCCATTTGTTGTAGAACAGCAAGGATTGATGGATGATGTGTTGGACTGATGGATGGTTTGTCTCAGCAGAATAATTAGCTGTAAAATAAAAACGTTTAGTGAAACGTGTCGATGCTGGTACAGGTGCTTTATTTAAATACACATTTTATTTCACACTCAAGCTATTTAATACACGTTTTATTTTACAGTCCAGCTATTTAATTTAATACCTTAAAACGGCCCTGATCCAAGTATAATAAGCTTTCTTGTTCATTGTTTTTTTTTTTACAATTCGTTTAATTTGCTAAATTAGTGTCTATGAGTACAGAGTTAGGTCAATCGTTATGTAACTTGTAACAACAATTCATTAGTTTTAAAAACCCACGACAGCCGACTGGAAGGTATTTTTATCACATGTCTCCTTGTGTATCAAGTGTTCATGGTGTGAGATGTGTTCACGGTTTGTTTACTTGTTGTCTGATAGTTTCGCCGATAGCTAGCTAACATTTCCCCCACTTCCTATTTTTTTCCTATCTATTTAGGAAATATAAAATCTAAAAATAGATAGGGCAAAAACCTTCGTTATCAAAGGAGAGTTTTAACTGGCTGCATTAGTTTGTAAGATAAGGTGAGAGGGAAGATAAGGATTTAATCTTTACCACATACATTGAATGAAAGTTCATAGGACGACCCGGAGTAGACTCAGCTTTAATGAATACTCATCTTGAGTCGGTGAAAGTAAAGACTGCTATACGCAATGTTGTCCACACAATTATCTTAACAGAAGGTCAACGAATCAGGTAAACCTTATCCCACATGACCTTAAGGTTTCAGTATTTTACATATGTGTTGGTCACTTTTTTTCGGGTTTAAGAATTTTTTTCTATGTGTAAACCTGTCGTGCCCTAAATTACACTCTTCACCCTAAAGTACACAATAAATGGACTTCCCAAGGTGTCAATTTCAACCGTAAGCCACCGTTTCACTTGAAAGCTTTCAAAAAAAAAAAAATTACGCAGCATTAACTAGTCGGTATTTGGTTGGTTAAAAAAAGGTTCCGCACTTCACTGCAGTTTCCAGTTGAATGTGGACCCTGGAACTGTAGTTTCCAACTTCCTGATGTGGTCTACCTAGATTTAGACCCCGGAATCTGAGGCTTTAAGTTTCCTGGTCGGGAATATCTGCCTGGTCGGAATATCTGCACGCCAGGCATAGATCAAGAGACAAGCAGGAAGTGGCTGCAGGAGCTGGGGTTACAGGCTAGAGGATGGCGTTGGAAGTGTGGTGAACTACAGCAACCACTTCCTGAAGTAGTTGTTGGGACGGTAGGTGGGGGGTGGAATGGGAGGGTAGGGGTGCGAGGGGGACGGTAGGGTAGAGAAATGGCGTAGTGTTAGGGCTACAAATAGATGGCATAGGGACACGACATTAGAAGAAATTATTTATTTAAGCGTGGTTTTAGGCAGGTCTCCTAGTTTTCTACACAGCCCTCCCAACACATACCAACACTAACGAACATTTCAACACACACCATCACACACACCGACACACATCACACAACCAATACACACCAACACACACCATCACACACACCAACACACACACCAACACACACCAACACCCACACCAACACACACCAACACACAGCGACACACACACACACCAACACACACCGACACACACACCAACACACACACACCAACACACACACCAACACACACACCATCACACACCAACACACAACCAATACACACCAACACACACACCATCACACACACCTACACTCTTACAAAGACTTACAATACACTGCTATGAAACGTGGTCACGATTCGTTATGCCTAACGTGTGACCCTGCACCACGATTCTGTCACTTTACATAACGTCTGGGATTTGTTTCTTAAGGTGAATGACACACGTAACAATCCCTTTCTATCTGTGGAGGGTGAATTACCACTCAAGGTCTGGTGTCGAAAGAAGTATTACATCATCCCCCCCCCCCCCTCCCAAAAAAAAAAGATATACACTACTTTAGGATCACGATTTAGATATATTTTTGTTTCCCGTCTTGGAAAAGAATGAATAACCTTTTTAATTTGATTGTTATCAAATCTGAAAAGAAAAACGTGTTAGCAAAAAAGTTATCTAGTTTGGGATTTCTAAAAATAGAACAGTCGTGTTCTGACTTTTAAGAATTATTATCTTTCAAACATTGCAGTAAATGCGTGTTATAGCGGATGTTAACTAGACTATTCCAACATTTTAATTATTGCAATAAAATTGTGTTAATAGCGGATGTTAACTAGACAGTTCAAACGTTTTTTACAAGTGTGTATGCCATGTGTGTATGACATGTGTGTATGACATGTGTGTATAGGGCTTGACATTTAGTTTACAGAATTTTTTTTACATTTAGATTACACTACAGGCAAGATTTTTATATTAGGCTTACAGAAAAGATGTTTTAGCATTTGATAACAATGTTTAAAATTCCAATTTTTATTCCCTACTCATATCATTATTTTACTCCATTTTCATTCCTATGTACTTCCAACATATGATCACTAGCACACATCTGTCTACTGAATGCTCCAAAAGAAAACTACTTGAATAGACCTGAAGGAATATTTGTCTATAAAATAAGCAACTAAAAATTGAAGGAGGTTGGCCTAAGGGAAGCCTGTCAATGGGCTAATGGCCAGACATTTGACCACACCCACCTTAAGGTCGTCACGCGGCAACAACAAAAAATATTACTATTTCAAAATACAAATATATTTCTTTAACTTTTAATATTGTATACTATTACATTGACAAATAATTACATAATTACACTCCAAATCCACTTGCTTCACACTAACTTTCAAGAAATTAACCTTCCTAAAAAAAATAAAAAATCAATTAGCAGCTAACAACCTAATATAGACATGAATTGTCTCCCTTCCGGTTTTATCAAACTTGGCTTTCAATGCAGCAACAAAAACAATTTAGTTGACCATATTTAGATGTGTCAGATTTTCCAAAAAATTGTTGTGGAAACAATAATGACCTATCAAATTTTTGAGTGGATATTTTTACTTGTTATTGACAAACACTTAACAGATGGCCTAAGTGGGTGAAAACATTAAACATTTTTGACAATTTTAGTTCAACATTTTGGGATAAGAGAAGACACCACTTCACCAAAACTGTGCTGTGCAAGTTGTATGTAACTAAGTGTATTAAAGTTCGTATGATTATGTGTCACTATGTTGGTGCCTTGCAGCAATACTTAACACGTGGGCTGAAACACAATGTGTCTAATTGGGGATGGGGGGGGGGGGCAGTAAGTTAAGATCAGAGTTTCTTTCAGGTATCTCTCACGAGGGGATGGAAAGTTTTAGAGAAGGCCGCCCCCCCCCCCCCTTTCCCTCCCGTCCCAAGAAGCACACCCCCCCCCCCCCCACAGGGGAGAGCAGCTCATCCCCTCCCGAAAGTTTCACATGCATCACCCCTTCCCTCCTCCCCCTTCGCCGCAAAAAAATGTTTGAAACAAGCACTGGTAAAGGTGCATTTTTTTTTTAAAAAGTTGGTAGCTTAAGGTCAGTTAGTTACTGTATTTAAAAAAAAGTGCCAGTATGTGACGTCACATGACCTCATATGTAAGACGACAGTATGTGACGTCACATGACCCCAGTAACGTGTACCACCGAGGCTGACAAGGGCGACAAACACAAATCCATTTAATCTTAATGGGAGCTAACTTATGTAACACGGTGGTAAAGAGGGCCGTAAATCATGGTATACAGCTCTAAGTGATCGCTACTTCAGTGAGGTTGACGGTCTCTTTATATGGGGGCCGGGACATGCTGCTAGTGGTGACCAGTGTTTCTTCAAGACTTTTTTCTCCGGGGGGGGGGGGGCACTCGATATTTTCGGGGGGTGGGCAGTCAACATTTTCCGGGGGGGGGGGGGCGGACACTGGAAAAGTATATATATTTTCTATATAAATTCCATTTCGTTCGGGGGAGGGGGGGGGGGGGGGGTGAGATGCCTGGAAGAAACTCTGGTAGTGACACGAGGGCCTGGACATGGTGTCAGTGACACGTGAGGGACGTGCTAGTGACACGTGAGGGACGTGCTAGTGACACGTGAGGGACGTGCTAGTGACACGTGAGGGACGTGCTAGTGACACGTGAGGGACGTGCTAGTGACACGTGAGGGTCATGGTGCTAGTGACACGTGAGGGACGTGCTAGTGACACGTGAGGGACGTGCTAGTGACACGTGAGGGACGTGCTAGTGACACGTGAGGGACGTGCTAGTGACACGTGAGGGACGTGCTAGTGACACGTGAGGGACGTGCTAGTGACACGTGAGGGTCATGGTGCTAGTGACACGTGAGGGACGTGCTAGTGACACGTGAGGGACGTGCTAGTGACACGTGAGGGACGTGCTAGTGACACGTGAGGGACGTGCTAGTGACACGTGAGGGACGTGCTAGTGACACGTGAGGGACGTGCTAGTGACACGTGAGGGACGTGCTAGTGACACGTGAGGGTCATGGTGCTAGTGACACGTGAGGGACGTGATAGTGACACGTGAGGGACGTGCTAGTGACACGTGAGGGACGTGCTAGTGACACGTGAGGGACGTGCTAGTGACACGTGAGGGACGTGCTAGTGACACGTCAGCTTCCGTTACCTGAATACGCAGCTGTAAGTGCTAGAGATTAACGCGATTAACAAGGCCAAGTATGCGAAACGATTAACCCAAATCCAATTTAAACAGGAAGTGACGCACGTGTGGAGATTGTACGTGCCCGCACGGTGCACTCTTTCAGGAGCTTCAGTACAGTTGTTTCGATATAGTCATATATCTTTTCGGCGTTATATCGCTACAGTATTATTGCGGTATAGTGTTATATCGCTACAGTATTATTGCGGTATAGTGTTATATAGTTTCAGCGTTTTACCGCTACAGTATTATTGCGGTATAGTGTTATATCGCTACAGTATTATTGCGGTGTAGTGTTATATAGTTTCAGCGTTATACCGCTACAGTATTATTGCGGTATAGTGTTATATCGCTACAGTATTATTGCGGTATAGTGTTATACCGGTATAGTATTATATCGCAACAGTATTATATCGGTATAGTGTTACATCGAGACAGTATTATTGCGGTATCGTATTATATCGGTACAGTATACAGTATTATATCGGTACAGTATTATATCGGTAAAGTGTTACTGCGGTACAGTGCCAAATCGTTACAGTGTTATTACTGTACAGTATTAAATCGGTACAGTGTTATTACTGTACAGCCACTGTTGTACACGAACCCACGCCTTATCTACCGCCTATAAAAACTCTACCCAACCAATTCGTGACCTGGACAGGTGAAAATGCGCAGGATTACCTCCACCACATTCCTCCCCAGTGCAGTGGGCTAAGTGTGGGCACATTATGCACGTTTTGTTCGCATTAATCCGCGTGTTAACATCACGATAATAGTTTTATAGGCGTGAGATAGTGTGTCACATTAGGAAGACATCAATAATTAGGCCCCTAGTACATAATGTTTTATACGACTAGTAAACAGTGTTTCTTCCAGACTTTTTTCTTCGGGGGGGGGGGGGGCACACTTGCAATTTTCGTGGGGGCGGTAGACTTTCTTTGGGGGGGGGGGGGGGCGGACACTGTTAAAAGTATATATTTTCTATATAAATTTCGTTGGGGGGGGGGGGGGGGGGGGGCTGTAGACTTTCCTCAGGGGGACGGAAGAAACTCTGCAAGTAGACTAACATGTCGGCTGCATGTTGCTACTTTAAAGTAACAAAGCCTGCACTGTAATTTGCTATTTATGTGTAACCAACTAGCTTACATAGCATAGAGATTACAGGCCTACATCTAGAATTTTAAAAAATTCAAGTATCCAATTGAGATTTCGATTGGCTTAGGGTAGTTCACACTAGAGAAGATTAAAATAACGTCAGCTAAGGGACACAATCAATTCATTGTTTGGACAAGGACGGGGAGACAATCGCGTCGTTGTTCGACCATCACTCACCAGACACTTGTCACTGGATGACGTCAGGGGATCACGTGCACGGCTCGTCTGTGTCAGATCATGCCAGGTTTCGCCGGACGTGTCAGTCTCGTGAGCGGAAGTGTCAAAAATAGGTTTCTATAAATAGATTAGTAATGCCATTGGCCAGTGAGCGAGGTCCAGTTAATCTAATGAGATGGGTTCGGGTTCAGCTAATAAGTGGTTCGAGTTCAATAAATGAGAGTGGTTCGGATTCAATAAATGAGAGTGGTTCAAATTCAACGAATGAGAGGGGTTCAGATTTAAATAATGAGCGGGTCAAATGAGAGTGGTTCGGGTTCAATTAATGATAGTGGTTCGGGTTCAACAAACCAGGTAGATGGCAGGAATTAACTTAAGCAATGGGTTCAGACTGACCAGTTCTCAGTGATATGATATATTTAAGTTAAGGTCAAAGGTTATTAATTTTTTTTAAACCGTTAAGAATATTGAACTAACTATAATCTATGTATTCGGCTGTCGGAGAAAGATTACACATTCTCATTTCTGATTGTCGTGTTTTAGACAGGCTATTTTCACAACGAAATATTTTAGTTTGGCTAATTTTATTCTCACGCTTAAATATCTTTAGCTTAGCTATTTTCACCATAAAAAATGTTTACGTGGGCATTTTCTCACAATGTTATATTTGTAGACAGTCTCATAATGAAATAATGTAAATAAGCTATTCTTACAATGAAGTATATTAGGCCTGCTATTCTCACAACTAAACATTATGTCCGGCAATTCTTCTATTAAAATATTGTCTTAGCTACACTATTGTCTTCACATTGTCAATTGTTGTTGTTGAGCTACAGCTGGTCGCTGATGCTAAGAAAACGAAAACAGGGTCACGTGGTATTCATAGAAATTCCCAGAGGCGGTACTGTATCCTGGTCAAAGTTTCGTGGAATCATCTCTCTAGTGTAGACTAACTTGCATTCCACCTGATATCTCTTCGCTTTATTGTGTGAACGAAAATGGTAAAATACTTAGAAGGAAAGTTTATTTAGGACGATGTTGCAATGCTTCGTTAATGTATCTAAAACTGTAACAACATATGCGGGTCTAGGCTGTAGCATCACAGCGCGGGGGTAGGGGAGGGGTGGGTGCGGACAGCACCGGGCGACCCTATCTAGTGACGCCACTGGATTTCACCCTACCTAGTGACGCCACTGGGTTTCACCCTACCTAGTGACGCCACTGGGTTTCACCCTACCTAGTGACGCTACTGGGTTTCACCCTACCTAGTGACGCCATGGGCTGAAGGTTGAAATATTTGAGAGGGAAGTTATAGTAGGGTGGGTATGAGATAAACGTAGATACAATAATATCACAAGTTCGACTATACCATATCAGTTATTCTATCAATGAAATGTTTTAAATAAAGCATATTATGGTAAAACGATACATGATCTATTGACGATCGTTGGTCCATTTTCAGACCGCACTTAATTAATTTTTGGTCTGAAAACTTCACGTGTTGTTTGAACTAGGGCTGTCAGAACCAATAGAAACATTGAGATGTTTGATATTGGAGGGGGGGGTGGGGGGGGGGGGGGGTGGGGGTGGGGTGTGGAGGGGAGGGAAGCGTAAAAACAGTGATTACTTTTTTTTAATTAACAAAAGTGCAGAACGAATTTCCTCATCGATTGATTTTGTAATCAGTAGATGTTGGTTAATTATTATGTAATCAGTACGTGTTGGCTAATTACAGCGACAGTTTTGTCAATATGAACATTCGCAGTGTCAGACTGATGAGGTGTTATGTCATTACATGTGTCATTACATCTGCTCAGCCTCATTGACTGTTGATGTTTTACGAAGTCTGTGTTAGGTACTGGACATATAGGGGACAATGTGTTAGGTACTGGACATATAGGGGACAGTGTGTTAGGTACTGGACATATAGGGGACAATGTGTTTTAGACACGGGGACACACTGTATCTTGGACATGGAACACAATATGTCTTAGATATCGTCTTACATGACACAAACTGTCTCTCAAAGACACAACATGTGTCTTTGATGGAGGATACAAAGTGTGTTAGAGACAGATGATACACAGCGTCTTACACAACACATAAAAGAGACAAAATATGTCTTGATAGGATGTCTTGAATAAATTATAACCATTATCTTAGGGAGCAGGTAGTGATTTATAGATGGCAATCTCTTAGATAACAAGATAAAACAATGCCTGGGAAACTAAAAACACACTGCCTATGTGTGGGGGAGGGGGGCTGTACTGAGAGACAGGCTGTAGGCTGTTGGTCAGATAGGCTGTATTGGTCAGTCATTCCGTAGACTATTGAAGGATCGGTTGTATTGGTCAGATGTGATGTATTGGTCAGTCATTCTGTCAGAGACGTAGCGATGGGGGGGGGGGCATATTCCCCGGGCGCCGACCTTAGGGGGCGCCAAAATGGGTTGTAAAAACAAATTAAAATGTCATTTTATCTGCATTTTTGCATTATAAATAGTTTGAGGGGCACAAAATTGAAAGTTTATCCCCGGGCGCCGGGAAGGGTTGCTACGCTATGCCTCTGCATTCTGTAGGCTATTGAAAGGCATACAGTATACTGGTCAGACCGGCTGTACTGGGTACCAAGAACGGACAGCTACTGATATAAGCTGTACAACATGCACAGCAGCATAGTACATACTTCAGGACACAACATTCTCATGACCGACCTATCCAGCACGCCATCCCCCAACATAATCAGCGACAACCACGACACGAATGTACTCAAGCAGAACAGTATAACCCGTCAACACCAAGCTAACACATATCTCTAGAAAGTTTTTTTTTTTTATTCTAGTTATTTACCTACACATGTCAGCTGTTCCTCTTCTAGACGTCTATGATGTACGATCTTTTTTTTTCTGATTCTGAGAACGACGCAAATTCTCAGGTAAGAGGATCACATCCGGATATCATTGCCCCGCCCCCTACCCCCCACCCCCGCCAGAGTGCTCGGGTCGACTTCGTGTCCTGATACATGCCAGTCATCCGTGACGAGTGGCAGTCACGCATGACTTGGTCCGGTCTACCCTGTCACGCGTTCTACTGGAGGCCGAGATGACATGGCAGTGTGAGTCAAGATGTCACATGTCATGTTGTCACAGGACGTGACGTCATTTGACTTGAGGTCACATGGTGTGGCGTCACATGTCGTGACGTTGTTTCATTTCTCCACTATCGTTAACGGAACACATTTTTAAATGGCTAGCTTTTTAATCTGTACATGATTTCCCCCCCCCCTCCCATTCCCAGGTTTACATAATGAAAATACCTTCCTGTGTTCACGTTATCATATCACACCAATCTACCTAATCAGCAATCAGTTTTCTGATGAAGTCGAATGTATTATAAATGCACACAGTCTAGTAAGAATATCGTGTGAGGTAATCGCCCATATACTGTAGCATCGATACCCTGAAACAATATGTTTCGAGTATTCGGCCTTGTGACCTACTTTTAGGGTGAGCGCTTTTGAGAGTTTCTAATTTGCGTTGTTGTTTTTTTTTCTTTTACCTGGATAAATGTAAAAATTTTCTTTTTCTGACTTTTTACTGGTTATAGCTAGAACAATAACAAATACCTTTTTCCAACTTTAAATGAACACACTTAGAGGGTGAGAGAGAGGGTTAGACAATATTTGAGCTCATGACGTTTAGCATCCCACACTGAATAAGAACACCTTTATTTGTCGTTACTGCAAACATTTATTTTCTTGTCCGTCCAGCTAAACCTTTTCTAACACCAGGCTATTATAAAAATAACGGTTAGACCTTAATTAATTATCTTGATTTTTAAACCATCAATTACCACCGAGGCAACGTTCATTAACCTAATTAAAATAGAATTTAACGAATTAAAAAAATAGTTGCACTTCTGGGAGCACTTTAAGCTGTGATTTTTAAAGTAGATTGATGTGAAATGGCTTGAGGATTATCTCAATTCATGCGTCCTTTCCACGACATGCACATAACCTAATTACTAATTACGCGTGTATCTGTGAAAAGACAGATCCCACGTCGCACTTAATTGATCGGCCCACGTGCATGCAGCCGTCTGCAGCCTACATTACATTTACAAGGTCATGGCCAGCCCTTGTCTACAGATGAAAGCACATTTTACATATTCTACCCACCCCCACCCCTCTGCCGCTCTTTAAATTACCTGCTGTAAATCGTTAACACACCAAACAAAAATTCTGATAAGGTAAATACGCAATTTCTAGATATCCGTTAAAAAGAACTGCCTTTCTAGGTCAGTTTTGTAGAAATAGTTCAAGGCTCCCACGAAAACCAAACTGCGCAGTAACTCCCCAAGTCAGTCAACCCAGCATGAAGCAACCACCCAGAGACCCCGGGCTAATAATAAACGTCTATATTTAGAAAACTCGTCACTGCGGGAATTTCTCCTGGCGCGCATGATTGGTCGAACTTTCCATGCCCGCTGCGATGCGGTGTAGTCGATAAAAACGGCTCTGGTTATTTTACCCGATTACATCAGCCATTGTGGCTGATGAAACAGAATGCTGAGCAAGATATTAATAATAGAAACTTATTCCAACCGATGAAACTATCGACACGTGTCGGCTTGTCATGGTAATTTCTAAATTAAATCGCAGTAAAAAAATCGTTTGCAGTATTTCATTGGATGAGTAAGACTATATTGCAGTTACTGATAAGTTACTAAAATTAGTAGATTTATAGTTTGGATGACGGCTGAGATATTTTACGTGGAACTTTAATTTATGGCGGGGAGGTGCGTGGGTGTAATAAGCACAAATAGATTTAGGAGGGTAATTTATAATGAAGTCATGTACCTAATTAGGATCTCGATTGGACTTGTACGATGAGCCCGAGGGTGGAGGAAATGAGGTTAGGGTTTAAGATTACGACCTTTTTGTATTTCATAACGTTAAAGTTCCACATTCTTAGCTTAAAACTCGTAGGGCATATGAAGTAGTTCATGTTTCTTGACCTCGCCATATGAAGTAATAGTGTGGTCAACTCTACTGCATTTACTTTCCCTAACGTGAGTCAGGTACCCATTACAGCTGGGTGGACTCATGTACGTCCTTTAATCCAGAGTCCGCTATATATGATGAAAACCCGTATAATTTTTTCTAAATTTATTGAGACGAGTTGGATTTCTGTTCCCAAAATAAAAATAAATAAATAAAAAATATAGCAAGTGACCCATGCCTATTGGCAGGACCAGTAACTCTTGCCTATTTGACGGAGCCAAATGTCTTAATAATATGTATATATTTTTTTGTTGGCGCCCTTTTAAAATAAGACATTGCTGTGTTATAAAAATAAAAATGCCGTGTCCACGAAAACGCAAACATTGTTAAAAATATGTCTTGTGTGTATGTCTGTGTGTCAGTCTGTAGATTAGAAAATTGGATTGTTTGTTGTAACTATGTTACCTCTGGAAATCCCCCGCCCCCCCCCCCCCCCCCCACCTTCTCTTGCTATTGCAGGATAGTAATGTAAATCTTTTATTTAATTTTATTTAAAATCTTTTATTTAATCATAGCGCTTACAGCTGTTAATCCAAATGTCTCAAGTTCGTATACCGGGTTTGAGTCGCTGAGTCCACCCAGCTCTAATTTGTACCTGAAACAAAGGCAGCTGGTCAAAGTATTCACGACACTGCTCTACTTCGCCTGCTTCATGTGTTTTGGGCACGAGCATTAGAATATTATGATTAAGTTATAGTTACCACATTATTATATGGGAGTATGGGAGATTTGGGAATCTTTGCATACATCTACGGATAATTTTATTCCACATTTCTACTTTCAATGTAGCCTCTCCCCCCCCCCCCCCTCCCGCCCTATTTTTTCCATTAGCACCGAACTATGTTTCAGTCTAATAACAAGCTATAAACCGCTTTAGCAAAAAGCCATAATCTATTTTTACCAACATGGCATTTTCTAATCCTGCAACAAATTATCCCAATTCTGGCTTCCCTTTTTGATCCAGTTGTTTGGTGTGGGTATGGGAGGGGGGTGGGGAGTTTTATGCCGAATCACGATCTCCGTTCACCGATTGTACATTCATCGTGACTTGGTGTTTTGGTTAAAGACGTGTGAGTTAAATCGTCAGCCATTGCTACACACTAATAAACACACTGACCGAACCTTTCGCAGATGTTTCAGTTAAATCGTCAGCCATTGCTACTCACTAATTAACACACTGACCTAACCTTTCGCAGATGTGTGAGTTAAATCGTCAGCCATTGCTACACACTAATTAACACACTGACCTAACCTTTCGCAGATGTTTCAGTTAAATCGTCAGCCATTGCTACTCACTAATTAACACACTGACCGAACCTTTCGCAGATGTTTCAGTTAAATCGTCAGCCATTGCTACTCGCAAATTAACACAATGACCTAACCTTTCGCAGATGTGTGAGTTAAATCGTCAGCCATTGCTACACACTAATTAACACACTGACCTAACCTTTCACATGTGTGTGAGTTAAATCGTCAGCCATTGCTACACACTAATTAACACACTGACCTAACCTTTCACATGTGTACTAGCATCGTCAATCACATCAACACATTTATAATTGAAACAGTATGACGATGGCCACGCGAAACCGTTAGATTTTTAAAAAATGTCAAATGTCGAACTCTTATGGCTAATACACGGTTTCAGCGAATATCATACGACCAATGGACACCAGCGAGAAAAGTCTCAAAGTTATTTGAGAGGTGTATAAATTAATTTAAAAATCTTGCACAGCGTAGTTACAATTAATATGGTTATAAAATCCTGTATGTCTGGTTTTTTTCGGACTTTACTAAAGATTGGATGTATTTGATGTTTATAATATTTTCGGTAACTAAATAAAAATTTAAAAAAAAGCAAAAACAATTTGGTTTTCACGTGTAATGGCGCCATAAACAATGGCATCCTGTTATTCGATAGGCCGCCATTGATTTTATTGTACACATTGTAAGCTAAAAATAGAAAACTAGGTCATGGGGTTTTAAATCTGCATTGTTATTTAAAAACTTGATCTGCAAAGTTTTGTAAACAAATAGTTATCGATCACTAAGTTACTGTACAGCCAATCAATATTTGTCTTACGAAAGTGAAACATCCGGTTATAACTTAGGATTGATGAAAATAAATAGAAATGTAGCCTTAAACTCAACAAATTATTTTCAAGTTCTCTGGATTTGCAACTTTTATAGCATTTATTCTAAAAATATAAAATTTCTAAATTAATTTTAGGCTTAAGTTTTTATTTTTTATTTTTTTTTTACGGTCTAAATCTAAAAAGGACGTTTTTATTCCATGACAACAACATTATGGAAGGAATCTCGTCAACTCGCTCGCCTCCATTAAAGACTATCTGCGCCTAACGACTATCTGACGACTATCTGCGCCTATCTGACGACTATCTACGCCTATCTGACGACTATCTGTGCCTATCTGACGACTGATTAACGACTAGCTGACGATTTAAGTGAGAAACAATGAGATGAATTTTCTTTAAAATAAGTTTGATTTAAATTTTTTTTCACCCGTGTCAATGTAATATTTCTTGAAACTAAAGAGTGATTCCTATCTTCTGAAAACAGGGGTGAGTGTGTGATAGGGGGGGGGGGCATGTCTGCCCACACGCTGTCTCTTCAACTGTTTATTTTACACCTGTCCCCCCCCCCCTCCCCCTGTTTGAGCGCGCGTGAGCGGCACACGCCCACGTGCGAGTCTGATCGACTCGGCTGACGTCTGAACTTCGGTCTTGGCAGGGTGAGCGTCTGTATCGTCTGCTCCTGGGTGTTCGTTGCTCTGACCTTGGCTGTGACCTTGATATTATTTACCCAGTCTGAAGATATGTAGGTATACCTTTACCTCACCCCTGCCCCTCCCGCAGTCAGTTAAAACAATGATTTATTGCTTCAAGCCAACAAACTGTTTACCATTCTAAGAACCTTTGGCGTGACGGCTCGTCAAGTTTTAGGTGCAAACAAGCAGGAAAAAAAAATTAAAAATGTTCTGTTTTAGATTGCTCGGCTGTCTATAACGAGGAATTTAAAGCAAGAAAAATGTAAAGCTGAGATAGGTCTGAGCACGGGTCAGCATTTGATGTAAACCCCACCGACAGAACTATAACAGACATGTGTATTGGGGGGGGGGGGGGGATAAGATTAAGACAAAATATTTTGTATTCCCGTCATCACCAGACTTGTAGGGTCAAGTAAAACTAGTTTGCGGTCACATGTAGAAATAAGCTTGGAGATTAAATCCTGTATAACGGTACCATTGTAAGACTAACGATCGAAACCTGATCATAATTTGGTGTCTGTAAGTGTAAGTATAATGTCAGGATTAACTAATTACGTTCATAGCTTGTCGCAGTTCAAGGCCCGACTATACAGAGATCAGGATTCTACATTACAAGCATCTACGTAGCCTAAGTCTCTATATAGCCCCATTTCTACATAACCTGTCAAAACCTAGCTTTATTATCGCTATACGTGCTAGCCTGTCTCTTTATAGCTTGTCTCTACATAGCCAAAATTTCTACTTAGCCAAAGTTTCTAAATAGCCAAAGCGTCTAAATAGCCAAAGCGTCTAAATAGCCAAAGTTTCTAAACAGCCAGTTTCTAAATAGACAAACCTTTAAATTAGCCCTCCTCCTATCTTCAGTCTCTACATAGCCTTTGTCCCATCTTATCCTCTGTCGCAGTAATAGCCCCAAACCCACACAATTGGCCAGTAAATAACCATAAGCCCACACTATATATCAGGTAAAGAGCCATAAGCCCACACAATAGGCCAGTAAATAACCATAAGCCCACACAATTGGTGAGTAAATAGAGATAAGCCTACACAATTGATGAGTAAACAGCCCCAAGCCCACACAATTGGCCAGTAAATAGCCATAAGCCCACACTATATATCAGGTAAAGAGCCATAAGCCCACACAATAGGCCAGTAAATAACCATAAGCCCACACTATTGATGTACTTTACTATATAACACTCACTCGTCTACACACAACTTAAGTAAAAAATTGCACCCAGCTAAAACACATTCTTTAATTGACAGGAGGGGCAGAGGGAATACAATAATTAACCCCATACACCTAACAAGAGAAACAAGACATTTAACCTACATCACCAGACACATGTACGTCTGCAAACTGCCCCTGCCGTCTGCTGATTGATAGGTCATCCCGGGTCACATCACTTCCTTTGACCTAACTACGACGTTCTATCTCACCCTTGTTTCGGTTGTGCTTCGTCGTTTGATTGGAAAAAATTCCGGTGGAGCCTGGCGGATGAATACAAGCCATGGGACAGGAAGTAGTTCCCGTTGCGACAGTTCCCCAAAATCCTGCGCAGATTTTGTTGTCGTCCTGTGGGGAAATTAGGTTAAGGAAAATCAACCGTAACCTCCCCCGCCCGACTTTAGAGTTAAAAGCAGACGATCTTGAACTTTCAGATAATTAGATCTGCTCTTGATTTATACAGAACATGGTGTAAAACATCTTAAAAACATGGTTGCAAATTATTCCACATCCCCCCACTCTCCTTCCCACCCCACTCACGTACTCACGTAGAAGTAAGTCAAAATCTTGTGTACCAGTGTGTAGGGGATCGATTCTATTGCTACACTTTGTCGTATGTTTGCTTACATTGTGGGATATCATCACTACACTTTGTCGTATGTTTGCTTACATTGTGGGATATCATCGCTACAATTTGTCGTATGGTTGCTTACATTGTGGGATATCATCGCTAGACTTTGTCGTATGTTTGCTTACATTGTGGGATATCATCGCTACAATTTGTCGTATGGTTGCTTACATTGTGGGATATCATCGCTACAATTTGTCGTATGGTTGCTTACATTGTGGGATATCATCGCTAGACTTTGTCGTATGTTTGCTTACATTGTGGGATATCATCGCTAGACTTTGTCGTATGTTTGCCTACATTGTTGGTTTTGATTGCTATACTTGCCGTAAGCTTCGTGTGGAATATCATCGCTACACTTTCTCGTATACTTGTTTATATTGTGGGTTTCAATGCCTACACTTTTTGTTAATTTGTGGGCTTACACCATATATAAAACAGGTTGAATTCTAAAAGACAAAAGGTATACATAAAGCATATTTTACTTATAAGTAGATTTAACCGCATTTGACCGCACGTGTTACCTATATAATCCCAACAATATCATACCATTTTATCTTACCCTTACGCGGTAGATGAAGTAGAGTTTTTCTGTGTCTCGGACTTTATTAGCACATGAAGAAAGGATCATGTTGCCGCTGAAGAGCTGAATTCACTCAGGCACGTTTGGGAAACTCGAGACTTTTGAGTGAGTATTCGTGCGCTCTGCCGCTTCACCGCGTCATTCCATCAGGTTTTTCTGCCAGCTTATTCTGTTAGGGAATTAAACCGAAATGACCGAAAGTCATCGATATCTTTATACAACCTGCTAGCATAGTGCTGACCACTCAATCCTTGACAGGGCCTGTCATACATGTTTAGTTTTGTGACATGAGACTGTGACACTGTTCACATGAATGAGCTCTGTCTCCTATCTGTATCTTTGTAATCTTTGCTACAAGGCTACAGGCTTCATTAACCCGGAAGCCACGTATATTTATCTATGTAATCTTATGCTACAGGCTTCATTAATCAGGAAGTCACATTATTTCCCATTGTGACTGACAATGGATTCTTTCAGGCTAACTATCTCCATGGAAGAAGGGGGGGGGGGGGGTCACTTAACATTTCTTTTGGCAGGGGGGGGGGGAGGCACTGGCCAATTACAAATTAGTTTCTTTTTCGTCCAAACAGAGATGCCTATTACATTTTATTTCTAGTTGCAATATTCATTCTAAGATCTGTAAGCCTTTTACAAGCGAAATTGATAACTTTTGCTATTTTATAGCAACTTAACGACATACTCAAAATGAAACAAATACCATTTAAATACTTCCTTGCCTTGATGATGATATACGCTGCTGCATAGAGGAACCGAAAGTAAAACCCGGGTAGATTTAGGTGTTCGATATCGTTGAGTCATTCATAACCCACCGTCGCGCGGCGAAAGAGAGAGAGTTAAAAAAAAAAGCTTCCAAAACCAGTATAGCCGCTTCTATCGGGATCTCGCAGCCTCGCGAGCCGTGACGTCAAGGGTTCGGAGGTCAGGTCACCCCGTACCAGCTGTCGAGTCGGGCGCGCGATTGGTGGAAAGAGTTTGAAAAGCCGCCGCTCCGTGCGATTTGATTGGTCGGCGCTGGGAGTCGCTTTACCATAGAAAACCGGAGCATCACAACAAACCGGTGTGTAACCTCGCCGTGACAACAGTAGGAGCGCGACACTGCCAGAATGACTATGGATTCTATGAAAATGGAATTACCTGCTTTTGGTGAGCGTGTATTTCAGGCGGATTATATTCAGAAGAAAAGGCATCGAAGGGTGAGTTATTTTATGTTTGTATTTTACGTTTTTTTTATTTGTTAAAAAAATCTGACTTTCTGGTAGTTTCTAGAAGCGGACTTTGGAACACTGCCAAATGTTTACATTTCGTTACGTACGTTAGAAATCTGTTGTGTAGTTAAGGAGTTTAAGATTTATCACAGATTCGATGACTGTAGAAGAAATTGATCAATCATAAGTTCTAGGTCTATGTGATCTGCTTCTAGATCTAGATAACTAGATCTACATTTCAAGCACAAATCACTGCAGCGTGTTAAGCGTTAGCGTTAGCCTAACTGTTACTGTTAGCATTGTAACTGACGAATTCTAGATCTAGATCTAGTCTAAAAAATATATAGATCTAACTCCACTTCACCTGGATTTAAAACTATGTTACTAGGGTCTAGATCTAGATTCTAGATCTAGATAGATCTAATCTAGTTCTAGTCTATAGGTTCTAGATCTAGATTTAATCTAGATCTTAGTACTACACCACTAATGAATATTGAATAGTGTTATGTAGTTAGATGGTAGCCCATGTTTACACCTGTGTAAGATGGTATCCCGTGTTTACACCTGGTGTAAGATGGTAGCTCTTGTTTACACCTGGTGTAAGATGGTAGCTCTTGTTTACACCTGGTGTAAGATGGTAGCCCTTGTTTACACCTGGTGTACGATGGTAGCCCTTGTTTACACCTGTGTAAGGTGGTAGCTCATGTTTACACCTGGTGTAAGATGGTAGCCATTGTTTACACCTGTGTAAGATGGTAGCCCTTGTTTACACCTGGTGTAGGATGGTAGCCCTTGTTTACACCTGGTGTAAGGTGGTAGCTCATGTTTACACCTGGTGTAGGATTATAGCCCACGATCACACTAATGTATGCCTATTGTGCACATATAACATATGTCGACATATGGTAATTTGTACCAGCATGTCGTGGCCTAATGTTACGTAATAGCCCATGCTACACTTACGACACATGCAGCTGATCTACGTCACTACTTCGTCACATCCGTGTGTCACTCCATCACAACTTCATGTCACTACTATAGTATAGGCATACCTCACGATGAGGCGTTACAACTAGCTAGATGCCTCACGTCAACTGCTACACTAACCGTAGTGTCCTTGACCCACCTAACGGCCGGGCATTGATTAACCCTGCAATGACCCCAGCAGTTTGTTGATACACAAGTTTAACATTCTTGTGCTACATTCTGCCTGTATAGACTTCAGAGTTGGCACTCCAGGATAGTCCAACTCTGATGACCGGTGACCCTTGAGTGAGTAGTGACCCTTGAAGTGGGCGGTGCTTGAGATCACTCCAGATAAGCGGCCGTAACTCTGGAGTGACACGCGCTCTGTAGAGCCTCATGCAACTTTGGCAACTGTATTTGTTATTTTGGTAATCGTCATACACTGTTGAGTGTCGCGGTGCTTAGGGCGTGCATGTTAAGTGCCAGTGGAACAGATTTAACTGTAAAGTCAGGCAACTGGTAGTGAACTCGAAGTTTGGTTGTAGGTGTTCTCGCACACTAACCTGCTTGTCTTTTGTTTCACTAGGGTAAGGTGGAGTACCTGGTCAAATGGAAGGGATACTCAGTCAAGTAAGTGTTTAGTTTTGGTCTCATTTGTGTGTTTTCTGGTGTGTGGGTTGATGTTTTATCGTGTGTTGTTTTCGCGTGTGTTGGTCGTTGTTTTCTCGTGTGTGGGTATTTGTTTTCTCGTGTATGGGTCATTGTTTTCTCGTGTGTGGGTCGTTCTGTTTCTTGACTTGACTGTTAGGTTTGTCTAATCCTACGTTACTCTAAAAAAATAGCATGGCACTACACACTGTCAGTTGCACCTCAGTTCCTTACGTATCGTTTCAAGACCGGCCTTCGGCATAGCTAGGCTCTAACGCTAAAAGCAGCTACCCAACACCGTTTTGTACACCTATACCAATCAAGGTAGCTAGAGCTACAGTTATACACTCCGTCCCCAATCATGGTAGCTAGATCTAGATTTCCCCCTGATTTTCTAACCTACTTCACGTAACGCCACATTCGAGGTGAAGGTCGAGTCTATATGGGGATAATACCTGTAGGCCATTTCTCACCTGCGCATGTCGCACTATCCATCACGTACGTATTAGAGTTACCTGACTGACTGAGGTCATTTGCTATAGGAGGCTTAGTGCAGTCAGGCCTGACGCCGTGAGGTATTAAGACAGGTCCTACACTGTCCTACTTAATACGAGATATGACCTCCACTGTCGCAGGCGTCAGTTGATAAATCAGTTTCTCCAACTGTGACGTCATCTTGTCTGATTCTCTTGTCGTCTGCCGTTATTTATTGTTCATGTGTCGTCTGCTGTTAGAGACTAGACGTGCATCGTTGTGTGGACATCTGGTGGCTTGGGTGATGTGGTGGTGCAGTTGGTGTGATGTGGTGGGTGTAGTGGGCGTGATAAGGTCGTATATTTGGCGTGATGTTGTGGATGTCTGACAAGAGTGGGTGGGTGTAGAGGTGGCTGCAATAGACAAATATTTCCAGTAAAAGACTTAGCTTTTCCAGGATTATCGTGGATTATGTTTTACAATGAGCAAGAACCACGTGACTGACGTTCATGCTGGAAGTTAAGGATCAGTTGCTTAAAGCCAGGGAGGGTCATATTGGTCAGAGTTTAGATTAGGTGTATGGGGAAGTAAAGGGAAGGAATTGGTAGACTGCTGTAGGGCAGTGAACGAAAACGATTCCCTGCTGTACGACTTATTTGACAGACTTTTTCCGTGCTGGATGTATCACGGCCTTTTCATCACCATATTAAAAACTAATTGCTCTTCACCAAACTTTGGCTTGAACTTTAACCCAGTTTTCCTTTCGTGTCAACTGTCAAGTTTCGGTTCCAGTATTTCCAAAGTTTATTTATAGCTGATGTAATTTTATTAGCTGACACAAGTGGCCAATCATTACCGTTCATACTCTCAGCCTATAATTTTGCGCTAAGTACTTCTGCACTGAAGTCAAAACTTTCCACCTGAGTTAACCATACAAGTCACATGACTTTTTCAAGAGCCGAGTGACATTAAGTCGATTGCAGTACTTGTTCTGAGCTACCCTGCTATTATTGTTTAGATTCGCCTGTATCTCCTGCGATGGAGCAATCCTTGGTCTATATATAGCTTCTTGTGTCCTTGACACATACGTATTGAACATGCCGGGGGGGGGGGATTTGAAATCCTCCGCTACCGATATCGTACCCTTAAGGTATGGATGCTGATAGGTGTAGGTGGCGCTGTGTTTGGAGGTCACTTTCGGTGAGGTGACGTGGGTGTCCGGGTCACGCTCGACTGGTCAGAGTACCCTGAGTGCTTCAGTCCGAGGGCTGGCTGTGGGATCTGGGAAATCAGTCAAGCGTGTCAGCACAGCAGGTTGTCTTGCGTCAGTGACGTGTGCTGTAAGTGGGATATGTGTGGGCCCATTGAACGGCAACACCGCTGGTGGTAAGACGATACGACTAGAATGTTCTAAATACACAAGGAGTGGGGGTCACGGTGCCCGAAGATTAGATTCGTGCTGTAGATACCGGGGTAGCTGGCTAATGGCATGCGATCCACCCGCCATCTTGGAGTATCTTTAATCATGTGATTTACAAGGTCACATTACCCTAAAGGAGCGGGACATTCCGTCTGCGGTTTTTCTGGCGAATTCCTGGAAAGATATGACATTCCCAATTTAGCTTATGTAAGACGTATGTTTTATTTCGCGGTAAACGCCTCGTTCGTCGACTCAATGATATATTGCGTCAGATTTCTACTGAGCAACTTGTCATTAAAATGAAAAGATTTCGACACGACGCGATCATTATGTAATAGCTGAATGTGTCGTGTCATCATGGTCAGGTGTGGGGTTGATGTCACACCTCTGGTCAGGTGTGGGGTTGATCACACACTGGCAGACGTGACACTCGATGCGTGCATTCAGCAGATCAATTTCTGGACCTATCCATCTAACAATTGCTATTGATTTTCTCAGCGTCATCTTCGAACTCTGGTCCACATGACGAAATCTCTGATTGTCTGCAATTCCAGACAACAGTTGCTGGCGTCTGTCTGTAGAGTTGTTGTTTTCTTTCCCGTCTGTAAAGTTACATAACGCCTGTATTCAAGCCATAGACCTGCCGTTTCGACAAGTTCTTATTTCAATAAGTTTCTCTGAAGCCTGGGGTTTATGGTGATCTTCTGCACTACACACTTGCCGTTAATCTTGTTTCCCTAAGATCTAACCCAGAACACTTGCCGTTAATCTTGTTTCCCTATGATATAACCCCACACCGAAGGGCGTACCAACCACACCACGTATCACTCTCTCTATCCGCCCTATGATCTGTTAAGCCAACTATGGCTCAACCTCAATCAGATTATCGATCAGATGATTAAATGCTAATCATTTCGGTGTTAAAACTCAAAAATCGATTTAAAATGTAAAACAAAACTAGCCAAGTGTATTGAAGAAACTTCAAAGAACGCGCCGTTATCCAGTGTGACTTTGATCTCGAACTTGATACTACTTAAGTGGGGAAGGTTAGTTTCGAAAATTTCTATACCTTTTGCTTATTGCGTCAACTTAAAGGCGTATTATGTAACTTGGGACGATCACTTTTGCTGAGGAATCGATATGATCTGTATCAATGATTGCATTCGGTCAGCAAGTCTGATTCACCGAATACGCTACGCGTCCCGTAGTATCGATCCCAAAGTTTCTAGAACATTCTGTGATGCCATTACGGGCTCGGGCTCATTGATTGGCTCCCTGTTGGTCCCGGGCAAACTCCCTTCACGCGCGCCACACAAACGTTTTCGTGGGGGTGGGGGGTGGAGAGGGGCCGGGACTTGCTGACCTTAACTCAGTTTCATCCTTGACATTCGGAACATTCTAGAACTCACGGCCTCGATTTCGAGAATAACAAAATGCGCGCCCAAAATAAATCACGCTAGATTCCGACCCAATCGATTTCCGAAGTCAGTTTTTTGCTCGTTTGCTTTTAAATCAACCGCCTTTTGTTATATCTAGTCGAACTTAGATCTTGCATATTCATTCCAGAACAGTCTGCATTTCTCTTCTTGAAGAGTGAATCAAGGATTTGTCTTAAAAGTATTTTCTTTGATTTTCTAAATCACGTGTTATTGTTTTGTAATGTCTAATAATACCTCACCCCAACACACGTTACCAGGCTTACCTTTCCTGGAAAAGCACTACCTATTCTTCTGCGGGAATTCCCTCCGTGTCTACATTTTCTTTCCTTGAAAAACTATGTTTATAACGTGTTAAACATTTAAATAAGCCGTTATTGTTTTTTGGTTGCTTTATTTAAAATTTGAACTTGAAATTTTTGTTTTGTGTTTTTGAGTTGTTTCTTTTATGATTTCCTGAATTATTTCCGTTTTATTTTCCTCCAATGATTTGTCATTGTTAGATCGAAAGTTGATACAATAGAGAGACTGTTGAAACGTTGAAACTGTTGATTAAATTAGCATGTGTTACCTTTAAAAAAAAACAACTACATACCCAACGACATATCAGACTTGCATTTTGTGGCTTTGGTTGGTCACGTGCTACGCTTTGGCTGGTCACGTGCTAATGACCACGACTGTTTATTGAAGGGGTGGGTCACTCATTAAATGCACGCGTGCTTCTCATTACACTATGACGTGGACATCATCACAACTTTGAACCGGGTCAGCCGTTAGGTCAGGTCCGGTAACCCCGACTTGGTGTCTGTTTCCTGTCCCCTCCCCCAACTTAGTCCGGCAGATATCGGCTTATGGGATCAGACGAGGGACGGGATGGATAACCTGGTGACCAGCTTGGTGCAGAGTTACGTTTGTCTGTCGGGGGGGGGGGGGGGGGGAGGCGGGCTAGGTCAGAGAGGTGATGGGTGTGATAGTGTGAATACGTGAAGCTCCCGTTACATGTAAAACGTGAATGGCAAGCGTCTCTCATCTGTTATGTACCGTCCAATGTTTGTATGCCTACATGTAATGCATGTTTTATCTTTTCTAATTAATTCTAACGCCAACTTCTTTTGTGGTCATGTGGCTTGTTAACCTGGTTTTTGTCATTAAGCCGTTAGTACTGGAGGTGATCACACGTCCTGTTAGTCACATCTACCTGTCCAGTTAGCCACATCTACCTGACCTGTTAGCCACATCTACCATGATCTACCTGTCCAGTTAGCCACATCTACCTGTCCTGTTAGCCACATCTACCTGTCCTGTTAGCCACATCTACCTGTCCTGTTAGCCACATCTACCTGTCCAGTTAGCCACATCTACCTGTCCAGTTAGCCACATCTACCTGGCCAGTTAGCCACATCTACCTTTCCTGTTAGCCACATCTACGACTGCCTACACACCCAATCACGATACCGCTGACGCTGCATAACCACGCCATCAGCTATTAACGGTATTTTTTTTTAAAAAGTAGATTCAGTTATTCTTGACATTTTCAAACATGGCGGTAACCAAGAAACCACGGCCTTCACCTTGCCCTCGTCACCATGCTAGCGCGTGTGGTAAACACGCTGCGCAATTTATCCGATCGATCGAGGCGGGCCGGGGTGGTTGCGGCCGGCCCCACCTCGCCCACCCCGCTCGTCTCGTGAGCTTGCAGAACCAGCCGGAGAGGGGAGATGGTGGTCAAGTAGCCTTGAATAACCTCTGTGCACTTTAAGACTTTCTAGAAGGTTCCCGGTTTATCTATCCAACGAAAAAGAAGCAGTCGGAAACATTAAAACCTGTACGAGTTGTTTTTTCTAGACCTGTATAGTATACACGTCGCAAAAGTAAACGAGGTGTTATAGAAATATTCGAAATTGGTTTCAGAATTAGACAAGGTGAAGATGGGCGCTGCAAACATAAGACTAGCCAATCACAGCCTGCATTAGTTAATTAGCCTACCTAATGAGTGTCTACCTTATCAAATTAGATTGGACGATACTTTTTGTTTTGTCTAACGCTTAAGTTTACAAATTTCAGAAGAATAGTGATCATATGCCTAAATACTTGAGCCCCCATACAGTGTTTCTTCCAGACTTTTTTCTCCGGGGGGGGGGGCACTTGAAATTTTCGGGGGGGGGGGGGCGGTAAACTTTCTTCGGGGGGGGGGGGGGGACACTGTTAAAAGTATATATTTTCTATATAAATTATATAAATTTCATTTCGTTCGGGGGGGGGGGGGGGGCGGTAAAAATTTTTCGGGGGGGGGGGGGGGGGGCTTCGCCGCCGCCCCCCCCCCCCGAAGAGATGCCTGGAAGAAACTCTGCCCCCATACCAGTCTATGTGGCGTATGTATATGCCTACACCTTGAACTACCCCATCCCATATTCCATCTACAGCCTTGAAAATAAACCATAGGACGTATACACTTGAAAGTAAACCTTATAACATACACAGTTATAAGTAAACCTAAGGACGTATGCTCTATAAAGTAAAATGTAAACCTTAGGACGTGTACACTTACAAGTAAACCTTAGGACATGTACACTTACAAGTAAACCTTAGGACGTGTACACTTACAAGTAAACCTTAGGACGTGTACACTTACAAGTAAACCTTAGGACGTGTACACTTACAAGTAAACCTTAGGACGTGTACACTTACCAGTAAACACCCCTTTATGTCTGACCAACCAGCTCACCCATGTTTGTTTTTAACGCGACCTGAAGGACATGTGACTTGTTAAATTTTTAATACAGCCAACACAATTAAAACAAACGAATCCAGTCCAAAGCCCGGGGAGGGGAGGGGTGTGGTGGGTGGAAAACAGGAGGTCGTGAATACTGAAGGGCGGGGAGAGGGGCGGTCAACACAGGCAGATAAACAACTCACCAAGGTGAAGGTCGGGACTCCATGTTTGTGGCCTTGACCGCATTATCCGCCTGTCGTTAATTGGTTTTTTGAATATATTGATGTAATTAATTATCTCTAGGCGCGATAACTCGCACACAAAGAGGCGGCTAGAGCGTAAGTTATCACCACAATAAACTGAGGCCGTTGGTCGAGGAAGTAATAGTTCTCTTTTAACACACAACTTCCGCTTAAAGGTTAACTTAGGGTACCGTGAATGAGCGCCATTTGTTGACATTGTTGTGACCGCATATAACTTTAAACGTTACGTCATTGAACGCAACCTTGACGTCATCTAACCCAATCGTGACGTCATCTAACCTAACCTTGACGTTTACCATCAGTACCAAATGGTTTCACATCCCATATTTTGCCACTAGGACAGACGACTGTAAGGACACCACAACGAGGTCCTCCTGACAAATGTTAGGACCAGCCCCGATGGTCCTGAAGGACAACTTTTGTGTTCCAACCTTTTTTTACCATCTCCGTTGTTGTCTTTTCCTGGTCTTTATCTGCTCGTCTGCTCGTTTATGAATGAACCCGTGATCGTCGAGGTCACGGGAGGTCACCCGTAGATCGTCTGCAAGGAAGTGTTGAGGGGGGGGGGGGCGGGGGATGTTCATGAATGGACCGATCAGCCGTGTGACCATAGGTTGAGCGACAAAAGAAGTTCACGACAAAAACCGTGCGCGACAAAAGCGGTCCGCGACAAAAAGCATATTTTTGAACAATGCCCACTTCCGGTGATGTTTCCTCTATCTGGCGCTGGGTTTTTCCAACCCCCAACACGATTCAATATTTGTTTATGGGTTGGAGGCTAAACAAGACAAAAAAAAAACAACTCAATCAATCGAACAATGGGCGGGGTCTACACGACACTGCTAGAGACACACCTGATTGGAGTTTTAAGGAAAGATGAAGTAGAGTTCACCTGCTTCTGTAAATTACAGTAAATCAAGCCTGTAGATTAAGTAAATGACTGTAATTACAGTTTAAAAAATTAATTAGTTTTAAATTTCAGAGCAATGGCCTTCTGAGTAATTAATTAATATATTCCCATTCCCGTAATTTCCTAATCTAGGCAATTAAATCTTTATTCCCCCATGTCGTGGAGCCGGCTGTAATTTGTTCCTGTATTAAAAGTAATTGGTGTTTTATTATCCCCCGTGAGCCGCCTACAATGGCCAAACTTAATAACGTCCTAACGCACTCGTCAAAAGGGAGGCTAGAGCCACGTCAATTTCCCCGTTAACTCCCTGATAGGTCAGCATTGTACGGTCAACGACAGATGGTTGCAAGCACTTCGTTGTTTGGGAAACGTGACCTTGGACGTAGGAGGTGAAGGTCGAGGTGACCAAACACGCGGGATGGGGGGAGGGCAGTCAGAAAGAAGGCGGGTTGGGTTGGGCCAACAGTCGCTAAGTTGTGGCCGCCAAATTTGTGTCTTTGTCGTCCCATGGCCCGGTGTTTAGGCCTGACAATGGATGTTGTCATGTGACTTAGGCCTGACAATGGATGTTGTCATGCCTGACAATGGATGTTGTCATGTGACTTATGCGCTTTGTATGCGAGCAGTCTGACATTTTTACAATTCGGCTTTAAAAAAAATAATTTTATGAAAATTAATTTTAATGTTTGATTGATGGTATATGTAGACCATAAACAGTTGGATGTAAGTGTGGGGTCTGTATGGTTAGGTTAACATTGTGAAAGTGTACACAATTGACGTCAATAAGAAGCGTTTAAAAGACAGTTCATGTACATACGGCAATTCAAAAATTCGCCAGAATAGTCACGAAGTTAACTTTGTTCAGAGAAGTTAGGATAGTAAACAGTAAACAAACATGCTGTGGGATGCTGTGGTCGAATAGTAGAACATTTAGCTTCTATCCGGAAGATATCGATATTGGATCTCGATTGTAACTTGTGACTGTAGGACGTCTCTGAGTCCACTCAGCTCTAATGGGTACCTGACTTAGGTGAGAAAGTATAAGCGGTTGGGAATAGTGCAAACCACACCAACATATTAACTCTTCTTCATCTATCAAATGGGACGTTAGGTCAGAAAAGAACTTCACATACATAGCTACGTATACGGCATTGCGATATCTCCTGTAGACCATCATGACGTAGCTCCGACCCACATGTGTGGTATATCAAGGGCTAATACATCTGCTCACGCAAGTCCAATACCTCTGATCCCAAAGCCTCAATGATTGTATCAACATTTCAGTCCAACTGTACCAGATGTTAACACAAAAGTGCCGTGTCAGCACATGTGACACGTTGCACACGATGTCACAATCGCGAAATCGATCTGTTTTTATTACGCGCCAAAAACAAAACAAAAAAACAACCATCTGTCACCCGTTGAAACTCATCTCGCCCTCGGCCGAATTTTAAAACTGTCAGCAGTTACGATATAACCAACGTTCGCTATTTATGGGATGGGGGTCAAGTGGTTGTCATAGCTACTGGTACGGGGGGGGGGGGGTGGGGTTAAGTAGTCGTCATAGCTACTTGTTAGTTAAGTAGTGTTTACTTGTGTGGTATCTAGACAAGATTTCTGGATAAGATAAGACGTATAGCAGCTAGTGATGCCTTAACGTTGGTAGCACTTGCAAGAACAGCTAAGTATGGTGAAAAATCTAGCAGATTACTGTATTTGAATGTGGTATAATACCCCAACTGCAGAGACTTTAACTAGCTTTGTAGGCCTGTCTGTTTTTTTTTATTACCAATACATTTTAAAATCCCGCTTAAATCAAAAGGATCTGATTAGAAAACCATCACAACCAAGTTAAAAAGAAATTCTTTTCTTTAACTTTAAAGTCACAAAACATCAATTTTTTGACGTTTTCGTTATGTAGTGTTTCCCTTCCCCCTTCTGTCAATACCACCGTCTGACGTCACTGAAACCACACGAAACCCACCTGAGACCACATCCAAACGTGTGTGGTGTGTGGGCGTTGTCCAGGTGTAACCGCAAAAACCACAACCACTTCAAGGTCGCGGTGACTTCCTTTAACCACAACAGGTCGCCCCGTCCCTCCCTCCCCCGGGGGTTGGAATGGGGATAGAACTTGAAGAGGTTTAATTATAGAGCGCACCATTCAGATTGTATCGGGAGAGTAGTTCTGCTCTGATAACCCGGAGAAAAACACGTTGGTAGCCGGATTACACTAGGACAGACTTTAGTGAACCCGTGGGGGGGGGGGGGGGAATAAGGGTGGGGCGGGCAGGTGGAGGGAGAAACTCGCTGCTTGCCAAGGTTGAAACGATTAGGTTATTTTCGTGTTCACTGAGGCGTGCAACTAGGCTCTCGGGGATTACGTCCTGTATTGTAACAGTATATCTATCAGGAATGTGAGGGGGGGGGGGGGGGCAAGGAGAAGGTTCAATGTTTTCATGGGTTCAGTTAAAAGTGCCCCCCTTTCAGGAGTCTTGCATTTGGTGTTTATTTTATGCTTTGGCCTACTGGTAACCTTTTTGTGTGTTTAATGTTAACCATCACTAGTTTGATGCGTAAGCTGCCTTTGAGTCTTACCTTCCTGGTTGTAATGCCGCCTCCCTGGGTTTGTATCCTGGTTGTAATGCCATCTCCCTGGGTTTGTATCCTGGTTGTAATACCATCTCCCTAACCTTGTATCCAGGTTAGCTGTTGTGAGGCGTTCATGTTTAATACAACATCATAAATATTCAGACAATTATCTAATTTATCAGAATCAAGAAAGTGACTAGTCTGTTAGTAACAAGTCGACACTTGACACTTACTGACAAATGTACATTTTGCTCGCGGTCAATTTAAAATAATACTACAACATACACTGTTATCTCACGCTTTTGATGTTGTCTTGTTCTATTATTGTGATTATTTATCTGTTTTTGTAAAATATTGTCCTCCGTTACATGTATAATGTCCTACTGTGTTGTAAAAACATTGTTGTCCTACTGTATTTGTAAAATATTGTCCTGGTGTTTTTATAAAACTTGTCTTAAAATGTATTAGTCGTTGAAGTGTCCTCCCCGTCCTAATGTTTTTTTCTTCTCTCTCACAGACAGAGCACATGGGAGCCAACGGACAATATTTTGGATCCCTTGCTGATAGCAGAGTTTGATTCCAAGTGAGTACATTAGTAATTCCATCATAACTACCACCAGAGTACCATTAGTAACACAGAACTACCATCAGAGTACCACTATCCTAAGATAACTACCCAGTATACTTGTTATTGTAGTTTTAATATCTACTCCCCCCACGTGACATTTCACATGTAAAATATTTCCGTTCACACGTACTAAAACAGTGCCATTCAATAATTCCTCTGCCTCCCCCCACCCCACTCACAGATTACAACAGCTCTATGTTCACCAACTCCTAGTGATTTACCTTTTGTTGTGGGACGCCCCACCCACCCCAACCAAACAATAACCAGTTGTTCAAACAGATCCTTGTGAAGAAAAACATTCTTACCTCCCATGTTAGCTGAATCTATTGGCTACATTAAAATTGTGTCCCTTGTGTTTCATTATGAATGCCTTCCATTTAGTTATCTAATCGGGCAACGCTCAGTCCCTTCATATTACGGTCAGGTTTTCAAAAGTGCTCTAAACAGCTCAGTCCCTGTATTCTAGTTCTACTGTCAGGTTTTCAAAAGTGCTCTAAACAGCTCAGTCCCTGTATTCTAGTTCTACGGTCAGGTTTTCAAAAGTGCTCTAAACAGTTCAGTCCCTTAATTCTACGTTCAGGTTTTCAAAAGTGCCCTAACCACTGTCCCACAGTCAGGTTTTTAAAGATCCCATTCATCAATTCGTTTGCTAACAGAATATTTGCAGTTGGCGGGTGTAGGTATGAAGTATGTAACCTGTTGTATGAAAGGGCGTTAGACTTACAGATATTTACACAGCGGGTGCATACTTGGTGTAACATCTACAATGTTATAAGATATCTTATTATATATGGCGAAAATATGACGAGTCTAGTATAATAACAACCAATAAGTTGAACATAATGTTATACCCTAAAAATACGACGTATTAAATAATGTTATTACGATTTCAAAAACTACGCATTAAATATTCTAGTGTAACTACCTGTACTGACGTCATTAAGATGGCACCCTCTGCATTGCGTCATCCCACCACCTGTCGCCATTAAATCAATCATGCAAAACAATTGAATTATTCTCAGGCGTGCAGTAAATCGTACAGTCTAATCGCGTCATGCTGAAACGCAGAAGCATTCGTTCAGCTACACAAACAAATTAAAAATGAACGCAATATCTGCGGGGCTATAACACAACCTGTCAACTTCGTTACAACACCAGCTGTCACTGACTGTTAGACTGGCATAAGCACTCCATCACTGTCGACCTCTACATGACGACACAGCGTCATACAGGGACGTACTCCCATACAGGGACGTACTCAAATTACAGGGACGTACTCCCATACAGGGACGTACTCAAATTACAGGGACGTACTCCATACAGGGACGTACTCCATACAGGGACGTACTCCCATACAGGGACGTACTCCCATACAGGGACGTACTCAAATTACAGGGACGTACTCCCATACAGGGACGTACTCCCATACAGGACGTACTCCCATACAGGGACGTACTCAAATTACAGGGACGTACTCCATACAGGGACGTACTCCATACAGGGACGTACTCCCATACAGGGACGTACTCAAATTACAGGGACGTACTCCATACAGGGACGTACTCCCATACAGGGACGTACTCCCATACAGGGACGTACTCAAATTACAGGGACGTACTCCCATACAGGGACGTACTCCCATACAGGACGTACTCCCATACAGGGACGTACTCAAATTACAGGGACGTACTCCATACAGGGACGTACTCCATACAGGGACGTACTCCCATACAGGGACGTACTCAAATTACAGGGACGTACTCCATACAGGGACGTACTCCCATACAGGGACGTACTCCCATACAGGACGTACTCCATACAGGGACGTACTCAAATTACAGGGACGTACTCCATACAGGGACGTACTCCATACAGGGACGTACTCCCATACAGGGACGTACTCCCATACAGGGACGTACTCAAATTACAGGGACGTACTCCCATACTGTTACACGTACTCCCATACAGGACGTACTCCCATACAGGGACGTACTCCCGTCATGGGACATACGTTTTCCACTGTCCTCACGTTGGCCATTTTATCAAACACTGACCATATGTCCATTCTATGACCACGATCTCAAATTCTGTCAGCCCTTCCAAACTTTGGTTGTACTCATTGTCTAGAATTTTCCTACAGTTCAAAGACCTCACAGGCTCTCCTCTCACATTGTCTGAAATTTTCCTTTATTTCACCCAATGCCCTCACACTTCTCCCATGTAGACCCCGGCCTCTCCTACCTCTCTCTATGGACATATCAACCTCCTCTAAAGACCTATCAACCTCCTCTAAAGACCTCAACTTTCCACGATAAACCTGAACCTCCCATAAAAGACCTGTGTTCCTACATCGCCAGGCTGAAAAAAAAATCCATCCATGTTTTCATTGGTTGCTTTACAATGTCATGACAAATACATCCTAAGTTGTATGTTCTATTCGTTGGCCATATAATTGTTGGGCTCAGAACCTAACAAAAGCCTGACACATTAAACCCCTAACTAAAGCCTGTTACACTTTATTCTAATTATGACCGACTTCAAATCTTTTATTTTTTTACAAACGTGTAACATAATTGAAAAATTAATCACAAACTGTACAGCTGTTTTCTACACATCAATCAACTTTGAAAAGAACTTCCAAACTTTCTCGTGTTTTTTTGTCATGACTGTGCTGGAGAGCGCATGCGCATAAATCAAGGAGGTTTAATATCGCCTTTTATAGTTCTAGAAAGTTACGCTCAATTTAATTAAAAATAAAACCTACATTTGTTACAAACTTATATCTATATTTGTTTGGTTCGTTTTGTAGTCACTAATTTTGTATCCCACGAAATTCCACTTGAATTTAATCTTCATATGTTTTTAATTTGGACTTTATTTAGGACCCTCTTACAATCATGCGGTAACTCTTGTAAAATTCGAGACTTGCAGACAAAATTCCGACATTCTTACCCCAGAGGAAGCGGTTATTTTCCTTGAATACAAACACTCTCCTCTGTCGTCTGTCTGAATGCGTCTGATTAATAATCATCTCATTCTGTGTGGGGTCAAGGTCACCACGCCAGAATCTCGCGTCCCAGGCAGATAGACTAGATATCAGACGGTCAAATATTTCTTTATTTCTTATCTCCCCTGAACGATCGCTTTTTTTATTATCTCCCCTTGGATGATTCATCCCTGATGTTATTTGTTACTTGTTGCTGGGCCGAGTTTCACCAGTTGTTTGTTGTTGATGTGTTGCTAGGGAGACTTAGAGAGGCGGAAGACATAGTCAACAGACATGGCAGACTACCGCGTTGATTGCATTTACATCAGACCACATAAATCACATGACATCCCTAAACATCACGGTATATCACTAAACATTACAAAATGTATTCTATAACAACACATAAGAGGATATACCTCAACATCACACGTTATGACAATGTCACTTGAGGGTACGAAACATCATGGGCTATTTTAGAATATGACATCAGATGACATCACGAGAAGGTCATTTAGCACCAGGCCAATGCATATTCTAGACTTACCACAAGTGAACTACTCTCTGGGCGGATGTCTGTTAGAGCCCTAAGGATTCACTTTTGTGTGTTACTTGTGTTCTATGCATGGAGTTAAGTAAGGAGATTGTAAGGAGTTGAAGACAGAACAATTTTCCATTGGCTTGTCGGCTGATGAACGACTTTTGATTATCTTTACAACTTAACATGTGGATTATGGATGTATTTTCGAAGATAAAAAAATAAAACCCAACTTAAGTACGGGCATGAAATCCCGTTATTCCTGTGATGTATTCGAGCATGCGCTAAGAGGATGAAAATCGATTCCCACCGGAAACAGGCATGTGGAGTTGTTTATACCGGAAGTGTGTCTGTTTTAAACTCGTTATCTCGTACCGGGGTCAAGGCCGAGTGGCGGTTCTCAAGGTGCAAGTCCCAGACTCCAAGGTTTGTTAGCTTTTCCTTGGACCCACTCATCAGAACGGTGTGGGTACCCGTGAATTTTGTTGTTGTATTTCTTTGCTTCTAATTTTCATCCTATTTTTTTGTCTCACACATCCGTTGCACCGACCCATAGCTTTCTGCACAAACTCGCCCACTCCAGATTCAAGAAATCTGAATACCCTCCTGTCTCTTTCCCCCATGACGATTCTAGAAAAAGCATTACCCCCTGGAGAAGAGTGAATAATTAATTCCGCCATTTATCCCCGCGTCCAGTTTTAGATCAGGGTTGTGATGTTTTGAGTGAAGTAATGCATTACATTGTCCAAAAATGATCGTACATTTCATCAACATGCCATTTAAGTGGCACGCATGCTATTTGTGGAAACAGTTCGTGGGGTCGATACCTACGAAGCTCAAGGCCGCAGTATTTAAATATTTTCACATATATAATCGATACCGTCATGCTTCTAAAAATATATTCCTTTGTCATGGACAGAAGTGGATATAGAAGTATCGTGATGGAATCGATTCCTCACGAATTAAGCAATATCGATTTATCATTCTGTTTCTGTTGATTCGATTATATCTAGATCTCAACGATGAAATAACCTGCATTAGCGTTACACGATTAGTGATACCGATATAGCAGTAAATAATTACTCATTAGGTCAAATCACCGTTCTAGTATGTTTCTAAACCCAGCCTTGTGTGTGATGTAAAGAATCTCTCCAACTTTTGTGCAGGTGGGCCAGAGTTGATGTAGTGTTATGATAACGGTCCATTAAAATTTGTTGACAAGGGACCCTAATTTTGTTGACGTCATATAATGACCATGATCAGATGACATAATCCCCATTATTTCATAACACGTGACGCTCATATGTTATTCCCTTTATTCCATTATTAACTGACCGCCCCCCCCCCCCCTCCCCCCCCCCCCCAACAATAGAAATTCAATGTAAAAGTTATGTATCAACATTCTACCAAAAACTACCTAGCAATTGCAAATTTTCACACACCCGTTGAAACTATCGGTTGAACTTTGACCTTTTTCCTTATCTCAACATTCTTTCGTATCATTTTGCCCTCTTAATAATTTTTTTTTTGACACCGAAACTTGTCTGAAATTAATTGAGAGGGCTTAGTGCAGTAGAACTTCTGAGATAGGGCGGGTCAGGATTCTTCAATAGTACTGGTCAACCATCTGATGTAAGGTGGGCCAACCCTCTGATGTAAGGTGGGCCAACCATCTGATGTAATAGGGGCCAACCATCTGATGCAATGCCGGCCAACCATCCGATGCAATGCTGGCCAACCATCCGATGCAATGCTGGCCAACCATCCGATATAATGCTGGCCAACCATCCGATGCAATGCCGGCTAACCATCTGATTAGCCTACTCCAAATGTCCTAGTCCCCCGGAAGAACACCCCCCCCCCCCCTGTAAAAAAAATTGAACCCACTTGAACAAACTTAAACAGCCAATGACGCAAACCCTCATAGCTTAGGGGCGAACTTCTCAAGGTCAAGACGCCCTAACCTCTTCTCTCTCCCGCCCCTTAAGCAAACGGATCAGAATTCCAAAAAAAAAAATCTCGCCTCAGTATGGCATGGGCCGGCGTTTAATGTTTGCGCTCTTTATTTTTGTCCGTACGGCACTGCTCTTGTATGACTTAAGTCTGGAGTCAACTTGACTGGACTTTACTAGAACTGGATACTTCCATTACATAATACATCATGCTTACATTACTTTACCTATGCCTACATCAGCAGAACAAAAAAACAACCATTTCCACGTAATATAATATATATCGTTAAAACCACGGTCGTACCGTTATGTTGTAATGTAGACCTTTTAAAACTTATTATAATTATACTGATTCGAAAAATACCCCAATTAAGCAGCATTTTTTAAAAAAAAATGTAATAAAATACGATATATTATTATATAATCTTCATCACGCTAAGCCCTTTTATCACCTTAAAAAAAGAAACTATTCCAATTAGCTAATTAATCTTCCCGAGCTTTATTCACACGTAGACTAGGCAGGTTTATGAACAGGATCTTAAGCATTAATCAGCCGAAATGTGATACTCGAGCATCTAACAGTCTAATGATATAACATGTTCATTATCAACCCGCTGTTTAACGGCAAAATAACCGTCGAATTTTACCTGGGAACCCCGCCCACACAGGTAACACACGTGTTGGGTAGACGAGCCAACAGGTAGAAACTACAGGTAGACCTAACCTTGATACAGTGTGGGGGGGGGGGTGTTAGCGCGTGCTGGAGTGAGCTAGAGATGGCAAACTGCTGGCAATATCTAGCTCGTAATGATCCAATGTTGGCAAGCGGTGAGCAGTCATTGAAACGGTAATTTAAGCTCACGGAGCTTAATTCATCTCAGTGATGGGTGTGTGAGTCTGAGTTATAGGCTACATAAGTAGCTACACACATCGTAGGCTATACACAAGTTGTCTTAGGCTAGACATGTCGTAGGCTACACATATCGTAGGCCATACACAAGTTGTCTTAGGCTAGACATGTCGTAGGCTATACAAGTTGTCGTAGGCTACACACATCGTAGGTTATACAAATTGTCTTAGGCTACACATATCGTAGGCTATACAAGTTGTCGTAGGCTACACATATCGTAGGTTATACAAATTGTCTTAGGCTACACATATCGTAGGCTATACAAGTTGTCGTAGGCTACACATATCGTAGGTTATACAAATTGTATTAGGCTACACATATCGTAGGCTATACAAGTTGTCGTAGGCTACAAATGGCGTAGGCTACACAGATCGTAGGCTACATATTGTGGTTGGCAAGAGCCCCAGCTAGCTTACATCGAGATCCTGTATGTAAAAAGTTGGCTTTTATTAATGGTGTGGGCTTGTTAATGTTCTGGGCTTGGTTTAACTTGAGCTGTCCTGCAGTCTATTCATGTTTCTCCTGCATTTGCTACCCATGGAGCTTATACATTGTTGTTGTTTTTTCAAGTCTACCATACAGTATGCCACATATGTGTATGCCACACATATGAAAACACTACCCTCTACAAATCTATTTATTGATGACCAATCACGTGGGGTCACTGGCCTAATTTCACCCTACTTACTTTCATTTATCCTAACTAAGTATCCCATCAGCACTATAGCAGATCGATTTCTGACAGTTCTATTTCTACATTTTTTCTTCTGTTAGAACCACACTCTTACTAGATGTCCTAATAGAACTTTACATAGTTTTCCCCTTGATCAAACTATTTCCACATTACAAACTGATCTATTTCCACATGATAAAGTTCAACTTTGATGTACTGGAATCGATCAAACATTTTAAAGAAAATAATCTCATTCAAGTGAACCCAGTATGTTTATATTTCGCTTCGTTACACATACTTAGACGTGCTTTCATTCAGGCGTAATTCTTTACATTTGACTGGATAATTGCTGCGGTTGTCGCAACTTTATATAAAAAAAACCTATTTAACAGACATTGTAAACTAAAAATGAAAGTTTATACCCCCCCCCCTCTGCTTGGCTATATCTATTCACTGATCTGTTCTTAAAATGTCTTCTGTCTGTTTTAAAAAAAAAAGAATTCTTGTAAGCGGTCAAATCGTCTTGACCTTAGGGGCTAAATACTTGCATCGCTGCCAAAGTTTTGACACTGGTTTCAAAAACCAGCTGACAAGTTCTGTCTATTACCCCAATTTTAACAACTGGCTGTCTACACACTTGAAATAAAGCGAATGTGTCACACTGGCATGATCTATAGCTTTATCTGGCAACCATTTTCTCTAGCGTGTCAACATTTCTGAGAAAAAAGTGAAAAAAAAATGTTAATGAAAAGACTTGGTAAATTCACTATAATCGATGCTTGTTATAAAATAACATAACATGTCATGTTGCTGCCTATCACGATAATCTCTAACCCACCCTACCCTACCCTACCCCACTCCACCCTACCATCACCCTTTCCGTATCACATACGCTATCCACTTTCCCTTGTCAAACAGGAAATTGAAACTAATCTGAAGGGAGATAATTCTCGCTATTGAGCTAATGGACGACCTTGATCTTGACACCGATACACCGTTATCATTGAACAGAGGCTTTAGACCCGATCTAGACATGATTTAACCGGTCCCGGTCACGTGGGCTGCTGTCGTCTGCTGAAATCACAAGCCTGATCGCGTTAACTCCCTTCTAGCTCAACATAGGCTGCACGAGCTAGCGACTCAGCTCTGTTGTACCATGTATGACATTTCATGGGTGTTTTATGACATGTGTTATATGACATTTCATGGGTGTTTTGTGACGTGTTATATGGCATTTCATGGGTGCTTTATGGCTTGTTACATGACATTTCATGGGTGTTTTATGACACGTGTTATATGACATTTCATGGGTGCTAATGACATGTGTTATATGACGTTTCATGGGTGCTGTATGACATGTGTTATATGACATTTCATGGGTGCTGTATGACATGTGTTATATGACATTTCATGGGTGCTTTATGACATGTGTTATATGACATTTCATGGGTGCTTTATGACTTGTGTTATATGACATTTCATGTGTTATAAGACGTTTCATGGGTGCTAATGACATGTATTATATGACATTTCATGGGGGCTGTATGACATGTGTTATATGACATTTCATGGCTGCTGTATGACATGTGTTATATGACATTTCATGGGTGCTTTATGACATGTGTTATATGACATTTCATGGGTGCTTTATGACATGTGTTATATGACGTTTCATGGGTGTTTTATGACGTGTTATATGGCATTTCATGGGTGCTTTATGACATGTGTTATATGACATTTCATGGGTGCTTTATGACTTGTGTTATATGACATTTCATGGGTGCCAATGACATGTTATATGACGTTTCATGGGTGCTAATGACATGTGTTATATGACATTTCATGGGTGCTGTATGACATGTGTTATATGACATTTCATGGGTGCTGTATGACGTGTTATATGGCATTTCATGGGTGCTTTATGACCTGTGTTATATGACATTTCATGGGTGCTTTATGACTTGTGTTATATGACATTTCATGGGTGTTTTATGACGTGTTATATGACATTTCATGTGTGCTTTATGACTTGTGTTATATGACATTTCATGGGTGCTAATGACATGTGTTATATGACGTTTCATGGGTGCTTTATGACGTGTTATATGGCATTTCATGGGTGCTTAACGACATGTGGTATATGACTTTTCATGCCTGTTACATTATAAACGTTGAATGGTGTATGACTTATATTTGTTACATGACTTATTGTGTGCCACATGACTTTTCATGCCAGCTTCATGACTTTGTCGTCTGCGTGACTGTAATGTTTACTAGATGACTTAACTGTCTGACGCATGACTGTGTTATATCTTTTATGACTGCAGTATTAAAGTTAATTAGCTCACGTAATTAATCCGCCCCCACCCCACCTTCTCAATACTACTTTGTATACATTAAGACACCCAACACCAATTAAAGCACCAACTACAGTAGGGACTGGGCTACTACCTGCACTAATTATATAAATTATTAATTATATTAACTCATTACTCCCACCCACACCCTGCCCACGACAGTCATAACAGAGTAATTTCATTAAGATAGCAGGGGCAACAACTGCTGTTGTCGACTTTATCTTGACAGTTCCCTCCCATCAAGGGAGAAAGTGGGAGGTTAACATTGTAACCAGAATCTTGTGATTAACTGACGATAAAATTACAATAATTGCATTTTACTTTCAAGATACGGTAGTCTGTGGAGCAGGGGGAGTAGAGTCGACCATATTCAAATTCACGACAATACGAACAAATACCGACTGAGTAGACTGGGGGTAGTTTTAAACGGAGCCGTGGTTTAGAACCCGAACGCTTCCTACTAGATCTATATTTATTTATTTCTTGTTTTAAAAGCCATGACGTCACGTGACTCTGTACCCAATACAGTGACGTCACTTGACCCTGTGCCCATTACAATCTCAGTTGATCTTTTCCGACAAGGTTGTTTTAATTTATAGCACGCAGCACCTAATTGCTCTGTAATGACGCAGCTGTAATGATTACACAATTACAGACATTACTTGACGGCCTACATAGGCAACATGGCGGAGCAATTATTTCAGCGACTAATGGGGGTTGAGTTAAGAAAAGAAATTAACCAATCAGTAAGATGGTTTTGTAGACAATCTGAAACTTCGATTTGAAATGTGTAGTGTGTTCATACTTGCTGAAGTATGGATGGGATGGCGGTTTAATTGTTCCCTCTTGTTTAAAATGTTGCCCCGAGCTGAAAATAATGCCTACATGTTTGATTGTTGCCCATGGTCAAATTGCTTCCCCTGGTTTAAATGGTGCTTCAATATTTAATCGCTGCTCTAAAAATTATCCAGTAATTTACAAAAACGAGTATACTACCTATTACTGAATTCTTTTTTACTGAATACTAAAAGTTAAACGCTTGATTTTCTTCTCAATTGAAGGTTAAACGCTTATCAATCTGTTTTTGTCGAAATGTCAATATTTCCCTTAAAAGTCCAGTTACGCCCCTTGACTATCTTCACTCATTCTTTATTTAGCTTAAAAAACTCCGAAACGGATGCGATCGATAAACTACTGGTAAACAACTCAGGTCGTTGACCTGGTTACCTCAGGGTAAAATTAGACTAAGTACCGGGTTGGTTATGTCAGTACACACGTCAAGGTACTGTTGATGGGGTGGGGGAGAGGGGGGGGGGGTCGTTTAGGTGTTAACACACATAGACGTGGTAAATAGACCAAAATGTTGAGTCAAATCGAGATTCGAGTGCTACAATAAGGTTGTTGGTTTTCTGAGTCGAAAACAGTGTGGAATTTTTGGCTGACCTAGATATGACCACTCCTTCAACTCCCAAAAATGCAATAATTTATTTAGACATCATGTGCGCAACATCCGGTAAAGGGAGTACAGTCACACTGCTAAACCTCACAACGCTGATCTCCCTTAGACGTTTTTTTATTTGAAAAAAAAAATCGTCTTTTAATTTAAAAGTTTTTTTTTGTTCTTCTTGGCTACACGTGGTGAGTGAGTGAGTGAGTGAGTGAGCTATACTAACATGTTGCCACTAACTCACCAATTAGAAGCAAAAGTTTAGATCAGTTACAACTAACCCTACCAGTGTAGAAAAAATGGTATACTAATGCTTGCCAAATAATTCCCCTCGCGTGTGGGTTTAATGAGTACTAATTAGTGTGGAATCAATACACTCGCTAACAATTCTAAAAGTCAGAAGTTAAAACCATCAAGGCTTTTTATATCGGTTTACACACGAACACTTTGCACCTACCCAGCAGATCAACTCACCCCTTTCCATTAACGAAATGCGTGTGTTAGTATAGCGATATCTCAGCGAAAATGTGATAAAAATGCGCTATTTGAGAATAAACCCTGGATGAGAATCTACGCTGTATGAAAATTCGCACCGGGTGAGAATACATGCTGTATAAGAACGTACGCATTATGAGAATACACGCTATATTAGAATGTCCTATTAGTGGACTTATTGTACCAAGAACCGGATGCAAGAACCCGGACAAAAATGTCAATAGCCGGGTTGTCTGCACCTAAGCCGACCACCGGATAAACAAGGTACCCGGGTTATTTAAATGGCCAGGTCACGTGGTCCGGGGTTACGTGAGCGTCATCACGTGCTCTAGCCTAGCCCGTCTAGTTTGTTTACTGCAGTCTCACATTGATGTAACCTCACCATGCTACCCAAACCGGCAGGGACCGGGTGCTGGGGGGTGTGGTATTACTAATTTGTGCTTGTTGGGGGGATTTTAAGTGCCCCGCTATTTTGTAGCGAAATATGAACCAGCGGTTACATTTATTGGATACATTCCTCCGCATGTGGCTGAAGTGGCAATAATGCCGCATAATACATGGTGGGTTACGACACACTTATACTTGTAAACACTTTTTTCTATTATATAATTGCAACAGGTTTTTTTTTTACTGCCGCTTCAGATAGGTGGTTTATGAACCCTAAAAAACCAGACCCGCACTGCTTTCAACCCAGAAAACAAACAAGGTCTTCGCTTGTTTACACTAGACCCAAACATCGGCAAAAAACAGCAGTCAAGCAGAGCTGTAATATAGAGAAAAACGACAGCATGCAATTTGGCATGCTTTGCCTGCTAAATCTGGACACTTATCGCAACAATAAACGGAAGTTATCCTACAACAAACAATTTTTTTTTCGTCGAATATTTTTGGGATTGTGTTACACGCTGCGTGGGAAACATGCTGGTGGGTCGTCGCGACCTTTGCTATAAGCTCCTGCAGTGGGGGAGGGGGGGGGCTGCACTATCTAGTTAATGTTCGTGTGTGGATGTCAGTATTGTCGGTGGAAGTTTGTGGGACATGAGGTAGATGTAAAGCTGACCCAGGGGTCTCGGTGATGTGGGTCGGTGTGTGTACGCACGTGTGTTTGTGTATGTGTCAGCCTGTTGACGGAACATTACGAACCGATCAACTTTCGGATCACCGCCTGGAGGCTTCTGAGCCGAATCAACCCCATCCCCTCAGGCTGCTGAGCCGAATCAACCCCGTCCCCTCAGGCTCCTGAGCCGAATCAACCCCGTCCCCTCAGGCTCCTGAGCCGAATCAACCCCGTCCCCTCAGGCTGCTGACCTGTCACCCCCTTGGCTTATGGGGGGGGGGGTACCACCAAATAAAAACAGTGTTTTGTAATGAACATTGCTAAATCAGCACCGGGTTAACTTTCCCTAGTGCCACTCCTTTAGCCCATTCTAGAACCACCCCTTACTCGTGTGAGAACATGTGCCCTAGTGCCACACCCCAGGCCGACCTAATTAAACACTCCTAACCAGCTCTAACCGGTCCCTGAGCAAACTCCCAGCATGCCTCGTCTATTGTTTAGACAATTAAACGCGCGTAGACAGAAATCACGGTGTATACTCCGGGGAGACTACACAACACAGCGGCATATTCCCACGGAGGGGCGGGCGGGAATTCCATGTAACTGGTAGCTTAACACCACGGTCTAGTAACTGATAACCTGGCACTGTGAAGGTCTAGTAGCTGATACTTTGGTACCATCAAGGTCTAGTAACTGATACTTTGGTACCATTAAGGTCTAGTAACTGATAACCTGGTACCATCAAGGTCTAGTAGCTGATACTTTGGTACCATTAAGGTCTAGTAACTGATACTTTGGTACCATTAAGGTCTAGTAGCTGATACTTTGGTAACATCAAGGTCTAGTAGCTGATACTTTCGTACCATCAAGGTCTAGTAGCTGATACCCAGGTACCATTAAGGTCTAGTAGCTGATACTTTGGTACCATTAAGGTCTAGTAACTGATACTTTGGTACCATTAAGGTCTAGTAGCTGATACTTTGGTACCATCAAGGTCTAGTAGCTGATACTTTGGAACCATCAAGGTCTAGTAACTGATACTTTGGTACCATCAAGGTCTAGTAACTGATACTTTGGTACCATCAAGGTCTATTAGCTGATATTTTGGTACCATTAAGGTCTAGTAACTGATACTTTGGTACCATCAAGGTCTAGTAGCTGATACTTTGGTACCATCAAGGTCTAGTAGCTGATACTTTGGTACCATCAAGGTCTAGCTCCTGGTATTGGCAACTGGTAACATTAGGTCATTAGGGTCTAATCACTGATAATGGCAACTTACCATTAAGGTCTAGTAGCTGCTACATGCTGTTAACACTAAGGTTATGTAATCCAAGCATGAGGTACCCCTAAGGTGTGATGTTTCACACGTCATAGTTCCCGGTGGAATTATTACGTCATAATAGCTATCAGCTAGGAGTGAGTAACGATGAATAATGTGCTAGAAAGGTAACAACAAACTTGTTGTTAAGTGTTGTTTTTTCTTCTGTCTTTGCAGGAGGGAGGAGTGGAGGAAGAAACAGAGGATGCTGAGGAAGAAGAGGAAACTGGTGAGTCTTGTTTACATCTAGTTAGTTACCTTGTGTCCTTAACCCCAGGTGTCCATGACCTTCTATCTACTCACGTCTAGCAGAAGATATTTTTTCCACTCACGTCTAGCAGAAGATATTCAAACAATACGCAGGAAATAAGAGAATTACTGTACACTAACTACGTCAGTCACACTAACTCATCTGTCTAGCTAGCCACACTAACTTAACTGTCCATCCAACTATTCAGCTAGCCTCGCTAACTTAACTGTCCATCCAACTATTCAGCTAGCCACACTAACCTAACTGTCCATCCAACTATTCAGCTAGCCACACTAACTTAACTATTCAGCTAACCACACTAACTCAGCTATCCAGCTAGCGACACTAACTCAACTATTCAGCTAGCCACACTAACTCAGCTAGCCACACTAACTCAGCTGGCCACACTAACTCAGCTGGCCACACTAACTCAGCTAGCCACACTAACTCAGCTAGCCACACTAACTTAGCTATCCAGCTAGCCACACTAACTCAACTATTCAGCTAGCCACACCACCGGTCAAACCTCACCGTATTTGTACTTGCTGTTTCCGCTTTCTTCCCGCCTAAACTTCAGCATGTCCATGCACGTGTAAGATGCACTCACTCACGAACTAAAACAACACGTACACTCCATTAAGTGCCTCTCTCACGCTCAGCTCTACATTTTTAAGTGCACCAACATCCTGACAAAAACAAAACAAAAACGCCTTCTGCAATTGGCTAAATAAGAAATTTAAAAAAAAATACTTGAAGAAAAGATTGTCTTCCGACGTAAACAACTTAACAATGCGTTTTAAGACAGGAAACTAACTTTTAATTCTCTTGACCCGGCCTTGACCTTATAACAACCCGGGCTGAACTTTGTTTGCCGCTCTTCAATTGTCGTAACTCGAATGTTTGTGTTGATGTAGAAGTCACGCTTCATTAGGTCACGACGTTTCCATTGAAATTTAAATTAATTTTGTGTTTAAATTCGGATATAAATAGACGCAAATTACAAGCCCTTTATTGACCTGCTCGTGTAGAGAAAGCATCTTAACACTGCACCCAATGACCCCTACCTGATGAACCAGACTAACAAAAGGAATCCATATTCTCAGCGGGGTTTAATTATCTATCTCGGGTCGTAATTAGTTGATTCAATTAGTGACGTAGTTGAGTATGTCCTTGCTGTTAGAGTTTTGATAGCCTCACAGGTAACGGCTGTTATCTTGGTGCTGGTGTATAGGTGTACGGGGGTCAGTGGTTCAGGGGTCAGTGGTTCAGGTGTACACGGGTCAGTGGTTCAGGTGTACAGGGGTCAGTGGTTCAGGTGTACACGGGTCAGTGATTCAGGTGTACACGGGTCAGTGGTTCAGGTGTACACGGGTCAGTGGTTCAGGTGTACATGGGTCAGTGGTTTTGGTGTATATGGTTCAGTGCCTACTGCCCCTCAAAAGTGCTTACTGCGCCCCCACCCCCTCCCATGTGCTCAGTGCCCACCCCCACCACAAGTGCCTACTGAGGCCCCCCCCCCCCCCCCCCCCCGAAGTACTCAGTGCTCAACTCCAACCCATCCTCTCCCCTTCCCTCCCCTAACGTAAGATTATCTCCCGGTTATTTCAACACAAAATGTTTACCCTCCCCTCGCTACAGATCAGCCAGTATTTGTAAACAAGGGCAAGAACTCGGCTAGACCCAAGTGTTCTAGATCTATACTACATGCCTAGATAAACAGGCTATAAAAATAAATGACTGAACGTGTTTGGGAAAATGTTATCATCACTTTCTGAAGCTTATCACTGATAGCACATTTCAGGTCGCAGACCGTCATTTCAGTCACGAAAAAATAACATATCTTATTTGGATTGCTTCCCTCTAGCAGCGAGTTGTCGTTCACTTGTTTATTTGATACTTCAGTAAATAAGTGAAATTTTAAAATCCGTATGCTTTAGGTAAAATGGTTTAATTAAGTTAAATTATGGTTTATAACTGATTACGTTTAAGTTAGTAATGTACTTTAATAAAGTTTTAAGTGTGCTCGTGATGAGCATACACGCCTCGCCCAGGTTCGAACCCGCGACATGTAATCAGTTTGGCCACGTCTAGCCGATGTATCAACAGGGCTGACCACTGTGATTGGTTGTCCAGACTTCTATTCTTAGACCATCTCCCCCGTTGCACTTTGGTGTATGACCCAGGCTGAGTATAGCCCGTCTAAAAAAACATGTTCGCCAATCTGGGCAATATCGCATGTCATTCTAAACATAGCCCATACTTCTGCAAACGATGGCATGCACTCGGTCCTCTGATGGGTTAAAAATAGATTTGGCGGCGTCGAAATCTCAGCCGCATTGACTTAAATGTACCAAAGTTCTCTTGGCGATCCCACCACAAATATCTTTTGCTATAAATAGCACGCTTAGATTAGACTACGAACAAGTCCCACAGAATTAGACATTTCTACATCAACTTTTAACGTTTACTGTGTCCCTAAACAATGGCCCTACATTTGAAACTAGACCTATTGGTTTCCGAACAACAAATCTAGTCCAGTAACGAAACAAAAAGTACACACATGTCGAGAACTTGGGCCACAGAAGGCGTACAGACGATTGTGGCTGGTTTCCTATTGATGCAAGTTTGAGATGTTTCCAGATAATGTCTTGGTAATTTGTACAAACCAAATGTTCAATGGCCTTGGTAGATAATTGGTAAGCTGACATTGATTCATGAGTAAATAAGGTTAAAAAGTAGGCTTGTACGTAGCAAAGGTTAAAAAGTTGGTTAGGTCCAAGCGAAGGTTAAAAAGTAGGTTAGGACCTAGCGAAGGTTAGGGTTAGGGCCGGTTGAGTCTTGTCTGGCCGGCGGCGTGGTGGGATCGAACCCTAACCCTGTCCTAACGTGTTGAAGCGTAGCAAGTCGAGACTGGAACCAATCAATCAATCAATGTCTCACTTCCGGATTTTCACGTCTGTTCGACGTACCCGCATGCCCTAGATCTGTTTAGACCTACCCCCTCCCCCAAGTACTAAGCGAGCAGAAGACTGCGACGTCACCAAGTGTCCGCGTAGAGTTAACGTTACCCTCAGCCGTACCTGCCCCACAGGAAACACTGGCAGCGTGAACAACACCACTGTATGACGACCTTCACCACTTTTCTAAACTCCAAACGGCCTCATCTCAACACCACCACCCCTACCCCACCCCTCACCCACAGCGACTGTAACCACTTAGCTGTTTTTATCTTCAGTTTTCCTTCACCTGTTTCCTGTGTAATGTCAACACCCCTCCCCCTTCCTCACAGAGATCAGTAAAAAATTATGTCACGTCTTAAAAACTTTCTTTAATTTTTCCTTTAATGGGACGCCGCCAATCTTGACCTAATTTCGCCCCTTGTTCAATTGTTGTCACTTTTTATAGTCTCGGGTTTTCTGCGGAAACTTTTTCAGCCGAGCTTTTCTTTTCTTCCAGCGGGCCCGCCATAATACCCCACTCCAGTACACACCACTGCCCCGAGAATAGAAAGCGGCGTGTTTTGATTTTAAAAGTAAAAAAAATTTAAGTCGTCTTTTGATTGTTGACATTTTGACAAGCCTCTACCAGTGGGAAATTTTTTTTAAAAAGCAACGCTAACATGAAAGGGCACGCAAATCTTGGTTCTATGGGGGAGGGGGAGGGGGGGGGAGTAAAGGCATGCTGACACTGGCGTGGTAGCCACGCTAACCAGCGTTATGACGCTAACATTATGACGCTAACATTATGACGCTAACATTATGACGCTAACTTTCTTAAGGTTATCAATGACTTCAAAATAAACATAAAAATGTCATTGAATCGTCTTGACGTTTTTTCTGAAACACATAGAATAGCTTTCAACGATTTCATAGAGCATGTGTTGAGGAGGTATCTAAAAGGTTATTTAGGAGTGACGTTTAAACGAAGTGCTCATGTTGTTAGAATTGAGTCTCATACGTTTGTATTAGCTGGACAATCAAAATGATAGTTAAGTCCAGTTTACAACATCAGGGGGGAAAACGCAACAAACTAAATATCCAACACTTTATGTCACCTGCCCAACAGCCCTTATGTCAGCATTGTACAGCCCCCTCCCATACATATTTAATGTTTCATCAGATGTTAGTTCACAATGTTCACCCACCACTAGCAAACACAAGTACTAAGTTTCCATTTTGTTTGTCTGCAGCGTTTGGCCAGCGCCGAGCAGTTGAGTGACACAGCTGAGAGCGAGCAGGAGGAGCTTGTCATCAGCCCACCCACCAAGAAGCGGGTACAGTCGCAGGAAAACCTGTGGCCGTACCTGCCCTCGGACAGGCTACCCCTGCTGTGGGGCAGCCCCCCACGGGCCATCAAACAGAGAAAGGTCAAACAGAAACAGCACAGCAGTCGCTCCCGAGGGGGTAGTGACGCCAAGGACAAGTCCGAGCGGAGTAAGTCCAAGAAGTCCAGGAAAGAGTTGTGTATGATAAAGGAGGAGAATGAGAAAAGGGAGGAAGAGGAGGAGGATGATGATGACGTTGAAGATGATGATGAAGAAGATGAGGACAAATGGTCCAGCTCGGAGTGCTGGGAAGTGAAGTACTCCCCCACCCTCACCTCCTCCCCGGGAGAGCCTAATGTCCTGAGGGTGCACAGAGTGCGGTCAGACATTGATTACGTCGACCGAGAACTCAGCCCCTGCAACGACATCCTCTCTGAGAAAAAAGAGCACCAATTCAACAACAACACCATCAAGAGTAGCAACAACAACATCTACTCAGGCGCAGACCAGACAACAGCGTACGACCTGAGCGCCCACAGCACCACTACCACCAGCAACAGTTCCTCCAACAACCCACTCTCCAGGAGATTGTCCAACGAAGACGACGAGGATGACTGGAACTTCGGCACAAATTACCAGAACCAAGTCAACAAGGAACGGGAACGTCTGGAAGCTCAAATCCTGAAGGAAGATCTTGAATGCCAACAGTCTGAAATGTCGCAGTGCCACCCTGGCGGCAGTCAGCAGCCGTACGCCAACGTGGACCAATACCACCACAAAAAACTCCATCATGCCAAACGTCGAAACACACTCGACGCAGCTCAGAATATCACAATCACAGATGTCAACTGCCACCAGGTGAAGGTCACATTTGTTGAAAGTGCTTCTGGGCAGGGGTTCTTCAAGGAAATGCAGACAGCTCGGACGGGCTGAAACATCTGACCACCCCACCCCTGGTCTCCCGTCTCGGCACCCAACAGAACCAGCAAGTCTCGGAGTCAAGAAATATTCAACTTTTTACTTGAGTTACCATGTGCAATCTGATAGAAAAAATCAGCACCAATCATTTGTTTCTTTTTTGCTCTTGATTAAAAGTTGGAGAAAGATTGTGATCGTGAGAGATTTCCCATTATGGAGAAAGATTGTGATCGTGAGAGATTTTCCCAACATGGATATGTTCAACTCACTCCAGGCCACACTAAATGTAACAGAAAATCTTGGATATGTACGTTCCCGTTTATGTTGTGGATTATTTTGGATTATTTTCTGGCACTGTCCGTGATGCTTTTTGCACAAGTGACAAGTTTTGATCCTTCCATCGCAGGATTACGTTTTCACCGGATTGGATCATCCACTGTTCCAGCACTACAACCTGCACTGTTACTCATGTCATCTTTGATGTGAAGACTTCATCCGTTCATGTCATCTTTGATGTGAAGACTTCATCCATTCATGTCATCTTTGATGTGAAGACTCACCTATTCATCTTTTTTTTTGAAGACTATCACTTATTACATCTTTGATGTTAAGACTTCATCAACTCATGTCTTTTGATGTGAAGCAACGTCTGTTCTAGTTATCTAGGATGTGAAGAACTCATCACTGTTTTAATCAGCTTCTTGATTTAACATAATTATCTTCAAGTACTGAAGGCCGTTCTTAAAGCTTGATTGACAGTTCATCAAACCCATCCCTTGACCCAGGAACCAATCAGACCATGACCAGTCGACTAAAACCACAGTTCCATTTATTTATTTTTGTGGATCTCAGCTGTGCATGTATTTTCTGTGCCCCGCCCCCTGATGTTTTCAATGCGTGTTGCCCACTGCCATACGTGAAAGTGCTATGTTCCTACCGAGCCAATGCTTTTCGTTTACTTTGTTCTGGTTTAAAAAAAATATTACCTTACAAAAATGTTTTCTCCTGCAATATCATCTTTTTTCTATTACATTTTTTAGCAACTTTAGATTATCTACAAATTGCCTTCATTGCAAGAAAATCTTTGTGTATATATATGGATTAACTCCCAAGCCAGCTTTGCATTGACTCGACATGTTATTATAGCTTGAATCCTGCATAGGTTTCAAATATTTCATTTAAATTAAATTTAATACCAAATTTACTTTGTCTTTTTTCAAGAAATTGTATTGGAAATTATTTTATTTCACCTTCTTAAGAAAGAAAAATTTGAGTATTGTTAAACCACAGGCAAGTAAATGTGGGCAAAAACATTCGCATTTCTGTTCTGTTTTATTTAAGATAAAAAAAAGTATATTTTAAACCACTATCTAAGATAATTGTAAAAATATGTGTTGATGTCTAATAATGATTTAGCAGGAATATTTTTGTATTTTCTAGCAGTGTCAACAGTCTTTCAGTTTGAATGTTAAGTTACACGCGCAAGATATTCAAATGGTCAAATATTTTTTTAAATAGTATCTCTTCATCACTGTACATTTAAGATAGTGCACTTAAATCTTTTTAAAACTAAATGACAGGAAAGAAACCTTTGTTGTCAGAACAGTTATATTCCAAAATCTTTTTTTTTATTGTTGAGATCTAATCAGGAATACATGTTTTATATAGCCAGAAATAGTTTAGCAAATATGAATGTAATTTAACATTTATGACACGTAGTCTACCAATTACCAGAACTAGAAATAATTTACCAACTACCAGAAATAATTCACTAACTATCTGAAAGACGTCGGCCTTCTGCTTGAAAACACATAGGCTGAGTGTTTCACAGACTCATCCAAGTTAGGAGCCACATTAAGAGTACGTTAGCCCTCATAAGTTGCTAAGTGAGTTTAAATTATGTCTGTCAGCAGCCTATGTTTGACAGCAGGCTGTCATTCTATTTTCTTCTATCTTAGCTCAAAAGATGCAAATCACATCAAAATTAGATTTTAGAGAAAATTCAATGCTGCATAAAAGCTGTTTTCAAACCTAAGATAATGCAGTTTAAAGTTTAAACTACTTTTCCATATAATAGTTATCCAGAGTCAGTCCAAATAATATTAACCTATTGAATCTGAGAAAACAATTTAACAAGCTAGAAACGTAAGCTTTTGTTAGCCTTTGATGGAAAATATACATCTACCAAAAGTGTTAAAAATCAGAAGATATTAACCGCCGGAATCTGTGAAATCAGATTTTGATTGGCTAAACCAGTCTGTTATAATGAGAAGATATTGATTGCCTAAATCTAAAGTATTACAATCAAGATGAAATTGATTGCCTCTACCCCACACCCCCACTACCCTTTTATTGTTACAAATTGTGCAAAAACAAAATTGGAATACTTAGTCTTTCAAAGAAGTAATAAAAATTTATCTGTACAAAGTTTGAGTAACATTTGTTGTTGTTGAATCCTTGTTGAAAGTTGTTGACATTGCTTTACTGTAAAGATATTTGAGACAAACCATACAAACTTGAGTGGCTTACCAGTAGCTCTTGGTACATTTTTGTTACTGTTCATTTTAAAATGGGAAATTCCCTTAAAAGTTAGGGAATTCCCCATTTTAAAATATATTTTTTCTTCACTGACTTCACAGCTTCCATTGGCATTGGTTTAAGGTTGTTTAAATTTGTGCTACTGTTCAGTGGATGTGATGATACACAAATCCCCTACATACATTGTACTTGAATTTTTTCAGTTAAATCTCTAAAAAAATTATATACATGAAATTATTGAAAAAAAACAATGTTTTTTTTTTTTTTAGAAATTGTAGGGTTGGTTTTTGTAGAGTTATAACACCTATTTCTACCTGTACATTGGCCTTGTTAAAATCATTCCTTATGCTATTAATGGAAGCCTGCTATGATGACATGAGATGTCGATACAAAGACACATCAGTGACACCAGTTCTGAAATACTTTCTCCGTTACCTTTGTGCATAATATTTGCAACACTGTTGAGAAACATAGGTTCTTAAGTTTAAAAATAAACATTCACAAGTCTTAAGAATTGTAATGATCAATATTTTAAAAAAAAAATATATTTCATTAAAACTGTTTTTTAAAAAAGCACAAGTCTACCTTTGAAAAAAAAAAGAATGTCATAAAATGAAATTTTTTTGTTTAAGAAGGAATTCAAGTTTTAGAATATAAAATATTTTCTTGTACCCCAGCTTAGATAGATATTACACATTTAATTAATTTTGATGACAAACTGCAGGTTGGTTCCATTTTTGTCAATTTAAATTCAATCTATTGATTGCAATTTTTGTATTCTCTGCAAATCTTGATTTATTTCTTTTAAAAGGTTTTTTTTTTCAATGTTTTTTAAAAGCTTTTCACCCCTGGGGATAAAATTAACGATTGAGTCTAATTTCAATCAATGCCTGTGTAGAGCAATCAGTGGTTATATATAGTTTAATCACTGTTTGTATAGTTTACTTTTTTTCTTTGTAAAAAAAAAAATGTAAAAAAAAAAAAAAAGATTTCATTTTCCTGTTGACATCTTTTGAAATATCGCGCACCGGAAATGACCCCGATATATCCGGGAATTTCCTCTGGCTCGGTGTAATGATTGATGTATTAAACGATGGATGTTTAGAAGTATTATTTTATTTGTAGTTAGTTGGTAAACCAGAAGATAATGGTTGATTTGTATCGTGAGGTCACGTGATTCAATGGGGCTTGGACAAATCGTGGCTTGAGTAGGTGATTTGTGTAGAGGCATACAGTGGTCACTTCTATAGAGGCATACAGTGGTCACTTCTATAGAGGCATACAGTGGTCACTTCTATAGAGGCATACAGTGGTCACTTATGTAGAGGCATACAGTGGTCACTTCTGTAGAGGCATACAGTGGTCACTTATGTAGAGGCATACAGGGGTCTCGTGTAGAGGCATACACTGGCCCCCAATGATCACGTGTAGTGATCATGATATACAATGACCACATAGTGACGTGTTTTACAAGCCACTGTAAAGAAGAATCGAACGAGCAATGTAAACAACTTGTTCTTTCCCTTTGTAAACTTGTCGATGTATGTACCTCAACACACCAAGCTCCGTGATCTGAGGTCATCCATTTGTAATCCACATTCAATTCTAATCCACCACTACGGATTAAAACTAATCTGTGAGTGGGAAATTTGAGGTTAAATATAGCCTATATATAAAGTTGTTACCGGTAGTTGAAATAATTACACAGGTAATGATTTGTACTAGAATAGTCATAGACACATTATAGTATCAGTTCTTTATGCACTGGTATACCATTTTTTTTATTGACCACGATTCTGACAGGAATATACAGACCACAAAGAACATGTACACCACAAACCAAACAAGACCACATAGACCACCATTCAAACAGACCACAACATACAAGAACTTATACAAGAACATACAGACTACAACACACACAAAAACACGCAGACCACAATTCATTTAGAATGTACCACATTCTATATCATGCAGGGATGTGACTTTTCCGAATTTTAGCGGAAATCCGATTTTTCCGTTTCAGTTGCGATTTTCCTCCGCTGATTTGATTTTCGCCGAATTTTTCCGCCGAGTTTCAATTTTTATCGATTTTTTACGAAACTTTAAAAATTAGGAAAAAAAAAACGGAAATGTCTTCTACGGAAAGGGCCGACATGCTCATTCCACTTATTCGTATTTAAATTTAAATCGACAACTACTGTACTTAGGTCAAACGGACACGCGAATATGCGCATTTCTTTTCGATTGGTCGATTTTTTCAAAGCACACTTTTTTTAGCCCAAATTTTCCGCTGATATTTTCAGTTAACTATTTAACAAAAACACGGAAAAGGTAATCTAAAATAATGCAGTTATTTAATTAAAACTTACATCTCTTAAGCCTGGTAATCTAGCTATCGATATAGCCTAATTTACCTATCGGTATTTTAACCCGCCTAAATCTACAGTTTCTCTCTGATTCTATTTTATTTCGCAATCTCAAATTAATATTGAAATCCTTGCAAAAGGTGACTATGAGGACTAGACTAACCCGCCCCGCCTCGTAGCAACGGTGGCTCTTGTGACCTCACCTTGACCCCAAGTACGTTTTCGGTACTGCTTGTGGAAAAAAAATGACGTCACAGTCAATTTCTAATAGCTGTTCCTGAAATTACGTATGCTTCGTAGGCCTACAGATAAAAAAAATATACTAAACTCAACGTGACTACGACCGTGTCTTGTTTGTGGAAGAAAAAATACGTTCAGACTGTGGGGGGAGTCTGGCTTTTGTAGGAGAGAGGGGAGGTAAATATCGTCAAAAAAAACGTGGATGACCCCTAACAATTTACAGCTATTCCTAAAAAACAAAAATATCGATGTGGCTTGGTTATCATAATGAAATTGGTTCACACGTCAGACCCTTTCTAATTTTAGCTAACCTGGTCCATTTCATTTTTCCATCACATGAACCTAAAACTTTCAAATTGTAACTAATCTTAATCTAGGGTCTTTACAGTTGAAGACAAATATTTTTACCAACCCAATCTTTAAAAGAATATATGTTAGGCTTTTGGCCCCCTATTTAAAACAGGGGTACATCTAGAATCTACACTAGATTAGTACAGATTAAATTAGCTTAATGGTAAAATAAAACTTAATTGCTACTTTTGTTACATTGTAATTTTTAAAAAGTTGTTTATAAGGTAAACATTAAATTGCAATTAGACTAGACTTTCAATGTTATTTTAGAGTAACATAAACTTCTTGTATTTAAAATATTAACTTCATTAAACAATTAATTAGTACAGTAACAGTATAAAGCTGCTTAACCGCGATAAAAAGTAGATAAAACATATTGAGTTATTATCCGAAAAAAATTTCCTAATTTTTTTTCCTGGTCTGGTCACATCCCTGATCATGCAAACCACACCAACATGTCACATACACCAGACCACGCCCCCGAAGTACTTTAATTGCATTGAATATTACTATTTTTGTGATTGTGATTCTAATAAAAATATTCGTATTTTCACTGGACTTGTTTTGTTTGTGTTTTAACTTGGTTAACCATACACGCACTCATTCTACGCCAAAATCTGACTGGCCTGAAATAAACCTGTTGCAAGCGACCATCACTTGCTACGTCAAATCATATAGGCGCCAACAGGAACCCTCGTAGCCTCGTCTGCAAATATTTATCTCCGTAAGATTTTGGTGTAATTCTAATTCAGAGCCAATTCTTTCCAAATGGAAGAATGGTATGGACGGCGTGGGTGAATTGTAAAGCGTACGACTGATAACGTCTCGAGTTCGCTTCTCGAGCCTGTAGGACGTGCCTGAATCCTCTCAGTTCTGATGTGTACCTGACTCTAGTTCCCCTAGATGTGTACCTGACTCTAGTTCCCCTAGCTGTGTACCTGACTCTAGTTCCCCTAGATGTGTACCTGACTCTAGTTCCCCTAGATGTGTACCTGACTCTAGTTCCCCTAGATGTGTACCTGACTCTAGTTCCCCTAGATGTGTACCTGACTCTAGTTCCCCTAGATGTGTACCTGACTCTAGTTCCCCTAGCTGTGTACCTGACTCTAGTTCCCCTAGATGTGTACCTGACTCTAGTTCCCCTAGCTCCGATGTGTACCTGACTCTAGTTCCCCTAGATGTGTACCTGACTCTAGTTCCCCTAGCTCCGATGTGTACCTGACTCTAGTTCCCCTAGATGTGTACCTGACTCTAGTTCCCCCAGCTCCGATGTGTACCTGACTCTAGTTCCCCTAGATGTGTACCTGACTCTAGTTCCCCTAGCTCCGATGTGTACCTGACTCTAGTTCCCCTAGCTCCGATGTGTACCTGACTCTAGTTCCCCTAGCTCCGATGTGTACCTGACTCTAGTTCCCCTAGCTCCGATGTGTACCTGACTCTAGTTCCCCTAGCTCCGATGTGTACCTGACTCTAGTTCCCCTAGCTCCGATGTGTACCTGACTCTAGTTCCCCTAGCTCCGATGTGTACCTGACTCTAGTTCCCCTAGCTCCGATGTGTACCTGACTCTAGTTCCCCTAGCTCCGATGTGTACCTGACTCTAGTTCCCCTAGCTCCGATGTGTACCTGACTCACATTAGGGACAGTGAAAGCGGCTGGGCACAGTGCTCACTACACTATGTATTCATATGCCGAGGGTACCGAAACAGGGGAATTCTACTTCACCTGCCCCATGGACCGGAAGGTTCGAAAGGGTACTAACACGACTTGGCACCGCACCATAAAGAAGTGCTGACTCAAAATTCTAGTTCCGAAGTTCCTTGTTCTCTAGGAACTTCCATTTCAGTTTTTATTCATAGCTATTTGTTTTAAAATACGACATTCCATATTTAAAGTATTTTAAATACGACATTCCACATGGAAATACTCTTAGTTACTTGAAAATAGTGACAAAAGTCTTATTCTCATTGTAAATAGCGACAAAAGTAATATATTCTGATTGCAAATAGCGACAAAAATCATATATTCTCCTTTATCGTGTGTGTGTGTGTTTACGTGCTGCAATTTGAAATATTAATAACTGCATCACGTGGTCTCCATGGCAACAGCTGAACACATTATTCAAAGTACAATGCAAATCTACGATTCTGCCGCCAAACATAATAATATTAATAAAAACAAAGTCGTTGCTAGCAATCATTTCAACTGACATTTTTCTATTCAATTAGTTTCATTTTTTTTATTGCGCTTTTATATTTTTCTTCGTTTATTTTCTCCTCAGTGTGTTTTGTTGCGTTAATTAGCTGAACTATTTATAGCAGGGTTTACGTAGAGTGTCGTAGAATTCTGAGCCTAAAGCTTGCTGGATAACAAAGCAAGATTATTACAGGTGACTCGAGTGTGTGTGTGTGTGTGGGGGGGGGGGGGGGTCGAGGTGGAGGGCGAGACTTTGTTTTACCGGTGTGATTTACATCCGTATAATAGTAGGCCTTCAATGTAGTTGTATTATCATAGTAAAAAAAGTAAAGACTCCTCTTTACACTTAACGATCCATTGGGCAGATGAAGTGGAGTTAATATGTTTCTTGACCTCGGCAAATAAAAGGATTATGTGTTCAGCCGCCTTTCCTTTCCCTAAGGTGAGTTAGGTACCCATCAGAGCTGGGTGGGCTCAGGGACTTTAAACTAACTTGAACCCGGATTCGAGCTTGAAACTATCGGGTTAGCAGTCTAGCACTCGACCGCTATGCCTCGCCGTACCATTGTTGATTTATCATATGAACCTATCGTTAAGTTAACCTATGAAAGACAGCCCGGCCTAATGTACACGACCCTCGCTCCGCTGATATATTATATTCAGGATCTTAAAAAATGTAACAGCAGTTTCCGTTTATCAACATTTTAAAATGTGGTTTGTTGTAAACTTTTGTCTTTCTAATGCTTCAACAGCTTAAACGACAATCAATCCAGTTTATAAAACGAGGGGAGAAATCAGAAAGTTAAAATTTTAATAGCGCTGAACTCAACATCAGAGTATACAATATCGCTTGACAATGGAGAATTTAGGCGAGTACAATATTGCAGAATACAGTTCATTATCAAAAGTCTTTGTATATCAATGTATCAGTTGAATCTGCGCGTAGTTTTTGACCATCACAATTTTAATGTGTACATAAATCAAGGTGGACATCAGAGGCGTAGCGACCCTTCCCGGCGCCCGGGGACAAACTTTTCGATTTGCACCCTCCCTCAAGATTTCGATTTATACCCCCCCCCCCCCCCTCAAACTTTCGATTTGCACCCTCCCTCAAGATTTCGATTTGCACCCCCCCCCCTCAAACTTTCGATTTGCACCCCCCCCCCCCCCCTCAAGATTTCGATTTGCACCCCTCCCTCAAACTTTCAATTTGCACCCCCTCAACCTTTCAATTTAATTTTCCAACCTATTTTGGCGCCCCCTAAGGTCGGCGCCCGGGGACATATGTCCCCCCGGCCCGTCCCACCCCCATCGCTACGTTACTGGTGGACATTAGTATAACGTGAGACACACATGAGTACAAGAATCAAGGATGCCATCGTATAACTTGTCACAAATATGTGTACATGTTTCAAGGTGGATATCCGTATAACGCAGAGGCGTAGCGACGGAGGGGGGGGGGGGCCTGGGGGGGGGGGGGACGGAGGGTACATATGTCCCCGGGCGCCGACCCTATGAGCGCCATAAAAGCTCATTTTAGCTGCAGTTTTAAATTATAAATATAAAAAAATATATGGGGGTGGGCGCCAAATTGAAAGTTTGTCCCCGGGCGCCGGGAGGGGTCGCCACGCCTCTGGTATAACTTGTCTCAAATATGTGTACATGTATCAAGGTGGATATCCGTATAACAAGTCAGGCGCCAGTGAATTGTGTTTTCCGTATAGTTAGGTGTAGCCTACATTTCCGACTGTGTTTTCCGACGAATCCAACATCAGCTTTTAAACAAAATTAAGTTAAGCACGTACGTCCAAGTACATGTTTAACTCTCTCATTCTCTCCCACGCCCCCCCCCCACATTTCCTCTTCCCCCCCCCCCCCCCCCCCCACGGAACAAACTGGACTACTGCAGCTAAGTAAACCAAACCTGACAGCTCTCAAGGTGTTAGTGGCACTAATCGTGTTAGTGGCACTAATCGTGTTAGTGGCACTGGCCGTCACGACCAGAACGTGTGTCACGCCAATCATCCCTGGATTAGGTCATGTTGACCTGAGGGCGACCACGAATCAATGCCTTGTTGATCACACAGGAAGTGACGTAGTTAGACGCCTAACTCTCTCAGTGGTGGGGCATGGGGGGTGCCTTACAGGGGGCACGAAAAGGGGCATCAGACAATACTTTATAGAAGTCATTATAGTGCCATAAAGGGCATTAAAGGGCAGAATTTTATTGTTTTATATAGTGCATTAAAGTGTTGTAGAGGGCATTAAAATAGGCTTCTGTTATTGCTGTATAGAGGGCATGAAATGGGCTTCTGGTAGTGCTGTATATAGAGGGCATTAAAGGGGCATCACGTAGGCACTATGGATGGAGTTGGTGTGTCTTTAAAGAGGCATTGAAGGGCATTGATTGTGCTTTTTATTGGAAATTTAATTAAAAGAAACAGCAGCTTTTTTTTACCAAACAAATGAAAACTTACAACTGTCAATTAATTAACACAATAATTTGGAGAATTTTGCGCACACAAAATTGTTTTTATCACAATTTAATTAAAAGCATTTTGAAAATCAAGCATAATAAATTTTCAAAACAAAAAAAATATCTGTCTGACACTTCTCATCCTTTAAAAAAAAATGTCCAAGAAGTAATATCATAATTAAGTTCTAATAAGTTGTAATTTTACCCGCGGAAAGTGCAAGCAAATTACCAGTTTATAAATTAACTAACACAATCCAAGCCAGAAAAACAACTTTTCCCATTAGAGTACATATGGGGAAAAAAAAAACGATATTTGAAGCTCTTTTCAAACAAAAATAACTTAGTCAAACCAGCGGAAGTGCCACAGTTATGAACGCCATTTTGTTGAAGGTAGGTGTCACATGACCTAAAAAAATAGACCTCTCATTACTTTTGTTTACTCGAAGGTAAAACCTACTTAAATAAAATGTTATTTGTTGGTTACTTTCGGGTGAGATTTTGTATGACATAAAACAAAAACTTATTTTTCGTTTACTCGCGATTTTGTAAACATTTTTCTGTTGGCCTAGATCTAGATCTATATTTTATTGGAATCGACAAATATTACTATAAAATTTTAAAAGTATGTAAGGATCAAGAAGTAAGGGGTCATCCATTTATGACGTCCACACATTTTTGGGATTTTGGACCCCCTCCCCCGTCCACAAAAGTCCACTTAATCCCCTATTAAAAGTCCACACGCGTCCGCAAAGTCAATTTTTTTTCGGACACCCCCCCCCCCCCCCCCCCCCGTGTGGACGTCATAAATGGATGACCCCTAAGTCCACCGCCAAGACCCCCCCGCCCCCCAAAAACGAAATGGAATTTATATAGAAAATATATAATTTTACCAGTCTCTCTCCCTCCCCCCCCCCCCCCGGAAAAAACTTAGTCCCCCTCTTCCCCCCGTCCACCCCCGGAGAAAAAGTCTGAAAGAAAAACTGATCACGAGATTTGTTAAGCTACACAAGAGAAAGAAATTCTAGGTTTACTTTAGCGTTTGGCTACATAGCTGATTAAATGTATCGAATAGCTTTTGTGGCTTCTCTAGCTGTAAATCAACTCGTCACGGGTCCATTATTAATGCAACAATCCCGTTGAAAGATCGTCTGTTCGATGACACACTAGAACCTGACATCCAGACGTTTCCGGTCTGGACTGGGCAGGGACAACAACCCCGATATATATCCAAGAGCAGATAACCAACAAACAACCTCGGTGTATTTGTCAACCGCATTCCTGGATGCTTACAAAGTTCGATGGTTTTCTATAAACAAGGGAGATAACGCACTCTTACAAACAAGAGACATAACTCAACACGATAGGTTTATTCCAGGAAGAATGTTTTCTTTTGTGTTCAAAAATAAAATAATAAACTGTGTTGGGACAGAAGTCTGGAAGCTATTTATTTAACCGAATGTGTTAATTTTGTGAGAAACATTCCCCTCCCCCCCCCCCCCTCCAACGGCTATTTCAGTGAGGTAGTGATAAAGTGTAATGATATATTCAAGGACTTTTGATCATTGACGTCACTAGGTGGGACGGCACCCGGGGCGACCCACACTCGCACCCCAATGTAACGCAGCTAGTCAGACTATTTTCTACTAGCAATACTTGTAAATATATTGTGAACCATGTGGGTGGGGACTAGGGGCTTTTCCAGTGGTAACGTGAAATGGTGAGGATGGTGACGTAAATAATGGTGCGGATGGTGACATGAAATGGTGAGGATGGTGACATGAAATGGTGAGGATGGTGACGTGAAATGGTGAGGATGGTGACGTGAAATGGTGAGGATGGTGACATGAAATGGTGAGGATGGTGAGTTAGAATGGAGAGGATGGTGAGTTAGAATGGAGAGGATGGTGACATGAAATGGTGAGGATGGTGACGTGAAATGGTGAGGATGGTGACGTGAAATGGTGAGGATGGTGACATGAAATGGTGAGGATGGTGACATGAAATGGTGAGGATGGTGAGTTAGAATGGAGAGGATGGTGAGTTAGAATGGAGAGGATGGTGACATGAAACGGTGAGGATGGTGACGTGAAATGGTGAGGATGGTGACGTGAAATGGTGAGGATGGTGACATGAAATGGTGAGGATGGTGACATGAAATGGTGAGGATGGTGAGTTGGAATGGAGAGGATGGTGAGTTAGAATGGAGAGGATGGTGACATGAAATGGTGAGGATGGTGACATGAAATGGTGAGGATGGTGAGTTAGAATGGAGAGGATGGTGAGTTAGAATGGAGAGGATGGTGGCATGAAACGGTGAGGATGGTGACGTGAAATGGTGAGGATGGTGACGTGAAATGGTGAGGATGGTGACATGAAATGGTGAGGATGGTGACATGAAATGGTGAGGATGGTGAGTTGGAATGGAGAGGATGGTGAGTTAGAATGGAGAGGATGGTGACATGAAACGGTGAGGATGGTGACGTGAAATGGTGAGGATGGTGACGTGAAATGGTGAGGATGGTGACATGAAATGGTGAGGATGGTGACATGAAATGGTGAGGATGGTGAGTTAGAATGGAGAGGATGGTGAGTTAGAATGGAGAGGATGGTGACATGAAATGGTGAGGATGGTGACGTGAAATGGTGCGGATGGTGACATGAAATGGTGAGGATGGTGACATGAAATGGTGAGGATGGTGACATGAAATGGTGAGGATGGTGACATAAAATGGAGAGGATGGTGACGTAAAATGTCGCGGATTAGTTCATAGCATTAACGAGTCTTACATTAATTTCTATTTTTTAAACTAACTAGCGAACAGCTTTAAAATTATTGTAGCGGATTTAAAATCCTTTATTGTTTGTGTCTAAAAACTGTAGCGGAAAATTTTGCTCACATTTTTTTTTTAGACAAGCGTGATTAGGGTGATGAACTACAATCGCTCGCCATTTTGTCTATAGCACGTAGAATTGTCCCATGCTTTACTGGACTTTGAACTTAAAACTAATCCAAGAACAGTCAACCGTTTATAGAATGTAAACATGTTAAATTGGTGTCATCCGACTTGAACATACGACCCCAATGTAAACATTTTAAATTGGTGTCATCCGACTTGAACATACGACCCCACATATAAAGATGGTTAAAGACTAAAGCTGACTGAGCCACTGCACGCCGTTAATGAACTTGGACATTTCATATTACACACGTTATTTAAAATGAACCTGACACGACAACCCCTCCCACCAACACCCAATTACTGCCAGGTACTGAATAAGGCCTGAGTCTCTAGGTGAGCACGTGTGTAATGTCCAGCGGTAGTACGCCGAGGTCAGCAGGTGTAAAAACAACAACCACGCCCCCCCCCCCCCCCCACCCCCGGGCATGAAGTGGAACAACCCAGAGCTGGCAGTGTTGAGCTTAGCGAGCAGTTTTTTTCCCCCCACACGACGTAAACATGTTTGTGACCTAGTACAGCGCAGGGTTCACCTGGGTGTCAGCAGGTCAGTTTATTTACTCCCCCCCCCCCCCCCCCACACCTTCCTGGCGCTGCTCTAGAGGTAGGTGCCGTGTCTGTCTGCTTTGCTAATTTTAGACTTTAATTCTACATTATAATTAACTTATAAAAGACGCAGCCAAGTTTTTAAAAAATCGTGTTGCATCGTTTTCTGAACTAAGGTAGTTATTAGTGTTACAGTCGTTAGAAAACACGTGATGAGTTCTCTGTGGTCAATTGATAACGTGGTCGTTGGAAACGAATAATAAAAGTTATTAAGGCAGATGAAGTAGAGTTCACTTATTAATGTGACCTCGGCATATGAAGCGTGGTCAGCTCTATACCAATCCGCCTGTAATCTCCGTGACGTTAGTCAGGTACCACTGGAGCCTTAGATCGAGTCAACAGACTACAACTCTACTACCTGACGTCACAACTCAGCCTACACCCCCAGTGTTTCTTCCAGACTTTTTTCTCCGGGGGGGGGGGGTGGGTGGTGGTCAACATTTTCCGGGGGGGGGGGGGGGGGCGGACACTGATAAAAGTATGTTTTCTATATAAATTCCATTTCGTTCGGGGGGGGGGGGGCGGTAGACTTTCTTCCGGGGGTGGGGGGGGCGGGGGGATGCCTGGAAGAAACTCTGCAAACCACCCCCCCCCTCAAAATTGCAGTTGAATTTTTTTTTTAAAACATCGATATTTTTCTTAAATCTTGTCTGAACTCTATCAAAATAGAGTATTTTAATCAATTCCTATTACAATTTATTAAAACAGTTTTCTAAAACGCGAAATAACGTCTAAAACGCGTTTTTCTAACATCGCTGTTTTATAATGCAAAAAAGTGACGTCGCACCATCTGAACCCCCCCCCCCCCCCCTCATCACAGTCACAAAATTACAGACCCCCCTCCCCCCATACGAGTGTGACGTCATTTATGGACAACCCCTAAGTAGGTCCTGGATTTGTTAAAAATTATTTGTTAAGACATCTTTCCATTGCAAACATTTACATCTGGACAACTGGACATCTTTGTTTAAAGTTTAGATGAACTGGATTTATACCTCAGCACACATTCAGGAGATCTCTCAACTGTTTTTGTTTTCCATCTCTGTCTCGATCCCTACTCCCTACTTCCCTACTTCCCTCCGCTGGGAGGACTGTTGACGAATTTTGCTGAAGGTTAACTTTTTTATCGTCTGCGAGACCTATAAAAATATACCGAATGTAAACCTGGGCGGCCACAGCGAACCTGATGTCAGATTACTGCGCCATCAGGATGCGCAGTGGGTTCCTAATTCTTGCGCGGATGATTAAAATGAAACATTTATTGTCTTCTGCGCAGTTAGCTTGCTAGTGTGTGTGTGTGTGTGTGTGTGTGTGTGTGTGTGTGTGTGTGTGTTAGTTTGTGTGGATGTAAATGAATGTATAAAGTGGCGGTTGCAAAATTTCGGGGAAGGGGGTGGGGGGGGGGGGGCGGATTAAACCACCATAACACCCATTGTCTACTCTCTTCAATGTGTGTGTGTATGTGTGTTTGTGTAAATGTGTTTGTATGCATGCGTGTTTATTGATGCTACATCCGTTTTACTGCTGTGTGCTTGTGGGGGGATGTGTGTGTGTGTGTGTGTTTGTGTACATTTATTCACATGTCTGTGTGTTTGTTGAGTGTTTTTGTTGTAAATGTGTGCGTGTTTTTACTCTGTATGTTCTTGTTCATGAAATTTGTTGCTAGTATGTTCTTGCTGATGTGCTTGTTGTATTTCTTGGTTGAATGTGTGTCAGTTGTGTTTGTTTTGTTATATGTGTAATATGGTTATATTGTGTAGTATGGTTATATGTGTTGTATGGTTATATGTGTAATATGCTAAAATTGTGTATTATGGTTATATGTGTAGTACGGTTTTATGTGTAATTTGCTAAAATTGTGTATTATGGTTTTATGTACGTATTTGTTAAGATGCGTTAGTTCGTCGTATATGTTCTTATTGTTTGAGATCATTATGTACTCGTATGTATGACGTTAACATTGTGTGTGTGTGTCTGTTTGATCTCTTCATTGTAAACAATCTGTTGTTCAGGTGACTTTAAATCTGAGACACAAAAAACTGTCTTATTGTCATGTCTGTTACAAAAACTGTCTTATTGTCGTGTCTGTCACAAAAAAAACTGTCTTATTGTCGTGTCTGTTACAAAAACTGTCTTATTGTCGTGTATGCCGCTCACGTGCACGCTAGCTGCTCACGCTAATTTCTCTTGACATCCGAGATGTTGACGTATAACGGTTGACATTCGTGGGAGCGTTAAATGTCAATTAATGAGTCACCTGAATGAGCGTTAAATGTCAATTAATGAGTCAGATTAAAGAGAGTTAGATGTCAGTTAATGACAGATGAAAGAGCTAATGACAGATGAATTAGCGTTAGATGTCAATTAATGAGTCAGATTAAAGAGAGTTAGATGTCAATGACCGATGAAGGAGCGTTAGATGTCAATTAATGACAGATGAAAGAGCGTTAGATGTCAACTAAGGGCAGATAAAAGAGCTAATGACAGATGAAGTCAGCGACCTTATTACTTGTGAGTACTGGCTGTTAGATGACCTCGTTTGGCGCGAGTAAACATCACGCGCTAAAGTGCTCGAGATTTTAACATTTGATTTTTAAACTTTTTTTCTTAAAGCTAAGTCCAGTGGGAAATGGAGAGATGGGAAAGTAATGTTATCGTATTACCATGGTTTCATAAACAGATATTTTTGTACTTTTTGTGTGGAGAAAGTATGATTGGTTTATTTCTATTTGTAGGTATTTCAAAATTAACCTGAAAAGTATTGCATTAAGAGTTATTTCGTTAGGCATGGAAGTTTGGTAGGATTTTGAAATCAAGGATATTATGTTGTGTTCTTTTTCTAGGCTGTAATGTAGTTATACTTTGGCTTACTAGGGTTAGACTTGGCTTGTACTTGGGTCGAATTTGGGATTACTAGGGGTTGCACTTTGGCTGTAAGGGGCTGTACATCGGGTCTACTGGGGTTGCGAGAGGGCTGGACTAGGGATGTATGTAGGCTGCACTGGGGTCTTACTTTAGTTGAGGTTGGGTCGAATTGGGGGCTTACTGGGGGTTGCACTTTGGCTATACTGGGGGTTGTACTGGGATTGTACGTGGGCTGTACTGGGGGTCATACTCGCACTAAATACATTCTAGAACCGTCTTCATATCTATATATAACTGGTAGACCAGGTTTAACCTCAGTAATCTACCAGTAACTGTAGGTATTGTTTACTTCTAAATGTCACTCCTGCAATTTTTTTTCAAACTCTACAGTGCGTCTAGCTACTGATCTATCATCTGTCATCGTATATTTCAAATCAAGAATGTAATTACTCGACTTGTATCCGATGTATATAGGACCTTGACCTTTGAAAACAATGGCTCACATATCCTGATTTAGACTCGGAGAGTGGCCTTTACAAAGCTGAGTGTGGGGATGGCCGCGTGAAATGTGTGATGGGATATCGATTCACTTCACGTCTTTGTCGGCAGGGGTCAGGCGGCGGACAACGGATGCCAGTTGATTCCTGCAGGCTCGGGTCAAAGACGCCAACAGCTGGCTGGAAGCTGATGCTGACACCAGGCGATGACGTCACAGGGTCAACGCCAGGACGAGGCCAGGCATAACATTACACTAGGGGGAGGGTCGGGCTATGGTATGCACGCAATGCACCCGTGCAGAAAAAATTGTCGAGCTGATGCGAACAGTGGCATATCTGTATCCAACCCGCTCATTGAACACCACAGTAGAACGGAAAACGCTGCAATAAAACAAATACAACACTGAAAGAACGATTTCAATGTTATTATTAACTTAAAGGAATTAGGTACCTTTACACTGTCCTTAGGGCAAAGGAAGTAGTTTTTTTCTGTTTTATTGACCTCGGCATACGAAGTTATTGTTAATATCATTAAAACTTTTCAAATGCGTGTAAGAATCAACCATAAATGTAATGCGTAGCTCTGTGTCGTGTGTTACCCTATATGCAATGTGTAGCTCTAGATGCAATGTGTAATCTAAATTGTGTGATGTGTAATCAAGATCAGGTTTGGAATGATCTAGAACACAGTGAATAAGATCGAGAAAATGAGTAAGTGGATGCACCATTGCCGACCAGGATGTAGTTTGAAAGTTTTAAATATCCCCCAAATTACAGCAGCTGCCAAATTTAATATGGGGAATTCCCGTTCAAAACCGTGTTACTAAATATAGACCTATGGTGGTAAAAGGTTTGGAGCGATGACTATCTGAAGCACTCAACAAGACGATAGCGACGATAGCACCAGTCACGCGATGTTCGCATGTTTACACGTGATTTCATTATCGGCTCTACACACACTTGTTTCTTGCTGGTGATGGTGGATGGTGATGGTGTATGGTGATGGTGTATGATGATGGTGATGGTGATGTTTGTGGACAGGGGTGGAGTTGCACAGTGATGATTCTAGCTGTTGATGTTGTTAGGCATTCATAGCCCTACTCTGTTAACAAAAACAGGCTCACATAAGGTCGAGGGAACAAGATTTGAACTCTACCCCACCCCCATCCCCATCCCAGCAGTTGGTTGTGAGAGAAATAGTCCCGAGCTTATGTTAGAAAAGTGTAACACGATTCAGGTTTGCCAATATCTATGAGTAAAAACCGCAATATCAACCAACCTTATGTTGCTGTCTTCGATTGTTCGGTTGTTGTGGAAGTTGTGCTAGCGATAATCTTTTGTCAGATTTTGGATAAGTTGAACTTTGAACAACAGGGCAGAGAAATAAGACCAAGAGAAGACTGCTAGATCAGTACGTAAAGATAGCCTGAAGGCCTGCCTAGACTGTAGAACCACAACAGTCGGCGTGTACCAAGTCCAACAGCCCCTCACCCACGGGTCTAGAACTTCACACAACAGTCGGCGTGTACCAAGTCCAACAGCCCCTCACCCATGGGTCTAGAACTTCACACAACAGTCGGCGTGTACCAAGTCCAACAGCCCCTCACCCATGGGTCTAGAACTTCACACAACAGTCGGCGTGTGCCAAGTCCAACAGCCCCTCACCCACGGGTCTAGAACTTTACTGAGACCCACAACAGTCGGCGTGTACCAAGTCCAACAGCCTCTCACCCACGGGTCTAGAACTTCACCCGTACACTTGGCCAGCAGGCAAATTCGCTGCAATATTCTAAATTAGCAGAGAGTTAAGAAAATTACTAATTAGCTTCCTCGTGTGAAAAACTGAGTAATTATGTTAACACAAACTAACGTCGCAAAAAACTAAAAAAATTTTTCTATCAACGTTGCCCGGCTCCTGTACATGTATCGGGTAGTCACTAGTTAGAAGGGCGTTCAATCAGGGAGTTCAAAAAAATCAATCATCATTAATCGAACAATAATGAACAGAATATTTTGATTATATACCCCCCATACATACACACACACACACACACTAATCAACACAGATAAAAAACACAATTATATATATATATATATATATATATATATATATATATATATATATATATATATATATATATATATATATATATATGTGTGTGTGTGTGTGTGTCTATTTATGAGTATACTTGTTTGTAGATACAAAAGGTAATTTTGGACCATGTATATCGGTTAATCGATGTTGGTATAGCACACAGTTACAGTTTTTCTACCGGTAACACAACCTGCAGTTGGTGAAATATCGATGGTGGTATGACACACAGTTTACAGTTGACCTATCTGTAGCTGCAGTTGGTAAAATGGTAAAATATAATTGCACTTGCTTGAAGAAATTCCACCACTCCTCCCCCCCACCCCCCCCCCCCCCCACCCGCTCAAACCCCAGTCACCGCTTCTATTACAGTCTGATAATTGTACACCAACATGGCGACCTGGATCACATGTTCTTTAGTGTGAGGATGGTATTGTTCTCGCGGACCAAACATAGAACAGAACAATTTTATATCTACCGCTGTGTCAAGGATTTCGTTTTAAAATCTCACGGAGGAAATTACAGATATTTTCTATTTCACCAGCTCCCAGTGGGAATTATTGAATCTTATTTTATGTTTGGTAGCGAAATAATTTCTGCAGGCGTACAATTAGCTGGGAAAAACCATCCTCACAAAATGACATATATTTATGTATTATGAGCAGTGGTGGTTAATATTTATGTGGTCGTTATGGCGGCTTTAGAAAACACAACACAACATAGGTTATTATTTATGTGATTTGTTGAAGGTTTTTATTTCTATGGGGATAACAATAGACACGTGAGATAGGGAAACATAAAAAAAATTATGGTAAACATCTGTTGCGCGGACTGTACATTTTATGTTTTTGTTTATTCAGCCAGTAACCTAAGGCATGGCTAGCGTGGTGAGTAGACATGCACGTGATAGGCCAGGTGTAGGTGAGTAGTCTGGCGAGGTGGTAGACGTCTGTTCAGAAGGTACCGAGGTAGGTGTGTGAGAGCTCATTGGTAGCATAGTGGCTACATCCATTGGTAGTGTCTACATCCTTTGATAGTGGCTACATCCATTGGTAGTGGCTACATCCATTGGTAGCATAGAGTGGATACATCCATTGGTAGTATAGAGTGGCTACATCCATTGGTAGCATAGAGTGGCTACATCCATAGGTAGCATAGTGGCTACATCCATTGGTAGCATAGAGTGGCTACATCCATTGGTAGCATAGTGGCTACATCCATTGGTAGCATAGTGGCTACATCCATTGGTAGCATAGAGTGGCTAAATCCATTGATAGTGGCTACATCCATTGTTAGCATAGAGTGGCTACATCCATTGGTAGCATAAAATAATACCATTTTATGATAGCATATAATGACTAGTGGTAGGAAGAGTAGAGCACTTATTTGTCTTTCTGTTTGCCACCAATGTCCTAGCGTCTGCCACCAATGTCCTACCGTCTGCCACCAATGTCCTACCGTCTGCCACCAATGTCCTACCCTCTGCCACCAATTTCCTACCGTCTGCCACCAATGTCCTCTCGTCTGCCACCAATGTCCTACCGTCTGCCACCAATGTCCTACCGTCTGCCACCAATGTCCTACCCTCTGCCATCAATGTCCTACCGTCTGCCACCAATGTCCTCTCGTCTGCCACCAATGTCCTACCGTCTGCCACCAATGTCCTACCGTCTGCCACCAATGTCCTCTCGTCTGCCACCAATGTCCTACCGTCTGCCACCAATGTCCTACCGTCTGCCACCAATGTACTACCATCTGCCACCAAAGTCCTACCTTCTGCCATCAATGTCCTACCGTCTGCCACTAATGTCCTACCGTCTGCCACCAATGTCCTACCGTATGCCACCAATGTCCTCTCGTCTGCCACCAATGTCCTACCGTCTGCCACCAATGTCCTACCGTCTGCCACCAATGTCCTACCGTCTGCCACCAATGTCCTCTCGTCTGCCACCAATGTCCTACCGTCTGCCACCAATGTCCTACCGTCTGCCACCAATGTCCTATGTCTGCCACCAATGTCCTACCGTCTGCCACCAATGTCCTACCGTCTGCCACCAATGTCCTACCCTCTGCCACCAATGTCCTACCGTCTGCCACCAATGTCCTCTCGTCTGCCACCAATGTCCTACCGTCTGCCACCAATGTCCTACCGTCTGCCACCAATGTCCTCTCGTCTGCCACCAATGTCCTACCGTCTGCCACCAATGTCCTACCGTCTGCCACCAATGTCCTACCATCTGCCACCAAAGTCCTACCTTCTGCCATCAATGTCCTACCGTCTGCCACCAATGTCCTACCGTCTGCCACCAATGTCCTACCGTCTGCCACCAATGTCCTCTCGTTTGCCACCAATGTCCTCTCGTCTGCCACCAATGTCCTACCGTCTGCCACCAATGTCCTCTCGTCTGCCACCAATGTCCTACCGTCTGCCACCAATGTCCTCTCGTCTGCCACCAATGTCCTACCGTCTGCCACCAATGTCCTACCGTCTGCCACCAATGTCCTATGTCTACCACCAATGTCCTACCGTCTGCCACCAATGTCCTACCGTCTGCCACCAATGTCCTACCGTCTTCCACCAATGTCCTACCATCTGCCACCAATGTCCTCTCCTCTGCCAGCAGACGACACTTTGTTTACTGTCAGCTCAGCTTCAATCGATTCTGACCTGGCGTTGACCTCGTCTATTTTAAGCCGCCCTACTTCGCGGAGAAAATTCCAGCGCTGTTTAGAGTGATGCCATGCTATTACTCACTGGATACCGACTGGAAATGTAGACCATCCGCAGACGATTGCAGTAAACATTTTCAAGGTCAAATTATTTTAAAATTCATTTTTTTGTTGTTCCCAGAACAAGTTGTTTGTTTGAGAAAATAAAACATTTTTGTTATATAAAAACTCGAACATGATTTTAAAGGAAAACAAATTTAAAGTGCGGCTGCGGATAAAAACGGTTTGTTTTTCTGTTTCAAGTCCTCGTTGTTCACATAATCATGAGCTTATAAAATGCTACACAATGATTCGTCAACACAATCGTTGTCGTGGGAGTTGTCACAGTATGTGTCACACGTTACACGCTGTCACCGACAGAACTCACAGTAAACAGCACCACCACCAACAACCACAGCACCAATAACTACAGCACCACCACCAACAACAACAACTACAACACCAACAACTACAACATCTATAACTACATCACAAACAACAACAACAGCTACAACAGCAACAACTACAACATCTATAACTACATCACAAACAACAACAACTACAACACCAACAACTATAATAGCAATAACTGCAGCAATACGAACTACAACATTAATATATACAACTGTAACAACTACAACACATGCAAATATCACCAACAACTACAAGAACTGCAACCACAATAATTACAACACTAACCACTGCAACACCAGCAGTTACAACACCAACAGCTACAACATCAACAACTACAGCATCAACAACTACATCACCAACAACTACAACACCAACAACTACAACACCAACAACTACTGCACTAACAACTTCAATGCCAACAACTACAACATCAACAACTATAACATCAACAACTACAACACCAACAGCTACAAGAATTGCTACTTCAATAATTAAAACACTATCCACTGCATCACCAGCAGTTACAACGCCAACAACTACAGCACCAATAACTACAACAGCAATAACAAGAACAACAACGACTAAAACGACGACCACATCAGCATCTTCCAGACCAACAACTGCCACACAACCAACTATCAACGTCAACAACTAGTACCCTGTGTCACACCCATCACCTATCACTTCTCAGTGACAACCATCACAAACAGAAGCATCACAAACACAAACATCACACCAGAAACTCATCTATCACTACCACACGTCACACTACACCTGTCACGTGATACTTCTCACACCATTCCAGCCTTATACGTGACAACATCACGTACACCGCGAGATACTTGTCACATCATCCCAAGCACATGTTGATTGTCACATCATCCCAAACACATGATGATTGTCACATCATCCCAAACACATGATGATTGTCACATCATCCCAAGCACATGATGATTGTCACATCATCCCAAGCACATGATGATTGTCACATCATCCTAACCACATGATGATTGTCACATCATCCCAAGCACATGATGATTGTCACATCATCCCAAACACATGATGATTGTCACATCATCCCAACCACATGATGATTGTCACATCATCCCAAGCACATGATGATTGTCACATCATCCTAACCACATGATGATTGTCACATCATCCCAAGCACATGATGATTGTCACATCATCCCAAACACATCATGATTGTGACATCATCCCAAACACATGATGATTGTCACATCATCCCAAACACATGATGATTGTCACATCATCCCAAGCACATGATGATTGTCACATCATCCCAAACACATGATGATTGTCACATCATCCCAAACACATGATGATTGTCACATCATCCCAAACACATGATGATTGTCACATTATCGCAAGCACATGATGATTGTCACATCATCCCAACAAAAAGTTAAATATGTCAACAACACAAATAAAAAGTTGCGACAGGCTAGAAAAAAACCCTCAAGTTTAATCTCCGAACCCCAATCCTTACCGTAGATCCTCCACCCACCCCCCCCCCCCTTGATTGATCAGATCTTAGATAGATTATAAAAGTCTTCTCCCGTTTCCTGTCAAACCTACGCGGTGTGTGACGTCAACTGAGCCGGGCCTTAATCCCGTAATCCAAATCTCATGGTGTAGGACGGACTAAGATTAGCAGCACCGACATGAACTGGTGACCCACGGCCCCGGGTCCTAGCACGACCCGTGTTCATGTTTTCTTCAAGTTACGTTTCATTTCAAGGTTCCTGTTATAGTTTTTATAAACAGGTTAATTCAAGATGAAATAGGTAACTTTCTTCTAGATTGTCTGTTAGGGCCTTTGTAGTGTTAGGACATTTAGGACATTGGTCCTTCGGTTAGGACCTTAGTACTGTTAGGACATTGGTCCTTCTACTAGGACCTTAGTACTGTTGGGACATTGGTCCTTCTACTAGGACCTTAGTACTGTTAGGACATTGGTCCTTCTGCTAATACATTGGCCACTTGTATTATACTCCGTTGGTAAGGTAAAAGTAAATACAAATGGTAGCTGCAATAATATCCCATCAAACCGGTGACCGGCAATATCCGTGTGATGACGAGACAGCAGGTGACCTCTAGTGACCTTAGGTTGACACGTCACAAATGGAGCACATGTGTCGGTTAATCCTTTTTGTTGAGCAGACGTCAAGAGACAGTCACGTGACTAAAAACACTGTCACACCAAGTGACAAAAAGTGACAATTGACACACTGTCGAAAGATTTTTAAAATGAAAAATAAAACATAAAACACTCTAGCAGAAGTACAAAAAAAAAACAAAAAAACTACGAAAGTTAACAAAAACAAAAGTATTAACAAAAGCACACATTAGCAAGAAATGGGCACATGACAAGACTTCATACCAGAGGCGTATCCAGGTTTTCGTTGTAGGGGGAGCGAAAAGAGCAAAAAAAGGCGCCGAATTTTTAACACGTTCTATATACGTGTAATATATATATATATATATATATATATATATATATATATATATATATATATATATATATATATATATATATATATATATATAATTACTAGCTGTATGTCATTACTTCGCTATAATGTAAAATAAATTGAAAGTAGCACTCTGAAGAAATAAGAAAAAACATACAATGTAGGCCGACAAAACAAAAATTGTATCAATCTAAACAAAAAAAAATATACACACACTACAAGAAAAAACAATGAACATAACACAATCTGTTTTGTAATTCTTGTAAACAAATTTCTTACATAATAATTCCTCGGAAATTATTTAAGACAAGTGAAATAGGGGAAATAATCACTCTCTTAATATAAATATGTATATATCTACACATTTAATTATAAATGTCAAAACAAATAAATAATTACTTTAGAATATAATCAAATTGTTTAACACTAATCGTGTTTACAAAATGTTTTTTTCTATAATCATAATTTAATATATCGTCATCATAAATGCTAAAGTTTTACAACATAATGAAAGTTTTTAAAATCAGAGTTGGTATAAAGTCACGCTTTTCGATGTAATAGTAGAACATTCGGAATAAAAACCTACATTTAACTAAATATCGGTCTTTTAGTTCAGATCATATATTTTTAAATAACTACTGCTTCTTTGTGTTCTTTAAAGATAATTTTTTAACATAGTGATAGGTAGGGGTTAGATCACTGTATTGATCACACACCTTTTTACTGGTAATTGCAAAAACAATATTCACAGTTTTACGTTTAAAAAGCTATTTTTTTTGCGGCATGGTACTTTGGTACATCACTACGCGTTTTTCTACATGTACTTAACAGATCAGTTCGGGGTGCGTTGGGGGGGGGGGGGGGGGGGGTTCAACTTCATTCACCACTGTCCGGTCACTTTAGGTCAATTATCCAACCCAGTGTATACCTAGGTGTGACATTAATTTAAATAAGTAGCAGTGGTATTATGACAATATTTTTTTTTACAGAGGGGTCCATGGGGGAGGGGGATTGTAACTGTTTCATATAATTTGTAATCGTAATCACTATCGCCCAAACTGTAAGAATACTACTACTTCATTGTGATGACGTTGACCTTGTCGAAATTTCCCCACCACTACGCAGTTTGCTCATCAGTGAATTTAAATAGAGGTGCCACATCAGTTGTATTTGTTTCTGTATTGTGATTTCTTTTTAAATTAATCACACGATTCAAACTGTATATATAAAGTAGTTATGTGTGAAGTTTTATGTATAACATTTTCTAATTCAATTATTCGTAAGCAAATACATTATACAGTTGCCTTAAACTTAATAACCCTCTTGCCAAGTGGTACTACCCGTAGAGGTTTTTTAAACATTGCAATGCATCGTAATGGTTATTTTTAGAATGGCAAACTGATGCAGCTGTTAATACGTGTTGTAAACGTAGACACTACTAGACTAGTACAATAATGCTTAATTGCTGCATGAAAAGAAATCTTGTGATTTACATAGATGTGCCGACCAAAAATATTTTTTTAACAAATATCATTGTTTAAAACTTTGAGTTTAAAAAGTTTCCAAAAAGGCGCCACTTTGATGAAAATGGCCAGAGGGGGAGCGGCCGCTCCCCCTGCTCCCCCCCCCCCCCCCTGCGTACGCTACTGCTTCATACCTTAAAGCTAAAGCCGAACCGATGAGGATTTCATCTCTGGCAGTAAATACAATCCTGCAGGTAAAGCCTGACTCCCCGGGGGTAGGGGATGAGCTCGCTGAAGATTTGTTCTAATTGCTGGGGATGATCGTCCTCATGTTGAGTGGGGGGTGGGGTGGACGGGAGTGTTGTGTGTGTGTGTGTGTGGGGGGGGGGGGGGGTAACTGTTCCATGTTTGGATTTGAGTGATGCTAACGATTTAATTTTACACAGTGCAGGGATGAGAGAGGGTATCAGCATGAAATTTGGATGACATACAGATAGTTATGTAACCATAATCGTCACAATATTGGGATATCTTACACGCAGTAAACAAATATCACCAAACAGATCAACATATTTCAAGGGTATTGATCTAACGAAAATACATTCTCTTAAATTTGTTTGACGATTCTTAATCTACATCTTACACAGTAACGTCTTAAAACCCTGCTCCATCTGACGTCACAACACCCTGCTCCATCTGACGTCACAACACCGTGCTCCATCTGACGTCACAACCTCCAGTTACACCTCACAACACAACGCAGTCCCATGCTCACACAAAATCCTTAATACGGCTTTTATTCTTGCAGCAGTAAGCGCGTATAATCTCACGTGCTTGCATCACGATATATGTAATCAATTGTTGTTACGGCATCCATAACTAGCACGCAATTATTTGCAAGGAGTAAATATGAATCGCAAAATATGAAAAGCAAAACAATACCCCGTTCTGATTTAAACCTTTTTTTTAAGTATCAGCGAGTTTATGAGGACATGTACACACATTTTCTCCACAGCTTCTGACAGTCCCAGCTTTCACAAGCCTCTTGTCTCACGTCGATAGCGACTGTTTAATTAGAGATTAAATTACCCTTTGTTACTCGCTTCTCCCCCTTTCTGAAACCCCCTTCAGTGCTCTCCCCTGGAGTAACGCCCTTCCCGGCCATTTGACGGGGCGTCTCCCGGATGTTGAGGTGCTTGTCGGCGCGTGCCTCCGCTCCACCGAACGAAACCACTGGCTAATGAGGGCACGTGGTGCGGGTCTAGTAGCAGACGATGGCGCCACGAGTACAGCACACGGCACGACCTCTTCTCGGCAAGCTCAGAGCTTTATAAGAACAAGCTCAGAGCTAAAGAGGATATATAGAAGCTGTTAGACCTTGGAGGGGGGAGGGTAATCTCAACTATTTGGATCTAACGCAGACTTTTAAGCAGACAATTGGTCACAATAGGTTGGGGGGGGGGGGGGGGGGCTGCCTTACTCCAGACAATATAAAAGGTATTTGACTAATAATGAGAAATACTCATTAGTAACGTGGGTCGCATTAGTGTCCGCCTTCTATTGTCTGCCTAATTACCGTCTCATTAGACCCGCTGGGTTTACTTTATAAAGTTTCCACAGTATTTAAACAGTAACATGGACGCTATCGAAAACAGGGGATGGCCATAGAGTTAGGAGATTCCAATTTCATTAAAAAACAATAACAAAATAACTTTTTACTCTGGCTAATGTAATAACCGAGAAGCACTATAATACAACGTTTCTTATTTATCAAATTATACCAGCATTTTAAAAACTTTGAAGCGTGATTGTTGTTTGTTTATCTTGGAGAAGGGAAGGTACTCTGTTTTTGTTTGATACTCGGTAACTCGGTGAATATATTTCGAGAGTTGTGTTTTTAAAAATGTGGATTGATGCAAACAAATAGGTTTTTGTGAACTGGTTGACCTAAGTATGGGAGAGGTTTAGATGTGCCAGCACTTCATCGGGGTCAAGGACAGGCGGATATATCTAGGCGAACTTAGTTACCCCATGGCCTGCTGGGAGCATACACCTGACAGCATCGCATGCAGGTACATCCTGGTGGTACAGTCTGGTGGTACATTCTGGTGGTACAGTCTGGTGATACAGTCTGGTGGTACAGTCTGGTGGTACAGTCTGGTGGTACAGTGTACAGTCTGGTGGTACAGTCTAGTGATACAGTGTACAGTCTGGTGGTACAATCTGGTGGTACAGTCTGGTGGTACAGTCTGGTGGTACAGTGTACAGTCTGGTGGTACAGTCTGGTGGTACAGTCTGGTGGTACAGTGTACAGTCTGGTGGTACAGTCTGGTGGTACAGTCTGGTGGTACAGTCTGGTGGTACAGTGTACAGTCTGGTGGTACAGTCTGGTGGTACAGTCTGGTGGTACAGGCTGGTGGTAGAGTCTGGTGGTACAGGCTGGTGGTACAGTCTGGTGGTACAGTGTACAGTCTGGTGGTACAGTCTAATGTTATAACCTGCTGATACATCCTGATGGTACAGTCTGGTGGTACAGTCTGGTGGTACAGGCGGTGGTACAGTGTACAGTCTGTTGGTACAGTCTGGAGGTACAGTCTGGTGGTACAGTCTGGTGGTACAATGTACAGTCTGGTGGTACAGTGTACAGTCTGGTGGTACAGTCTGGTGGTACAGTGTACAGTCTGGTGGTACAGTCTGGTGGTACAGTCTGGTGGTACAATGTACAGTCTGGTGGTACAGTCTAGTGATACAGTCTAGTGATACAGTCTGGTGGTACAGTCTGTTGGTACAGTCTAGTGGTACAGTGTGGTGGTACAGTCTGGTGGTACAGTGTGGTGGTACAGTCTGGTGGTACAGTCTAATGTTATAACCTGCTGATACATCTTGGTGGTACAGGCTGATGGTACAGTCTGGTGGTACATCCTGGTGATACAGCCTGATGGTACATTGTGGTGGTACATTGTGGTGGTACATTGTGGTGGTACAGTGTGGTGGTACAGTGTGGTGGTACATTGTGGTAGTACAGTCTGATGGGACAGTCTGGTGGTACAGTCTGGTGGTACAGTCTGGTGGTACAGTCTGGTGGTACAGTCTGGTGGTACAGTGTGGTGGTATAGTCTGGTGGTACAGTCTAATGTTATAACCTGCTGATAGATCGTGATGGTACAACCCACTATACAATCTGTATCAAGTAAAGACACTGTCTTTTAGCTCCGTGTAAAGCCAGATGAACATCCAAACATTGGCTATCTCTAGTCAGTTGGTTGTTTTGTTTTTACATCAGCTGTTAACACGACAACCACATGAAAGGAATCTGATCAAACTGATGTAGTTTAGAGTTGGGGTGGGGGGGGGGGGGGGGGGGGGGAGTACAGCAGAAGGCAATCCACAGAAAGACGGAGTCAGCAGCTAACTTAGATGTGGGGGGGGGGTGGAGAATGGGGGGGGGGGGACTGTAGAGCTGGCCCCTGCTTGTTGTCCTCTATATTCTGGCCTCTAGACAAAACATGAGCCACCGTTTCCTGTCTACAAAGAAAGCCCCCCTCCCCCCTGTGCTTGCTTCATCCCACCTATCAAATAAACCAACCTTACATCTCCTACAAACCCACCGTAGGCCTACATTTCCTACCAACCTATAATACATATATCTATAAACCCACTTTACATCTTCTAAAAACCCACCTTAGATTTTCTATAAACCCACAATACATATAAACCCACTTTACAATAAACCCAAAATACATATATCTGTAAACCCACTTTAAATCTCCTATAAACCCACTTTACATCTTCTATGAACCCACCTTAGATTTTCTATAAACCCACAATACATATATCTATAAACCCACTTTACAATAAATCCACAATACATATATCTGTAAACCCACTTTAAATCTCCTATAAACCTACTTTAAATCTCCTATAAACCTACTTTAAATCTCCTATAAACCCACTTTACATCTCCTATAAACCCACTTTACATCTACTATAAACCTACCGTACCTCTACTATGAACCCCACCTGAACATCGCACATAAAACCACCAACATATTTCCCTAATTAGTCGCCTCATTAACCACCCACCTCCCACATAAACCTTCCACCTACTGTACATCCACCCCCTCATTAACCACCCACCTCCCACATAATACAACCACCCCCTCTCAACTGTGACACAAATTAATGACCGTCTATTTATAAAATTAATAACTTTAAATTATCCTCACTTTTTTGTAATTTCCAAAGCAGCTGGCCATTATATACCTTCATTAAATATCAAATTACTAAAAAGGTCATAATGTATAATGTATCATGACAAATATCTGTATTGATTTTCTGGACGGGAGAGTGGACGTAATTTTAAAACATAATTTAAAATACAGGTACAATTTGTCATCTAGACATACAATCACATACAATACACATGTATTTCACCATATTCATGTACTGTTCAGACTATGCGGATCTAATCTTTGAATATTTTTTACCTTATTTGTTCAATGTTCAGAAAAGTCCATTTATGGGCCATTGACTTGTATGGGGATTCAAGCCTTCTATTTTCCTGTGGTCTCAAGCTATAAATAGACGGACTCAATTAGATCTGACTGTAGCGCATTGTTGCTATTTTTAGCCCGAGGTCAATGAAAGATGACAAAAATGATTGGCTGATAAATCTTATTGTTGAAGGATTGGCAGTTTTATTTGTGGTGCGGCTGTTTTTGGTTGTAATCAAACGTGGGTTAATTAAATTAATGATGTTGGTGGAGGATGTCGAGAACAATAGAATCGCTATCAGATAACGATCAAGTACTGACAAAATACACGACAGTCCACAAATAACCAGCTAGGAAGGAAGGGGGGGGGATAAAAAGAAACGTTCTAATAGACCCAATAGCCTATGTGATCATGATTATAATTAGACCAGGTTTTTTGGTGCAATTATTTTTGTAAAGGATGAGACGGGGGGGGGGGGGGTGTTGTCGATTGACGTCATCACTTCCGGTTAGTTGTGGTACCTGTTGGTTCAAGACAAAACGAAGCTTCCCTCGGTTGTTGTTTTATTTTTAGTACACCCACCCCCACCAACACCCGTTTTAACTTTCGCCCTCTACCTATCAGAAAGTCGTACCCCTCCCCCCCCCCCCACACACCATCTTGCCCTCGTTCTGAAGACGCGCACCACCCGGTCAAACGTGCATATCCAACAATCCATAATAATTGCTTCCCCCCCCCCCCCCCTCACTTATAAAGAGACATGTGCCAGATTTTGAGAACCACCGCAGACATGAAAAAAATAGAAAAAAATATTTATTAACGAGATTGAAAAAAAATTTGCGGACGTGTAGGGGGTATTTAGTTGTCGCGCTCTCTATATTGCTATATAGTACTGTAGTGTATTATGTATAATGTAATTTGAAAAAAAAATTGTGACCGAAGGAAAGGATATTTTTGAAAACTTTCTTCGGCAGTATTGTTCTAAATTATGGCAGGAATCGATTGGTAAATGTTTCAAGTAGCTAAGTTGTCTGGTTGCCGAGATATGGACCAAAAACTGCATTTTTTCGAGGTTTTTTGGCTTTTCCGGGAAATCCAGGAAGGAATTCCGGGAATTTTTTTGGCCCACAATCATCCTCGGAACTTGCTTAACATATTTGCTTTTGGAACTAGTCCTCGATATTTCTTCGTTGAGGAGGAGATACGACTTAAAGCTGCGGTAAAGCTGCGGACACACATCCAGAAATGACGAATTAATAATCGCAATTCCAGTATGGAAATTGCGCTAAAAATTAGATACAACTAAGGACCCTAAAGTAGCGTGGAGAAGTGTCATGAGTATCGTACCGTGAGTAATGTGACGTAGGGTCGTATCGGGAGTATCATCCAATGAATACAGTATCGTGTCAAAAGTATAGCGTGAGTAACATGTCACGAGTATCGTGTCAAAAGTATCGTTCAGTGATTATCGTGACACGAGTACCGTGTCATAAGTATCGGTTAGTAGGTATCGTGTCTTAGTGTCGTAACACGAGTATAGCGTGAGTAACATGTCGCGAGTATCGTGTCATAATTATCGCTCCGTGAGTATCGTGTCCCAAGTATCGTTTCACGAGTTTCGTGTAATGAATATCAAAATATCTTTCCATACGTGACACAGAAGCAACTAAACTGACAACTATTTGTCAAACAATGTTTTGTGACCCGTTCATCAACAACACAACAGAAATAGATTTTAAATACGTAATCGATAAATCGAATTTTCATTCTAGGCTGAATACCGTGTCGACGATATTATTTTTGTAAATAAGTACTGAGCGTTGCTAGAACACTGAATAAACAAAGCGAAACGGTTTGCAATATTTACAATTATCTTTAGTGATGTATCGATTTGCTGTTTCCACATGATGGTATCGTGCAAATGTATTATATCGATACTTCTACACCGGCGATAATGTTCAATATGTTATGACTCATTGACAAGTACAATATGTAAGCAGATACAGAGATAAACATAGATATAAGGTAGGGTGTCATCTTGTTCTGGATTTTATCGACATAAGAACTATCAGATATTTTTAATTTATTAAATTGCTTTTTTTAGAATTATTATTGTTGACTGTATTACATTATGGTTTCTAAGCATAATAATTGAATAGCGAAATGTGCTGAATTTCCTTTATGTGACAAACGAATCATTCAACAGTTTTAGTAATAAATATGTGTAAATACCGTGTGGGGGGGGGGGGGGCGGGGAGAGGATGTAACATCATTTAGTGATGGCTCGAAATGATTGGAAAAAGGGGAAGGGGGGGGGGGGGTAAATCGGCTGCAATATTTACTTAATATATTAAATTAACAATATTTTCTTGCTAACAAACTTTTTTCTATACACACCAAACAGTTTCAGCTCGTATATTTACAGTATTTATGTTTTCACCAAAATATTTGATCTAGAACGTTAACATTATTCACCACAATATCTGGTCTAGAACGTTAACATTATTCACCAAGATATCTGGTCTACAACGTTAACATTATTCACCAAGATATCTGATCTAGAACGTTAACATTATTCACCAAGATATCTGGTCTAGAACGTTAACATTATTCACCAAGATATCGGGTCTAGAACGTTAACATTATTCACCAAGATATCTGGTCTAGAACGTTAACATTATTCACCAAGATATCTGGTCTACAACGTTAACATTATTCACCAAGATATCTGATCTAGAACGTTAACATTATTCACCAAGATATCGGGTCTAGAACGTTAACATTATTCACCAAGATATCTGGTCTAGAACTTTAACATTATTCACCAAGATATCTGATAGCATCAACATCCAGCTAATACGGGGCGATAACTTGTTACAGTTTGAAATTATTTCAGTAAAAAATAAAATGTTTGTCTGAGCTGGAAGTAGGTGGCCAATGAATTAAATCCTCGATGAGGGCGAGATAGAACATAATCCAGGTATTAAATTTGTGATATATTAAACCACACAATTCTAACAAAGATTTTTACGTGATGGAAATAAACAAAATCCTTGTTGAATAATTTTAAAAAGGCCGACAACTCGTCACCGTACTTTTCTTTGGCACCAACTTTATTTGTGTAATGCCCCCCCCCCCCCCCTTTAACGGCATCTCTCACCCCGGGTGTCTAGCCATCTACCAGACAAGTTCGACAGTTCATCTCGTGAAATAAAGGAGCGGCCTGTTCTTGAAGACAGACAGGGAAATAACTCACGTCTTGCTGGGGTTGAGTACCCTGGTTATTCCCCTCTTGATTTTGTTGGTTGGTGAGTTACTGGTTTTTATGGCCTGTTACGTTCATGGGGTGGGGAGTGGGGGTCATCAGATTGGTGTGGAGTGGGGTCATGAGATTGGTGTAGGGTGGGGGTCATGAGATCTATGTGGGGTAGGGGTCATGAGTTCGGGGAGGAGTGGGGGTCATGAGGTTAGTGTGGAGAGGGGGTCATGAGGTTAGTGTGGACTGGGGTCATCAGATCGATGTGGAGTGGGGGTCATGAGATCGGTGTATCAGTGGTGACATATCACGTTGGTGTCCGAGGTTGGAGTCTGGATGAGGAGACTGGGTGAGGAGACTGGGTGGGGAGACTGAGTGGGGAGACTGAGTGGGGAGACTGGGTGGGGAGACTGTGTGGGGAGACTGAGTGGGGAGACTGAGTGGGGAGACTGGGTGGGGAGACTGTGTGGGGAGACTGTGTGGGGAGACTGAGTGGGGAGACTGGGTGGGGAGACTGTGTGGGGAGACTGAGTGGGGAGACTGTGTGGGGAGACTGAGTGGGGAGACTGGGTGGGGAGACTGAGTGGGGAGACTGTGTGAGGAGAATATCTGGGGAGAATGGGTGGAGAGACTGGGTGGGGAGAGAGGGTGGTGAGACTGGGTGGAGAGACGGGGTGGAGAGACTGGGTGGAGAGACTATGTGGGGAGACTGTGTGGGGAGGGGAGACTGGGTGGGGAGACTGGGTGGGGAGACTGAGTGGGGATACTGGGTGGAGAGACTGGGTGGAGAGACTATGTGGGGAGACTGTGTGGGGAGACTGGGTGGGGAGACTGGGTGGGGAGACTGAGTGGGGAGACTGGGTGGGGAGACTGGGGAGACAGGGTGGGGAGACTGGGTGGGGAGACTGGGTGGATAGACTGGGTGGATAGACTGGGTGGGGGAGACTGGGTGGGGAGACTGGGTGGGGAGACTGGGGAGACTGGGTGGGGAGACTGTGTGGGGAGACTGGGTGGGGAGGGTGGGTGGGGAGACTGGGTGGGGAGACTGGGTGGATAGACTGGGTGGGGGAGACTGGGTGGGGAGACTGGGTGGGGAGACTGGGGAGACTGGGTGGGGAGACTGTGTGGGGAGACTGGGTGGGGAGGGTGGGTGGGGAGACTGGGTGGGGAGACTGTGTGGGGAGACTGGGTGGGGAGGGTGGGGAGACTGGGACGTATGCTAAATCGGACAGGATAGAAGAGTGTGGGACATGGTCATAATATGATGAAACATGGTTGGGTGTGTGTGTGTGGGGGGGGGGGGGGTTGGAGTTTATATAATTTTTATTGCTCCATTAGGTGACACAATCAGAGTGTGCCCTGTATACATGTCATATCACATGTCATATCAAATATGACATAAAATAACATAAGACTGGCTCATATAAACATGATGAAAAGAAATACGATCTAGTCAACGCTAAATTAATATCTAAGTTGGAAAACATCCTTGTTTTTTTAAAATAATTTTAGAAAACATATTAAATGTAGTAATTTTGTTGTTTCAATATGTGACTCCATTTTGTAAGTGTTGATGTATTTTATGCGTTGTATTTTGTGTGTGTTGCCTTAATTTCTTATCGAATTGATTCGTTCCTTTGTTCAACGTTTAAAGCTATCCCTAAAATTCAATAACTTATACATTGATCTTTGTCGCTTACACATTCGTGAATAATATATCTAGCCTCCCCCTCAACCATCGTGTGTGTTTCTAAACGGTTTGTATTCTCACATTGTTTGTATTCCTACATTATACGTATTCCTATAAGATCTTTTCCCTAGTTTAAGTTCCTGTATAATTATATACATGGCTTATCACTCTTTATATATATATATATACTAGCCGTCCCGGCCAGGCCCTGCTCTGGCTTCTGTGAAAAACCTTTCTGTTAAAGACCATTACCTGTGTGTTTAGTAATCATCATAAACCCGGCATTGCCCACCCAAACCAAAACCAACCAAAACAACAAAACGCAAACATAACGCTACCACAATTACAAATACAAACGAAAACAAAAACCTAACAACAAACCCAACCACAACCACAAACACCAATACAAACACAAAGAAAAAACAAACAAAAAAGCAAACGAAAACAAAAACCTAACAACAAACCCAACCACAAACACCAATACCAACAAAAAAAAAAAAACAACGAAAAAGCAAGCGAAAACAAACCAAATCCAAACGCAAAACCAACCAAAAACACAAATACAAACCCAAACAAAAAACACAAACAAAAACGAAAAAAGAAAGAACAAAAACGAACCAATTCAAAACGCAACCACTAACGCAAACCCACCTAAACACAAAGAAAACACTAACGCGAACATAAACGCCCGGGGCGGAATCACCTGTTTTAGCTTAATGAACGACTATAGTACCCCAACTTATTCATAGTCTTTTGCACTCACTTAAACGAACGCGCCTGTTTCAATTTAATGAACAATTTTAATACTCCAAGCTTATCCGTAAAATACCTACAACATTTGCACTTGATCAATCCCCGCTAATTATGTAATTATTTTTTTTCCCAACACCAAAACAAAGTAATTAATAAAATACTTAAAAAAAACTTTTTAAAAAACCACGTTTTTCTTGTGGACTAAAAAGTAGAAAATAACTATTTACATACATTTGATGACAAAAAACGTGGGTACGTTCACCATCAAATTTCCCGACCCATCTGCCCGACCCACGTTTTTTGTCATCAAATGTATGTAAATAGTTATTTTCTACTTTTTAGTCCACAAGAAAAACGTGGTTTTTTAAAAAGTTTTTTTTAAGTATTTTATTTTCTCCTTTTTAGTCCGTTGCTACACATGAAAAACGTGGTTTTTAAAAAAGTTTTTTATATAGTTTATTTTCTACTTTATCTAATGACTTGATTAAGTATGAATTGACTAAGTGTTTATAAATACACGGACTAAAAAAATCTTGAGCGACCAGGATTCGAACCTGGGTTGTCGCGGCCACAACGAGAAGTACTAACCACTATACGATCACGGCCAGCGCGCTCACATCGATTGGGGCCGAAGTAACTGTGTCGATAAGCCTCCAGTCTTGTCGGTATCTTTAGAAATCATGTCCTCAATTTTATGGTCCTTGGGGCGTAATTAAATTAAGCTAATTACGGTCTCTAATTGCTAGTTTTTATGATTGCATCTGAAATTGTTAGGCGAAAGTAGCATGCATGCCAAATTTCAGGTCTATAGAGCAATCAGAAGTGGGCTAATTTTCGATGTCAATTTTAACAACAAACACACGCGAAGCTGAGTTAATAAAAACGTGTTAATAATAAAATACTTAAAAAAAACTTTTTAAAAAACCACGTTTTTCTTGTGGACTAAAAAGTAGAAAATAACTATTTACATACATTTGATGACAAAAAACGTGGGTACGTTCACCATCAAATTTCCCGACCCATCTGCCCGACCCACGTTTTTTGTCATCAAATGTATGTAAATAGTTATTTTCTACTTTTTAGTCCACAAGAAAAACGTGGTTTTTTAAAAAGTTTTTTTTAAGTATTTTATTTTCTCCTTTTTAGTCCGTTGCTACACATGAAAAACGTGGTTTTTAAAAAAGTGTTTATAAATACACGGACTAAAAATCTTGAGCGACCAGGATTCGAACCTGGGTTGTCGCGGCCACAACGCGAAGTACTAACCACTATACGATCACGGCCAGCGCGCTCACATCGATTGGGGCCGAAGTAACTGTGTCAATAGGCCTCAAGTCTTGTCGGTATCTTTAGAAATCATGTCCTCAATTTTATGGTCCTTGGGGCGTAATTAAATTAAGCTAATTACGGTCACTAATTGCTAGTTTTTATGATTGCATCTGAAATTGTTAGGCGAAAGTAGCATGCATGCCAAATTTCAGGTCTCTAGAGCAATCAGAAGTGGGCTAATTTGCGATGTCAATTTTAACAACAAACATCCAAACAAACAAACGCGAAGCTGAGTTAAGAAAAACGTTTTAAAAAGTAAATACTTTTCCACAAAATGCAATAAAGGGAAGTAATTGTGTTTTTCCTAATTTATCAAAGGGAAGTAAGTGCTATAGGACTAAATAAAGACATAATTAGAATTTTTGTAAAAGATGATATTTTTTTTAAAACTTGTGTTTAATGAACATGCCGACAATTATTACTATAATTTGAAAAATGAAAATTATTTCCCAACACTTTCAATAGTAATTTTTTAGCTCATAAATTTAGACAAATGCGCACGATAATTTTCTAACTTTTAAATTCGTACACTTCCAACGACATACAAATGCATTACATACAGAACTGAGCTTTATATATTAGATATATATATATATATATATATATATATATATATATATATATATATATATATATATATAGATCTATATATATATATATATATATATATATAGATCTATATATATATATATATGAATCTGTGTATGTGTCTGTATAACTAATTTCAATGCCGAAGCAACTTTTATATCCCTACTTTCTCCATTCGATCATTTTGTTAGTTAAACATTTTTTTTCTATGTAAGATTTAATAAACTATTCGAACACTACCATCACCAAGTATTTTATAAAACTTTATACCAGTATAAACGCACGTATTCTACTACCTGATGAAATCGGATGCTGATTAAAGCAGTGGCCCACCTTTGACCTTTGTAGCAAGTTTGAAACCTGAGGGACGGCTGACCTTGACACCTGGCTAACAGGCCGACCTCGTCCTTCTAGATCACTGAGTATTTAAACTTTTGTTTTGAAACTGTCGACCAATCTGATGACGTGTTTGGGAGATTTGTGTGGGTGTGAGAGATGTGTGTGGGTGTGTGAGATATGTGTGTGGGTGTGGAAAATGTGTGTGTTGTGTGAGATGTGTGTGGGCGTGTGAGATGTGTGTTGGCGTGTGAGATGTGTGTGGGTGTGGGAGATGTGTGTGGGTGAGGGAGATGTGTGTGGGTGTGAGAGAAGGGTGAGGGAGAGATGGGTGTGTGTGGTAGTATACGATATGGATGTGGGAGCCGTGTGGGGGAGATGGCTTCGGGTGTGGGTGCAGTAGCCAATCGGCTTGGGGGTGGGGACGTGTTTAATCAGACACAAAGCAACTCACCCCGGTAAATGTCGGTCGTCAGACTGCCCCAGAAATCGATGTTGTTTATTTCTGCTTGCAGTCGATGACCTTGTGACGTAACAGTTATGTAGTGGCAACAGCGGCGTTTGTTATTGTTGTTGTTGTTGTCAGGTGATAGCCCAGTGACCCCTGACCTTCCCGCCAATATTAGCTGGCTAAGTGAAGCGTGCCCTGGGACTCAATAAACACCGGCTGAAATTAAATATTCACACAAACAATTAGAAAGTCGGACAGTGTTAGATAATATTTTTAAAATCTGTTTTGTTTAAATGCAAGGGGGAAAACCCTACAGGTTTTCAATGTAAACAGAAAGTAGGACAATTATATAATAAAATAAAAGTTGAGTTAAAATTGAAGAAAATCTGTTTACGGCTAGGATTGCTTCAAGGTAAAAGAAAGTAGGGCAACGTTATTTGATAACGTAAATTTTTTAAAATATTAAAAAGAAAAGAAATTGCTTTTACCAATAATTTTTGTAGCACTGTTATTTTATCGTTAGATAATCGCGTAGTTTCTTAATGTTATTTTCTCTCTACTTACGAGTAAATACAAATTTTAGAAAAGGTATTAGATGCTAAAGGACATGGATGGGGATTTGTGAACTCTTTTTTTTTAGCTACGAACATGAAGGGTTGTACTTTACAAAACAACATATTTGAGGACATTTCACATCAATGTTTCAAATCGCTAGTGACTTTTATTAACTAACTGATGTTAGTATGTAGATCTATACTCGCTAGCCTTTAATAATTTTATACTGCTGGTGCTCAATACTCTCTGGTACACATAATCTACAACACACACACACATATATATGCAACAACACGCTCGCTTTCACATCTACCAACACACCACACACATACACATATCAATCTCTCACTGAAGCCCATGCCAGGCGGGGGGGGGGGGGGGAAGGGGGGGGGGAAGGGGGGGGGGGGAAGAGAGAAAGTGCCGATAGCTACGACTGTCTTTTTTCTGACCTAAATCAAACTCCGCAATTATTTTTTTGTCAGCTGATTTAGACAACTTTATAGAAGATCAGAGTGTTATTTCAGAGAAGCATCACATGAACATCAGCGAAACATAAATAAACATCAGAGAGTCATAGGTTGAAAATCAAATAATAATCATTAAAAAAGTTTAAAAAAACCCACGTTTTCTGATTGAACTAAAAAGTAGAAAATAAATGTTATACATCACAATAATGCAAGCGATCACTCTACTATAAGCGATGAAAAACGTGGGGCGCCGAAGTAAAAGTTATATTACTATTGATTAGATAATACTATTGACTTTTATTAGGGAGCTTGTAGAGAGTCAACAGTATTAGAAACTGTAAGAAAATCACGGCGCCCCACGTTTTTGATCGCTTATAGTAGAGTGATCGCTTGCATTATTGTGATGTATAACATTTATTTTCTACTTTTTAGTTCAATCAGAAAACGTGGGTTTTTTAAAACTTTTTTAATGATTATTATTTTCTACTTTTTAGTCTTTGTCTGTTTGTTTGCATTGAAATCTTGCTATCGATTTTTTCTTTTCACTTTTTTTTGGGTAAACGAAGACAACTCGTAAAAAACGAGAGACCCTTTCTTCTTCGGTCTCAATCGCAAGTGAATGATTGTCAGAGGTTAGTTGATAGCGGTTAGGACGAGGGCTGGTTACTGACTAGACCACATAGATTAGAACCCGTGTCGAGTGGGATAGCAATCGTGTGCCCAACCACTCGACCATATCGTCTCCCCCAAACTGGCCTACCTCCTGTAAGTTTAAACTCGGTTCAAACTAAATTATCTGCCCCTAAGCCTGTGGCGACGTGGGATCGTTCGCTTCACTGCGCGCGAGGTACGCGTCGCTCGTTTTTTTTCTAATGGCTCGCAGAGGAGAATTATATATATAGATTATATAGCGGTCTAAAATGCTCAATAAAATGTTTCCATTGATCAATTTAGTAATAATAACAATTGAATATTCTATGGTCATCCAAAAGAAAGCTTCCCTGAAAATTTCAGCGCGCTAGCTAACTGGGAAGTGCCAGAAATTTCGATCGCAAGATTTGATTGGAAAAACAAACAAACAAACAAAAAAACTGAGAAAGCAAGTTAAAGAAAACGTGGGAAGTAACTGGATAGAGACACCAGCGAACATATAACATCAGATAAAACTAAATAAATCACCGAAACATTTAGACAGATAAGTAAGACATAACAGCATTATGTCATGAACACCACGCTGTTAGATGCTCAGTTATTTCTCTGTATCGAGGCGACAACTTTATTAATGTTTCTACTTTTGTCATATAATTACAATTTTAATTACATTTTTCAGAATTTTAATATTTAAAATTATTCTTAAAAGTAAGAAAAAAAAAAATTAGCATTCTATAATTATTCCGCGGAATTTAAAATTACTTTCACCATCGTAAAGTCAAATCCCTTTTGTAAACATTCTTCCCTTACTTAAGTATTACTTCCCTTGTTTCACTTACCTCCCCTGTGCAAAGCCCCACGCGCAAGTCGAGGTTAATTACCGTTCCCCAGCTAATGAAACAATGTAAACAACAGCCAACCAGTTCCAGCTGGGTGCCATATTAGATCAGCAGAAAGCAGAGATTCGAATATTGTGACTAATATTGGCTTTGTTTACGTTCTGACGCGAGCGAAAACAAAAAAATTACAAATTAGGACCGGAGATTAATTCCCTTGGTGTGACGTAACCTGGATTTAATGGGGTGATATCGACGTTCTACAATACTTGAAAAAAATAGAAATTGTGGTAATGTTCATTTGTGTTTGGAAGCTGCCACTCCGATTTTTTTAACAATAAGACGTGTCTAGACGTGATTTGTAATCTAACATGTAACATTACCCCTACCGTTTGGATTGAGGTTAGGTTTGTGCAAGTGGTGATATCAAACGCGGCCCACTGCAAAATCTGACCCCGGTAAGATGCGGCCCACAGCTTCATGCGCCCCACAGCTTCATGCGGCCCACAGCTACATGCGGCCCACAGCTGCATGCGGCCCACAGCTGCATGCAGGCCCACAACACCATGCAGGCCCACAGCTTCATGCGCCCCACAGCTTCATGCGGCCCACAGCTACATGCGGCCCACAGCTGCATGCAGGCCCACAACACCATGCAGGCCCACAGCTTCATGCGGCCCACAACTGCATGCGGCCCACAGCTTCATGCGGCCCACAACTGCATGCGGCCCACAGCTTCATGCGGCCCACAACTGCATGCGGCCCACAGCTTCATGCGGCCCACAGCTTCATGCGGCCCACAACTGCATGCGGCCCACAGCTTCATGCGGCCCACAACTGCATGCGGCCCACAACACCATGCAGGCCCACAACTGCATGCAGGCCCACAGCTACAAGCGGTCCCCAGCTTCAAGCGACCTAGGCTTAAATGCGGCCCTCAAGTAAAAAAAAATGTCTCAACATCAACCACAAAGATGGAAATAGTCGACTTTCATTGACGCCAAGTTACGGCTACTGCCGTGAATGATAAAATGAGCATGCAATCGTCTTCACCATTCTCATTTTTGTCACTATTCATGATTGTCCTTTACTCATTGCTTGGACGAGTCATTACAGAAATACCTTCACACATAATGTTAACCGTGACAGTATTATTATAAAAATATGAAGTGGAAGACACACATTTAAAACTTAGGAGACGACGCACCACACGAAATATTTAGACGCTCGACGTAAACAGGAGGGGAAAAAATTTCCGAAACCACGTGATCAAAATTGGGTCAATTTTGAGGACGTTGGGAATGGATTTAGCGCAATATTTTTGTTTTGTTTTTCTACTTGAAAATTAATTCTTGTTTTGACATTTCGTTCAAAAGATAAACACCACTTTAAGGGTGTCACCAAAGGGTTATTGCGTAATGCAAGTGTTTTTAAATAGTCCCTGATACATAGGTATCACACTGTAGCTAGTTTAAACCAATCACGTTCACTGTTTCCCTAGGCGCTGGTCACGGTTGGTGAAAACATGGTAGGCCTGACCTGGTCAGGTAGGTCTGGGGTGGGGAGGAAATGGTGGGGGGGGGGGGGGGGGGGAGGGGTTAGGGAGTGGGGAGGAATGGAGGGGAGGGGCACTTAGATTTCTACCGATACTGCACGGGTTGGATATTACCGTCCTGGTAAACATAATCACGTGCTGACCTTGAGATTAGCAAGGTCAGCATGGCCGCTGATGGAATTTTAGCAAGGGAAGGGAAGGTCACTCTATTTAAAGCTCAGGACCTGGATGATTAGTTCTGTAATTAAAACTGGACAGCTCAGTTAATTAATAATCTCGTTTCTTACGTTGGAAACCAAAATGTGACGTTTTCATTTAAGTATATTGTCATGTAACTTAAAAACCAATTAGTAGATGGGGTAATTATTGCGATGACTGCATGGAGGCAAGGGGGAACACGCGAGCTCCCAACGCACCTAAACCAATAATGTAAGAGTCATGTGACTAGGGTACATACAAGATCATCAGAAGTTTCTATCAGTTTTCAATCATGTACGCCGAAATCGATTGCTTGAATAATCTTTCGTTTGATTTAATGTTGGACCTAGGTTTTAAAATAACCCATGAATTCAGCGATTGTGTTTTGTCATACTTTGATCATTCTTCAATGATATAAAGCACTACTGTCCGTCTTTCAGTGATATAAGCACTGCTGTCCGTCTTTCAGTGATATAAGCACTACTGTCAGTCTTTCAGTGATATAAGCACTACTGTCCGTTTTTCAGTGATATAAGCACTACTGTCCGTCTTTCAGTGATATAAGCACTACTGTCCGTCTTTCAGTGATATAAGCACTACTGTCCGTCTTTCAGTGATATAAACACTACTGTCCGTCTTTCAGTGATATAAGCACTACTGTCCGTCTTTCAGTGATATAAGCACTACTGTCCGTCTTTCAGTGATATAAGCACTACTGTCCGTCTTTCAGTGATATAAGCACTGCTGTCTGTCTTTCAGTGATATAAGCACTACTGTCCGTCTTTCAGTGATATAAGCACTACTGTCCGTCTTTCTACTATAAATCTAGACTCGTTCTTGCGCCATTATTCATACCAGAAACTCAAGCGATAATAAACACAAATAGAAATCAAGACCAAACTAAACTATTAGGTCATTTGGTGTTGTTTATAGACTCAGTTACCCGGGATTGGAGAAAAGGGAGGTAACACCTGACAGATAATTTGGGACAATTACTTGAACAAAGAGCCAGGAGCCGCCCAGGAGAAAGGGAGAGAATCAAGATGTGATCGCTTGCCCTTGTGTATCGGCACCCCACTGATACACCGTACGGCTGATCACAAAAGCCCACACGCCACCCGGTCGCTTTATGTCAAGCAGACACAGAGGCGTATCCAGGTTTTCGTTGTAGGGGGAGCGAAAAGAGCGAAACAAGGCGCCGAATTTTTAACACGTTCTATATACGTGTATTATATATATATATATATATATATATATATATATATATATATATATATATATATATATATATATATATATATATATATATATATATATATATATATAATTACTAGCTGTATGTCATTACTTCGCTAAGATGTAAAATAAATTGAAAGTTGCACTCTGAAGAAATAAAAAAACACACAATGTAGGCCGAAAAAACAAAAATTGTATCAATCTAAACAACAACAAATATATATATATATATATATATATATATATATATATATATATATAAACACTACAACCAAAAACAATGAACGTAACGCAATCTGTTTTGTAATCCTTGTAACAACAATTTCTTGCATAATAATTCCTAGGGCATTATTTAAGACAAGTGAAATAGGGGAAATAATCACTCTCTTAATATAAATATGTATATATCTACACATTTAATTATAAATGTCAAAACAAATAAATAATTAATTCACAATATAATGAAATTGTTTAACACTATTCGTGTTTATAAAATGTTTTTGTCTATAATCAGAATTTAATATATTGTCATCATAAATGCTAAAGTAATACAGCATAATAAAAGTTTTTAAAATCAGAGTTGGTATAAAAGCACGCTTTTCGATACAACAGAAACATATTCGGAATAACAGCCTACATTTAACTAAATATTGGTCTTTTAGTTCAGATCATATATTTTAACTAACTACGGCTTCTTTGTGTTCTGTAAAGATCCTTTTTTAAACATAGTGATAGGTATGGGTTAGATCACTGTATTGATCCAACTCAGTGTATACCTAGGTGTGACATTAATGTCGCTCTACACAATTGTGGTGGTGAGGTGTGTGTGGGGGGATATAACCAACTCAGAGTGAACGTAGCGTCAGTTTTTAGATGACTGTTTTAAACATACATATATATTACACAAATATATATATTACACAAATATTTATTACAGAAATATATTTAAATAAGTAGCAGTGGCAGTATGAAAATATTTTTTTACAGAGGGGTCCATGGGGGAGGGGGGTTGTAACTGTTTCATATAATTTGTAATCATAATCACTATTGCCCAAACTGTAAAAATACTACTATTTCATCGTGTTGTCAAAATTTCCCCACCACTACGCAGTTTGCTCATAAGTAAATTTAAATAGAGGTGCCACATCAGTTGTATTTGTTTTTGTATTGTAATTTTTTTTTAAATTAATCAGACGATTCAAACTGTATATATAAAGTAATTATGTGTGAAGTTTTATGTATAACATTTTCTAATTCAATTATTCGTAAGCAAATACATTATACAGTTGACTTGAACTTAACACCCCTCTTGCCAAGTGGTACTACCGTAGAGGTTTTCTAAACCATCGTAATGGTTATTTTTAGAATGGCAAACTGATACAGCTGTTAATACGTGTTGTAAACGTAGACACTACTAGACTAGTACAATAATGCTTAATTGCTGCATGAAAAGAAATCTTGTGATTTACATAGATGTGCCGACCAAAAATATTTTTTTAACAAATATCACTGTTTAAAACTTTGAGTTTAAAAAGTTTCCAAAAAGGCGCCACTTTGCTGAAAATGGCCAGAGGGGGAGCGGCCGCTCCCCCTGCTCCCCCCCTGCGTACGCTACTGAGCAGACAGCTTTTCTTTATGTCTAACTATGCGGTTAGGTGAGTAGAGTCGACGGCCTTGAACCTGTTGACGTCTGACTAACTGTACCAGACCGGATGCTAGTAAGTCACGTGATGGGTGTGTTGTGAGCTAGCATACAACAACTCGTTGTAAGCAGAGTAGAAACCGAGGCTGAATCGAGGCTACTTTTCCTCATCTAACATCATCACATTAAGGTATACCTCAACATCTTTGTAACATCACCACATTAAGGCTATAACTCAACATCTTTGTAACATCACCACATTAAGGCTACACCTCAACATCTAGGTAACATCATCACATTAAGGCTACACCTCAACATCTTTGTAACATCACCACATTAAGGCTACACCTCAACATCTTTGTAACATCACCACCTTAACGTACACCTCAACATCTTTGTAACATCACCACATTAAGGCTACACCTCAACATCTTTGTAACATCACCAGATTATGGTACAGCTCAACATCTAGGTAACATCACCACATTAAGGCTACAACTCAACATCTTTGTAACAACACCACATTAAGGCTACACCTCAACATCTTTGTAACAACACCACATTAAGGCTACACCTCAACATCTTTGTAACATCACCACATTGAGGCTAAACCTCAACATCTTTGTAACATCACCACATCGGGGAAACACCTTGTTGTGAGTGGACAGAGAGTGAACGACGTTACCCTCGTCTCCTGTTGTTTCAGTACAACAACAATTCGCGTGACCTCTGACCCCTACCTGACCCAGACCTCACTCGCAAACTTTTTTTTTGTTTTGTACGGAGGGAGGGAGTGCTAGAGAGAGAACAGCAGTTCTCACAGCACTAAATTTGTCACGCCCCGAGCTATCAACACCCGGAGTGACGCCAGAAGCTATTTTTAGCCGTGACATCTTAAGGACGAGCAATCACTGGGCGGTATTTTTAGCCATGATGTCTTGCTAGCAACCAATGGTCAGACGGGGAACACCATCACACAAAGACGAGAAGGGACATAACTCCACACGGCTTTGTGCCCATTCCCCGCAGCTTCTACTGACATAATCGCACTTGTTTGAGAGGTCGTGGGGAGGGGGGGGGGAAGCCTCGCCTCAATAATTTTTTCGCTTTTGTAAAACTTTTTTTTTTAATCGAAAAGGCTGAAGAAAAAAAATTGGGGTTGACTTCACGAACCAAAAACAAGTGGTGAGTTGTGAACGGGACAAGAAACCCGTGACAATAAAGCTCTGAACTGGATTCGAACCCGGGCCTGTCCCAAAGTGAACGATAACAGTTCTGTTTAATCGCCCCTGCTGCTAGCTACCACTTGAGACAACAATGGTTTCCTACACAAACAAGCAGTAAGAAAACTGTTAAAACCATGTTTAAGTTATAAGATAACACAACATGCCTCGCACGTTACATGTACATTTTACACACCGTTTTTTGACAAATATTTTCTGTAAAGGTTGAAAGTTTAAACTGAAGTTGATTTTTTTAATCTTTGAAACAGCCAATTCATTGTAGAAGAATAATAAAAGAATCTTTACTTATATCTGTGTGATATTACTTAAATAGAGGACATTATTTGTGACAGAATTTTTGTAAAAAACTGATGCTGATTTTTATTTGATTTTTTAACGATTAGGTCAAGGTCATACTGGTAATGTGTTTAGATTTGGTCAAGGCCATTACGGTAATTTGCGCAGGTAAGTCAAGGTCATTTTTAATAAAGTGTGTATGTCAAGGACATATGGACAATGTTTATCGCTTAGTTTGGTAGTTGGGGTCAGGTCAAGGGTACCTCTGGCAATGATTGTATGTTAAGATTGGGCAGATAATTAGCATCACCAAAATTTGTCTCAGCTAATTACTGCATGCACGCAACACTACCCCAGGTCACGTGTTCCCGTGCTTTATCTATGTTCTGAGTATCAGTCTCAGACCTTGAAACTCCAGGCAAGTTCAGGTTTGTCTTAGAATCTTTAGATTCGAATAACGCCACAAGTTGTTCCATTAAGTAACGTCTTATTAAGCAACGGCCTTTCAAGTAACGTCCTTGCAACATCCTGTAGCATCCCCCAAGAGACGTCTACCCTGCACACGTCCCATCAATAGACGTCTCATAAAACAACGTGCATAATAACGCCAACCCTGAATAAATATTGCAACTGTGTCGAACTGCTACATTGTTTCACGAAATACGAACCGGCACTTGTTTTAAGTAGAATTAACCGGCATTGCCCGGCATTCATCAAGGGGTGCTTCAGAATTAGCCGGCATTTTCCGGTTTTCATCGCCGGCATCTACTAGAGAGGTTACCCTGAGCTTTAGTGGCATCTCCTAAGTACCCTCAGAAGTATCCCATAAACCCTTGCAAGATCTCTGAAATCAGATACCTCTTGCCTGTTCGCTAGATAATATTTTAACATATCTTTTTTTTTGTTGTTGTTAAAACATACCGACATATTTTAAACAATTCTATCAAAACTGTCGTTCGCTTTATTCCTGTGTAACATTGCTATACACATGTATTAAAAAATGTTTGAAATATACAACCTGAACAATTACATTTTTTTTCTTGTTGTAAAGAAAAGGAGGACAGGGGTGGAGAGGGTATGCGTTAACGTAAGTTGATGCATTATGTAACAGCATGTTATCGAGTTGAAGGGCTCAGCTCCTTGAGCTCAGAGCTGGGGTTTAGCTCCAGTGTTGGGTGACGCCCCCTGGCTTTTGTGTCCCAACGTCGGGTGACGCCAGGCAAGCTGTGATGGATGCTTAAATATGTATCAGGTGTAAACCTCATCGTCTACCTCATCGTCTACATCATCGTCTACCTCACCGTCTACCACATCGTCTACCTCATCGTCTACATCATCGTCTATCTCACCGTCTACCTCATCGTCTACCTCATTGCCCACCTCATCGTCTATCTCACCGTCTATCACACAGTCTACCTCATCGTCTACCTCATTGCCCACCTCATCGTCTACCTCATTGTCTATGTCATCGTCTATCTCATCGTCTACATCATTGTCTACCTCATCGTCTATCTCATTGTCCACCTAATCATCTACCTCATTGACCACCTCATCGTCTACCTCATTGTCTATCTCATCGTCTACATCATTGTCTACCTCATCGTCTATCTCATTGTCCACCTCACCGTCTACCTCATTGTCCACCTCACCCTCTACCTTATCGTCTGCTTCATTGTCCACCTCATCGTCTACTTCATTGTCCACCTCACACTCTACCTCATCGTCTACTTCATTGTCCACCTCACCCTCTACCTCATCGTCTACTTCATTGTCCACCTCACCCTCTACCTCATCGTCTATCTCATTGTCCACCTCACCGTCTACCTCATTGTCCACCTCACCCTCTACCTCACCGTCTACCTCATTGTCCACCTCACACTCTACCTCATCGTCTACTTCATTGTCCACCTCACCCTCTACCTCATCGTCTACTTCATTGTCCACCTCACCCTCTACCTCATCGTCTATCTCATTGTCCACCTCACCGTCTACCTCATTGTCCACCTCACCCTCTACCTCACCGTCTACCTCATTGTCCACCTCACCCTCTACCTCACCGTCTACCTCATTGTCCACCTCACCCTCTACCTCATCGTCTACTTCATTGTCCACCTCACCCTCTACCTCATCGTCCACCTCATCGTCTACCTCATTGTCCACCTCATCGTCTACTTCATTGTCCACCTCACCCTCTACCTCATCGTCTATCTCATTGTCCATCCCATCGTCTACCTGATTGTCCATCCCATCGTCTACCTCATCATCTACCTCATCATCTACCTCACCGTCTACCTCATCGTCTACCTCATCGTCTACCTCATCGCCTACCTCACTGCTTACATCACCATACACTACCACCTACCTCCCCACCTACCTCACCGCCTACCTCACCATTTACATCACCTCTTCTGTAGTATTATAGTTTACCAAACCCATTAATCCCTTATTGTTTTTTTATCAATACGGATAAAATTTAGCAAACGGATAAAATTAAGCAAACGATGGGACCACTAAATTCTCTCAGCGTCACATAAAGATCAAAGTATTCATTCATCTTCCTTTAAAACAATACATTCAAATAAATAAGAAAACATTTTGTGTCGTTTGCCTTCAACCAACTTTTTGTGACAGGTGTACGTCTACTGATGGGACGTAACTCCTGCTGTCCTCTCATTAAAATAAAAAAATGAAATACAGCCACAATAAAGTTTCGTTTGGTCCAAATTCGACCCCCCCCCCCCCACCTCCCAATTTTCTTTCTCCCGGCGGGTCAGAGTTAGGGGCAGGTGTCTCCTCTGGTATGTGCCGTTTGACCTACTTTCGTCGTCTGCTGCTCATTGTTGTTCAAGCCAACATTAAAAGCTGTTTTTTTTGTGTGAGTGTGTGTATGACAGTGTGTGTGTGTGTATATGTGTGCGCGCGTATGTTGGTGTTTGTGAGTTCATAAGTGTGTGAGTTTATATATGTGTGAGTTTATATATATATATATATATATATATATATATATATATATATATATATATATATATATATATATATATATATATATATATATATATATATATGTGTGTGTGTGATTTTACATGTTTAACTTTGTGTGTGTGTGTGAGTTTATGTGTGTTTGCTTATATTTATCTTTCTTGTGCGAGTGTGTATGTGACTGTGTGATTTTACATGTTTTATGTGTGTATGTGTGTGTATATTTGGTATGTTTAATCAGGGGCGTAGCGACCCTTCCCGGCGCCCGGGGCGAACTTTCAATTTGGCGCCCCCCCCCCGCTTATATTTATATATATATATATATATATATATATATATATATATATATATATGTGTGTGTGTGTGTGTATATAATTATGTGTGTGTGATAGTGTGTTTATATATAAGCTTGTGTGTGGGTAAGAGTGTATTTGTGTGTGTAAGCGTGTGTGTAAGCGTGTATGCTACAGTCCGGACAAGGTTTAATAATTACATTGTATGATTTTCATTCCTTAAAACTTTACCACAATTTAATTCCCATTAAGATGCGTTTAACTTTTTTTGCGAAAGATTAGTAATGTCAGTAAAAAAAATTAAGCCTGATCTGTGTTAGAGGGTAGTTTGTAGCTAACGCTAATATGTTTACACCAGCCTTTTATGTTCTAGTTTTGAACGATCTCTGTTGTGATATGGTACATAGTTGGATTCGAAGTTTGTTAGAGTAAGGACACACATGTGACATACAAGAAGAAGTTATCAGAAATATTTATTGTTCACATTGGAATACGACATGGGTATTTCGTTGATTGGTTGATGGTATGACAAAACAAGCTAGAGAAAACAAACTGGAATCCAACGGATGTTAACAGCTCGTAGTCTTGGATTTCGCAGATTTGCCATGCCTTCTCGCACACAGTTTCTTCCAGGCATCTTTTCGGGGGGGGGGGGGCGAAGCCCCCCGGAAAAAATTTTACGCCCCCCCCCCCGAACGAAATGAAATTTATATAATTTATATATAGAAAATATATACTTTTAACAGTGTCCGCCCCCCCCCCCCCGAAGAAAGTTTACCGCCTCCCCCGTCCCCCCGAAGATTTCAAGTGCCCCCCCGGAGAAAAAAGTCTGGAAGAAACACTGATCAAAAGTATCTGATCTCTCACGTTGAAGTTGAGAGAATCGTAAGAATCTTACAAAGAACTAGTCGCGTCTTTTTTTTTAAAAAAAAACTGGCTATTGAAATTGTACCTTACGCGTTAATACACTTGGTTTCTTTACTAAGTGTTAAGAGAGTTATCTACTCACCAATCCAGTACAAATACGTGCGATTTTTGTTAGCGAAAAAAGCGCCCCCCCCCCCCCCCACCCCCACACACACTCATCACAACCATCTTGGACAAAGTTTGTAGAGCGGTTTTTAACGTAACTAACTTTTTTAAAAAAATGTTACACAATTATACAATGCACAGTACAATTCGTTTCTTTCTGAGAGCTAAAGGTTGTTTACTCAGAATCCTGTGTAATTTTGCTATTTTATTTAGCCTAAAAGCGCCCCCCTGCACCATCTTGATAAATGTCACTAACGTATTTTACAGTTCAACAATCGTACAATACGTTTTAATACAATTGGTTTCTTTTAATAGTGGTAACGTTTATCGACTCAACAATCTAGTGTAAATTCTTCCGTTTTAAGTCTCGAAAAAGCGCCCCCCCCCCCCCCAGCTAGGAAAAGCTTCAAAGCGGTTTTGCCGGTCACTGTTTCTTAAGAGTATATGTTTTACATTAAGAAATCAAGATAGAAAACAGTTAAATCAGTATGTAAATGCGTGTAGCCATTACATTTCTTAACTTAGACAGTTTATAATTCAAAACTGCAGCATAAAATCAGCTTTAAAAAAATTTTCCCACCCCTTTTGGCGCCCCCATAGGGTCGGCGCCCGGGGCGGCCGGTCCCCCGCCCCCCCCTAGCTACGCGTTTAATCACTGTATCGATGTGTGTGTGTTTGGGCGTCTGTATATGTGTGAGAATGTATGTTAATAGATTATGCGCGTGAATTGATGTGTGTGTTAACGTAAGCGTGCGTGATTTGTGAGGGTGAATACGTGTTTGCTAGACAGCACATATGTACGTCACACACACACACACACACTCACACACATATTTTTTTTACGATTGCATCTGCTGGCTATCTCCGCTAATTATTCACGCAAAAAGAAGAAAATAAATTACAGGAAAAAAACGGAACCGAAGTATCAAGTACCCCGGCCACGAAAACGGTGTATCATCATCTAGCACCCATTGTCGTGCTGGGCGGTGCGGCATCAAATATCAGATGGAACCAGTGATTAGTGTGGGGCCATACGGGCCTATTTTGTCCGCAGGCTTTTTGTAGTGGGCCCTTTGTTCGTGAGCGTAAGCCTGTGGAAGCTTATGAAAACTCACTCAGTGGAACGGAAATCAATAGGGTTGGGGGGGGGGGGGGTCTTTTTGGTGTGGTGTGAGGAGTATTGTGTGAGAGATGTGGGGAGGATTGTGTGAGGGATATGGGAGAATTGTGTGAGAGATGTGGGTAGGATTGTGTAAAAGATGTGGGCAGGATTGTGTGAAAGATATAAGGAGGGGTGTGTGAGAGATCCTAGGAGGATTGTGTGAGAGGTATGGGTAGGATTGTGTGAAAGATGTGTGGAGAATTGTATGAGTGGTGTGGGGAGGATTGTGTGAGAGGTGTGGGGAAGATTATGTGGGAGGTGTGGGGAGGATTGTGTGAGAGATATGGGAAGGATAGTGTGAGATGTGTGGGGAGGGTGTGTGAGAGATGTGGGTAGGATTGTGTGAGTGTGAGGAGTATTGTGTGAGAGGTGTGGGGAAGATTGTGTTAGAGATGTAGGGAGGGTGTGTGAGAGATGTGGCAGGATTGTGTGAGAGGTGTGGGGAAGATTGTGTTAGAGATGTAGGGAGGGTGTGTGAGAGATGTGGCAGGATTGTGTATAGAACTGGATGATATATATTGTTTCATCAGAAGAAACCAACAAGCTAATTAAGAAACGCTTAAAAAGAGTCAACATTTAGAATGTAAATTGTTATCATAAGATTTAATGCTGCCATTTGTCGTGAATTCTGCATACATTTTATAAGTTACCTTTTGTAGCAACTGAAAAGTTTCTAATTACGATATGTTGATCCAGATATATAAACATTTTTAAAGAAAATTTAAATAATAAACAATAAGTTTTAAAATTAGAAGGTACGCAAATCTGTTCTATTACACGGCCCCAATATACACAATTTTTAAGCAAAGGGAGGCTACTAAAAATATATTTGCTGATTTGAATTTTCTAGAGTTATTTACCTTATATTGATGGTTGTAAATCAACCGTTAGTTGGTTATCGTCCAAACTTCAATTGGTTACCATATAGGCTAAAGCTGGTCACCTGGGCTAAAATTAGTGTATCATAATTACAGACATCGCGATGTTAAAGCCTAACCATACCCCAAAAATAAATTCTTTTCAGAAGTTCATTCGAAGCAACCGTTATAAACTACCAGATATAGATTATTTTTCTGCAGATAATATCAGTTTAAAAACACTAGGAGTGTACAAGTGTATGAAGAGGGGGTTTGGTGTGGAGGGGCAGCAACTCTAGAGCCTCTTATTTTAATTTGAGGGATACTAACAAATTCTACAGTCAACAACAGAAGAATCCAGTCTTCCATCTGACCATTCGGATTTTGATTCGCAAAGTTATATTTGTAACTATTTATAAATTTAAAATGTCAACTTTTATTAGTCTATGGTTAATCATTTATTCACAAAAATAACAAGGCATAAAAATTGTTTCTCATTTTTTTTTGATATAGGGGAAGCTACCCTTAGCTACTTTGTTTACTGAAGTTAAACATTATTATTGCCCTTTATCATGTAAACTTCACTGTCAGAAAATGGTAGCCCAGAACCGTTTACAATAGATGTAAAATCTGTTTTACTAAATGTTACAGGTAAATTAACTGACTAATGAGATTGAGTTTTTTGTAAATAAATTAATAAGATACTCGGTGAAAAATACCGGGAGACATACTGGGGTCATTCAGAAAGTTATGAAAATACGTTAGTTGAAGGATTGGGGTGCGATAGCCTTGACACTAAAAAAACGTATCAGACGTATCAATGGTCAAGCACAAGTGGAGGGGGGGGGGGGGGGGAGAAGACGAAGGCTGAGTGAAATGAGATCGATCGGGGTGAATCTACCAATCAATTTCGATAGCTAAGTGTGGAGTTCGTTATTTAAGTGTGGGGTTTTTACTATGTTTGTGTTCTTCAGCTATTGTGTGTTCTTTATCTAAGGGTGTGTTCTTTAAATAAGTGTGTGTTCTTTAGCTACGTATGTACTGTAGCTAAGTATCGGCTAGCTAGCTACATGTGGGTTTGTTAGCTAAAGTGTGTGGTCGTTGGCTAATTGTGAGTTCGTCAGCTAGAATTGGGTTTTGTCCTATACTCCTTAAGAAAGAAATAAGAAGATTAAAAATAATAAGTACTCATTGGCAGTTCTGTTCTGTTTAGCACTTAAAACACTGCTCTATTCTTACGATTTAGTACCGGGAATTTATAAACCTATAAATACATGTAACACATCTAATCATAAAGATGGCCTCTCACTTGTCGTGTTCACAGAAGTAGTCAAACTATTTTATTTTCCATCTTGACCTCCAGGTCTGAAAGGTAACTTTACTTCTTTTTTTTTATTTAACTTAAACAAAAAATTTTTTTTCTAAAATATTTTTACTTGAAAATGAAGAAACAATAATAAACATAGAATAACTTTTTAAACATTCACGCAATAGGAGTGTCAAATTGGGCTATAAATAGACTCGTTCAGTGAATGATTATCTCGTCTAACTCTAACCCAAGTACATATTGACCATGGACGACCATGGTTTGTGATAATTGAGTAGTTAATGAGTTCAACATTATTAAGATTCCAGAGCTTGTTGTCAGTTGTCACACTGGACCGGAGTTTTCAGCTAGCGGGGTTTCCCCATAAATTAGACAACAATATTTCAAGCCAGTCCACATAATTTTGGCTTAACCCCAATTTCAAGATGACGTAACCCTGACGTCACAGCACTTGAATTTCTTCCGAATAAACTCGGACATCTCACAATGAAAATTTCCCATTTGTGTTGGCCCAGTTGGTGTGTGACCATCCAGTCAGTACATTGTTGAGGGATAACAAAATGTTGCCCAGGGTTGTCCTATGGGTAGGCCTAAATAAAAAGGGTACAGTAGTCAAAGACCTGGCACACTGTTTTGTTCAATAGATCTTTTAATTAGCATTCTTTCTACTGATAACTTATTCAAAATGATAAAAACCAGAAATTTTAGACTACCCTCGTGCCAATGTTTAATTCACGGTCTAAATCAGGTTAATCAGCCTACACGGCACTGCTCATGGCGAACGTTTTTTGAAGGGTCGATTTCAAAAGTGAAAAGCTATAATTATAAGTGCAATCGTAGTCTATTTTTAGCATGCCTTACGTGTGCGCTATTTTTAGAACTCGAGCGGTCCTCAGCTTAGTGGCACTGGCTCTCAACGCACGTCGACTTGGATAAGTGGCCTAAATATCAGTGGCGTAGGCAGGGGGGTCATAACCCCCCCATAGACCCCTCGGTATATAAATAAAAAGTATGAGGGGGGTGCAAATCGAAAGTTTGAGGGGGGGGTGCAAATCGAAAGTTTGAGGGGGGGGGTGCAAATCGAAAGTTTGAGGGGAGGGTGCAAATCGAAAGTTTGAGGGGGGGGGGGGTGCAAATCGAAAGTTTGTCCCCGGGTAAAAATTGGAACCCCCCCTTGAGACGATCCTGGCTACGCCACTGCTAAATATAATGACGTTTTCTAGAATTTACTGTGGTGGTTTTATGATATTTCATATTTGAAACAAAAAAGAATGCCCAAAATAACTTTAAAAAGTTGTGAAAGGTCTATATGAGGTATCATGAGGGAGAGTGGAGTGGGGGGGGGGGGAGTCTAACACCCACTGCATACGCCACATTGTTATTGTAGCCACTGTAGTCATACGCTCTACTGTGTCTTATTGTTTTACAAGCACTAGAGACAGGTCTGTTTATTGTGCCTTGAACACCTAACAGTACTCCAACGATAACCAGGATTCTAATTCCTTAATGTAACATTAACTTTAGCCATCATCATAACAATCAATCAATAACAATCATAACAACCATCAATTTCTGCTGTACAATGTTGCGCAAACGCATATTTTTGTTAACCTAAAGACCTAAAAATAAAAATTATTCACATTATTTAAGTAGAAAAACTAAGATTACGTTCTAGGGCGTAGCGTGCTTTTTAGGTGATTTAAAAAAAAAAAAAAAAAAAAAAAAAAAAAAAAAAAAAAAAAAACCATCATCCTGTCTCTTGCTTGTACATTAACTTCTTTTTGTTGACGAAACCAGGATGCAATAACTAGAGTCTCATAGATTAGAAATTGGGCTATATTCAACTATTTACAAGCGGCATGAACGTGTTGTTTAACTCAAGACTCCACTTTAGAACTTCCTAATACTATCATGTATGTGTATTTGTATCTTAATTGTGCAAAAGCAGTAGTTATTCGTTAAATTTATATATTACCATTCAAGTTTAAAAAAAAATTAAAACTGTAGTCTAACAACTCAAACACAAATCATATGTTCCCATAAGAATTTAGCAAGGAATCACTGATGAATGAATTCAACTAGACTATTTAAAACAGTCTGCATGACCCACTCATAATTCATTTTAACGGGAATTTCCGATTTTCATGCGCCGCAAGGGTTCGGTTTCAATATAGTGTTTGGAATTTCCGCGGGTTTTCCCCAAGCTAAAACTATCAACGAAACCATAATCATAATATTACAATTTTCTGTCCAGGCCCAAGTAATAACAGAAGGTCTTCCCGAAATTTAGTTTGTAAAAGCAGAAAGAAAGTTCCACAATAACCGAATACCTTTAGGACGTCTATATAAGTGGTGAGTATTGATGTGTTTTAATAATTTAATATTTTAAAATGTAGAGATAGCAGACGTATTGAATATAAGAGTTAAATTACGTTATTGACTTTTCCTACTACAAATATTAAATAATGAAACATCATAATAATAAAATGGGAACTGCTGATCTATAATGAAATTTGAAAAAAAAATTCTTAAAGTAATCTAATTCTTAGCCGAATTCTGGACTACTACTAACTAGTAACTACTACAATACACTATAGATTATAGTACTATAGACCTACAAACTACAAACATTTTATTAAGTAAGATATTTGAAGATTAAAAAAAATTGCCCCAAATATGCCTTAAGTTAGGACTGTTCAATATTAATAAGCCTTTATACGCTAGGTATGGATCTAATAAAATTCGATAGATTGAACGTGGGCCTGTTGTTATATTTAAGCTACTGAAACGACACTCAAACTACTTTTATTATTATGATTAAGGGTTATGCTGTTAGCCTTCTCTTCCATATTTATCAGCTTCTACAATCTGGAAATTATTTAATCAACCGCGTTTTTTTAAGCCTTAGACTTTAGAAATGATACAGATCGTCTGGCTTGAATGGGTACTTCATTTACTGTCCTGTTCAAACTATGGTAGACAAAAAACAAATCCAGTTATACTTTATAGACTAACGTTTTAGTTTAGGCAAGATCGCATTAGCCTAGGACATGGTTGACTTTTAAATTTTATAAGATTGGTTTAAAAATACCAACGTGAAGTAGGGGTAGGTCAAGAAATGTTTTATTTTTGTTTTACCAGGATCGCTTGTGCCTAGTTGGACCAATAATTATTGGTTTTACTCACTGTTAATCCATATGCGATTTTTTTTTTCATTTGTCTTTATTAATATTATATTTTAATTTATCTTAATTGTGTACTTTGTAATTCAACTTCATATGTCTGATGAATAAAAGGATATTATTTTAATAATTATATTTTTGTATGAATAAATGGTACCATTGCTAAAAAATCGTACACTTTGCCTATTTTTTTTATATCTCTCCAATTGTCAGCCCATCACAACAAATTAGACCCCCCCCCAATAAAAACGACGGTAGGCACTACTCTAATAATCAAATGAAGTGTTTGGTGGGTTTTACATCGATCTACAGTTTTCATTGGTAATGGATAAATCGAAAAATTATTAAATTTAGAATTTTGTGAGAATATCTACTAATTAGTAATTAGCATCCCTTTCACACACTCTCCACCCTCGAGTTCTGATGGGTAGTTTACCTAACTCATGTTAGGTAAAGTAAGGGAGGTTCTGCATAGTGATCACCACATTATCCCTTCACATGCCTAGCCTAGGTTACTGAAACAGGTGAACTCTACTTTACCTGATCCATGGACCGTAAGGTACGAAAGGGTACGTTACTTTTTCTCCCCACCCCCAGCAAGCCATATAAAATTTAAGCCCTCCATAAAAATAGATCAGGAATCTAGATTCTAGATCTAGATCTAGATTCTAGTAAAGAAATGTGGCATGTGTGAAGTCGGAATGGTCGCACAATTAGTTGAATTAGACACAATATTCTGTGTTTATACATTGGCCTAATTATATCCGCATTTTTTGTTAACTGAGAGTACGCACTATTCAGTGCCTTAGGCTTAGGCCTTAAAATGATATTCCTATCACAAAAGGCCTTATAAAATAAATAGAAAAGTTATTTGATTCATAAATTCGAATTGGTAATCGGAAATTTCCATAGATGGGATTTCCGTATTCTAAATTTAGTCCGTTCGGATAATGAAAATTCAACAAGATCCAATCAGAATGAAGAATACTTTGCAAAATATTAAACAACGAATGGTTTCACGTCTTATAAAATAGCATGACTAGAGAAAATAAATATGGCGATTTTTGGTGTAGGCCTACTGAAATGTGTATAGTTGATCTAAAGGCACTCTAGCAAATGATTTGTTGATCTACAAAAAGCCTATAACAGTTTTAATTGTATTCGTATTGTTAATTTTCACTAGTCTATGGACTAGTCTAGATCTAGATATTCTCTAGGTAGGCCTATATCTTAAAAATTAAAAACGTTTTTGTAGTTCAGTTATTCTCATTCTGACTGGTAGGAATCTGTTGTAGTGTACACTGTAGACTAGACTAAGAATCTAAGATAAGAATAAGTCTACTAGATTTCTATTACTATTTTATGAGAAGAGATGAGTTATCGATAGTCGTTAAAGATACGCCACGGCGTCGCAAAGAGACTAGAATCTAAGTAGAAATCTAGATCTAGAATCTAGTGTCAAGTAGACTGTAATTCGATAGTGGTGTAGGTTCTAGATCTAGGTTTTGGTCAATATTACAAGTCGACCCTTTGAACAGAGTTTCTTCCAGGCATCTCTTCGGGGGGGGGGGGCGAAGCCCCCCCGAAAATTTTTTACCGCCCCCCGAACGAAATGAAATTTATATAATTTATATAGAAAATATACACTTTTAACAGTGTCCGCCCCCCCCCGAAGAAAATTTACCGCCCCCCCCGAAGATTTCAAGTGCCCCCCCCCCCCCCGGAGAAAAAAGTCTGGAAGAAACACTGCCTTTGAATCCCAAGCAGAACGAGCTGCTGGCTTTGGCTTTGCTTTTTTGAGCTAGTTGCATGTGAGTAAAGTTAAAGCCAACGATTTTAAATTTTTTACCTAAGGAATTTGATTTTGAAATAGGTAATGTTCTTATAATAGGCCCCTACTTATATTTCAAAATTCTGTTAGTTAGGCCTACTTATATTATTTGTTTGTTTCTCATTTTAGGGTCACAGAAAAGCGAGTATTCGGCAGATCTGTTGAATTAAAACACACTTGAAATGGATGACGGGAAATCGAACAGGGGCAGGAAAAGAAAAGTTGAAGATGTAAATATTTTCAAGCAAATATTCTTTTAATTAGTTCTTTCCGCATTGGTTGGTCAGACTTACTTAAACTTATCTCTTGGTTAAGTCTTAACTTGGACAACAAATAGTAACCAGTAGTATTGATGGGAAAAATCTTAAATAAAATAAAACCTAGTTCTATTTTTTTTCTTGTACTTTTTTCATGTTCTTAGATGAGCTGGTTGTTTGTGTTCACAGGTAAACTTGAGTCAGGAGGACCAGTTAAAGAAACAAAAGAATAGAGATGCTGCCAAAAAATGCAGAGAAAAGAAGGAAAGGGAAGCTCAACAACTGAAAAGTGTGAGTTGATGATTGCTTTATGAGTTTCAATACGTGCCTACATAGTTATGGATAAATGTTATTAAGATATGCAAAAATTCTATATAATTATAATTCACTAAACTTTTGCTAGGTTTGAAATTTTTTCAGCAGATTTTTCTTTAATTTTTTTATTTTGAAAAATGTCTTTTTAATATGCTTTTAGTTAATTAATTTATAATTCTTAATTTTCAACAGAGAAATGATGAACTCGAAACAGAAAATCAACAGTTGATGAAGGAAAGACAAGAGCTTGAAGAAAAAGTTAAAAGATTTAAGGTCATAATTGAAGACCATCAGAGGAAAGGATGCCGACTCCCACCTAATATTGAGGCAGCATTGCATCAAGAATCTCTTTTTGGTGATAATGAAGACTTCAGAGAGGTCGGCACGATTGAATATACAGGAACCCCACCTCACACACCTGACAGTTCCTGCTCAGAGAAGCATTCCCCAGCCACGCCTCGCCTCTTCCTGGACCAACATTCACACGCACCCACTGCATTGTTTAGTGGAAACCCACTGCCGCAGGATGAAAAGAAGAGAAGACACAGCAGCAGTTCCAGCAGGTCCTCGTCCCGCTCTCCTGCCCCTGCTCCCAAAGATTTATCCCAGCTGTTGATGGGATCTAAGGCTGTACCACCTGCACTTGCACCAATAGCTCATCGTAAATTAAGCACCAGCTCCACAAATCAGTACGAGAATGTCCAGAGAGTAACTCACAGCCCAGCTCAGCTAGTGCCCACGGTTGTTCTAGACGATGATGAAACCGATCAGATGGAAGAGGACAAAGGAAGTAACGGTAGCTACATTAATGACCAGTCTAAACTGATTTGGGTTCCAATTACAGAGGAGAAAGTGTTCAGGACAGATTTTTCTGGCATTTCCACCAATGCTTTAGCCAGTGTGGCTTTAGCTAAAGCCTTTGAGCAGCCAGACATCACCAGTGAGGATAACCTGTCCAGGGAAATCTACACCAGAAGCTCCGGAATGGACCAGAGTGTTAAGACAAAATCACCCAGTGAAAACTTGCCCTCTCTGGGCTTCAACATTGCTCCTGTACCTGAAGGCTACTCCTACACTGAAGATCTTCAAGGCGTTGAGCCACCAGGAACTGCAGAGTACACACCTCCAGAGCAGTACAGCTACACCAGTCAACAAGTGCCGCTGACAGTTTGCGCCAGGGCCATTCTCTCGGCTGGGAATGAAATGGCTCCATCACTACAGGAACAAATCAAGTCCTCTTGCAGTGGTCAGAGCTTCACTGTAGATCACAGGACTCAGGCTCACAACTCTGCTCAGCAGAAAGTCTTGGTCAGCCATCAAGTATCTGGACAGTCTAGACAACAAACCATTACAGGTCGGCAAGGAGAAGCACTACCTTCAAATCTTATGAAATCTACTGCCTCCTCAATAACTAGACTTGTAATGGCAGAACCAGTAGGTCGTCAAATGAGTCAGCAAAATATTCATAGCCTACAAAATATTCAGAGCCAGCAAAAAATTGTTAACCTACAAAATATTCAGGGCCAACAAAATACTCAGAGCCAATTAAATATTCAGAGCCAGCCAGTCTCAACATGGAACAATACAGCAGTTGTGGTAGGGCAGTCTAATGTGTCCACTCTCCAAAAATATCAGGTGGTACGCCAGAATTCAAACACTAACAAAGATCCTGTTTTGGTAGTGCGACAGAATTCAAACACGAACAAAGAACCTGTTTTGGTAATGCGACAGAATTCAAACAGAGAAACCGTTCAATTGATACAACAGAACTCTAATAACAAAGATCAAATTATTTTTATACATGAAGGGAACACTTATATAGCAGACACTGCCAACCGTGATTCCGCCTCAAGCAATCAAGTTTTGTTTCATGTGACAACTAGCATGGCGCCAACTACCTCATCTGGCACAACCGAGGAGTCTTTCTCCAAAAACGTGGAGAATCTGCCAAGCTTAAATTTTACTGACTTAAATACAGAAGGAAATATTTTTGAGAAGAAACCGTCATCTAAAAGGGTTTCTAGTTGAAATAAATAAAAAATTAGAACCAGTGTAAACAATACTTTTTTTAATTTCTATAAAAGGAACAATTTAATGTATCTAACTGAACTGTATACAATTATTGTTCCATAATACATTTTTATATTTAATTTCTATTTAACATAAGAGTGCAGTATGTGAATCTTTGAACATACATCTATAATTTATAAGTTGATTTATCAATGGGTAGGCTGACTGCAGGAGCTATTCACTCTCTTAATCAGTTAGCATGTTGAAGTAAGTGTCTCCAGTTGAAACCCATCTTTCTCATAACCAGGTTTTTCTTTGTTGTTGTCTTTTCTTATTTACATGGGATTCCAGACACAACTGTTCGTTGAGCTGTAAAGAATTATGTTATTTACTACTTGCTGCCACATTTCTCAAGTGTTGATGCCCCTTGGTAAAGGTAACTCATAACTATGTTGATGTTGTCTTCTGGTGATGGGAAACTTCTGTCGTTTTTGTAGAATTATTTGGGAATTTTAAATTGTGATGATTTTTTAAAAATAATCTTGTATATTTGTGAATATTGTTATTCTTTTTTTAGTTTTTTTTCTGCACATTTTAAAGTGCAGGGTATTGTTTAAAATATCTGTTTATCAAAGGATGATAAAGTTAGTATGTTTGTATTTTTGTTCTCTCTTTGTGCCATCATAGATTTTTACAATAGTAAATACAACATTTACATCTGTTAATAACTCATATAAGTTAATTTATTGGGCGGGGTTTCTTCTTCTGTTTGTAGATTTGGAGTTGTACTTTACTTTTAGGTCGATTGATTTTAATTCTCGGCATGACCTTTTATATTAATTGGATATAATTCAGAAAATAATTCTTGAAATGTGTTTTTAAAATTTCACAATGGGTTGAAATAACAATAGTATCATATTTGGTTTAGTTTTTTTTTTTTTGTTGTTGTATAGCATTGGATAGAATGATAAAGAATTTGTTTTAGCTTCTCTGTATCATTACCACCCCATACCACTGTAAATATGAATATAATTAGAAATAGTTAATTTCTTTATTATTCTTAGACACTATACTGCCTATCCATTGTGATTTTTACTCTTTATGTAATCCATACAATTGCATAGCTTTTTAATCAATTATATTATTATGATATAGATTTGTGCATACTAGCATTTCAATATCTCTTCTGTACCTCTTTTGTTATTTGCTTTTTTGCTTATTTGGTACAATTGTTTTTGTACCATTGTGTTGACAAAATTCTATAATCAAGTTTTTAAAATATCAAGAATACCAGTGGAGTTATTTTTATTGTGCCTGTGGCTATCTCACATTACTGTGTGGCTATGTTACCACACTGTGTGGCTATCTAACATTACAATATTCTGTGGCTATCTCACAATACTGTGTGGCTATGTTACCGCACTGTGTGGCTGTCTGACAATGCTCATCTCCTTAAAGATTAAATTGGCTAGAACACAAATTCATTAATTTGGCTGTTGAAGTGTACACAAGTTGGCTAGAACACTGTCCAATAACTGATTCACATGATGTTTTATGGTACTGGAGTTCTTGCCCTTGTGCAAATACTTAATGTAAATAAATCATGTAATTGATTCCTTTGATGGTGTCTGAAAACAAAAGATACTAAATCAACACCTAGCCAACCCGGCCAGTCAATTAGAGTTGATTTTATTATTTTTCCTTCTTTGCTTGCTACAAATTGCTTTTCAACAGACTAACTGCACTTTATTATCACATGTGACTTTCTCTATGCTAATCTGCTGATAAGTAAGGTAGTTCTGACAGCTTTTTACTCAAAGCTTTTTTTTTTATCAATTGCACCAACTCTATGCAGGATCTATTATCTTATTAAAATAGCTAATTAAAGAAAGGATATTTAAAATAAATTATAATCCCTTGTTTTGTGATTGTATCAAAATGCAATACTTCATTCCTTTTTAAAAGCTTATCAATTTTTGTTTTTAGTTTAATATGTAATATTGCCGACCAGTTATGGCGAGGAATTGTTTTACTACAAATATTTAATACAAAAAAATAACCGGTCTTTGGGTAGAAGAGGCCAGTGTAAGGCTTGGTTTTATTTTGTCACTGTAATTTGTTTTTACTTATAGCATATGTAGATACACAACTGTGTTATGTAATCATTTCAAATTTGTCTAATGCACCATTTCAGAAATAAGTATTTAAATACAATTAATGAGGTTGTAATATCTTTGTTTGGCTTTATTTTAGAATTAAAGTGTAGTCGGAAGATTTAATTCTTTGTCAGCTGTTATAAAAACAATAAAGTTATAAATAAAGGATTGTTTGAATTTCTCATGTTATTTGATGAAAAGATACAGATTTGTTACCTAAGGGGAGAAAGCTTGGTTTTCACTTCAAAATATCTTACTAACACTAACAGAACATTGTAAGTTTATTACTGTAATTGTATCAACAAAGATACCCGATCAAATCTGCTCAAAATTTTAACATTTATTTCCATTTTTTGGTAACCAATTTCAAATTTTTAAATGTTCAGATAAGCTGTTTAGCCTCTCGTAAGCTTTAATACTACTATTTTAATTTTAATGAAATGTCTTTATTTTTTGTGATAAAAAAACAACAAACAAATTGTGGTATTTTAAATAGTATTTGATATATGATATATTGTTTATGTACAATAACATTGGTTACTCAGCATTACTAATCACAAATTACTTCACCCTTAGGAATAAATAAATGTAATAATAATCAATAAAATTATTATTACACATGTAATTCTCACATATTAATCTGTTTTAAAATCATATGTAAGTCAACATAGCTAAAAAATATAATAAATATTAATATAAAAAAATTTTGTTTTTACTAAAAAAAGATGGTCATCCTGGCACTTTGGTTTTGCCATGATCAAGCCCATTATTTTGGTCCTCTACTTGAACTTCAGCAAAGGATAGTTGATTACTTTTGTTGGTAGAGTTTGTCTCTTCAAGATGATGTGAATCATTTAATTTAGAGTGTATCAGTAGTGTAAGGTAAGAACAAATCACAAGTGATAGCATCCACGCTAAAATGATAGGCGTGTCGTAATAAAAGGGTAGAACAACTTGTAAATAGGTGGACGTTTCTTTAGTGATTACAATATTGGTCACCTGGACTGATGGAAGTGGTTTGTGGGGGAGGGAGTTCTCGAGTGACAAGCACTGAGGTCTGCTTTTATAAACACCCTGGAACTCAAGAACAGCGTTAGGGGCACAGACCCAGGGATCAGCAGTTTGATTCTGCCAGTCTTTAAGCTGGGTCTGGAGGGTGAGGAGGGTTGTGTGGTACAAAGGGTTATCTGCCTGGTTGCGGACTTCCCTGGGGTCAGATCGGAGGTCATACAGCTCCCACTGCTCCCTGTAGTAGTACTGCTGCAGGGTCTTGTACCAGGGGAGGGGCAGTTTGTCCCGCGTCCTGCGCAGGATGTCCTGGAATGTGGGGGACACAAAGAAATCCTGGTCTATGGGGAATGGCATGAGGAAGTTGAGGTTGTGGATCAGGTGAAAGTCTTGTGTGCGGATGGATCTCATTGGGTAGTACATTGTTATTTCATGCAGGCTGTGGCTGGCAAACACTGCGCTTCGGTTTAGTGATGTCGCACCTGTGGCTGATGTTGCACCTGTGGCTGATGTTGCACCTGTGACTGATGTTGTGCTTGCGGCCTGATAGATATTACAAGAAAAAACACTAATGAAACAAATAGTTTTTTAAAAATTTTTTTTTTTTACAAATAGATTTTATAACAAATGTTAGTTGGAGCAAGGGTATGGTTACCTCTATTCTCTTTTAAACGTAATAATAAATTTGCAAAGTGTCTGTTTTAATAAATGAAAACACTAATAACACTCAAATAATTATATAAGACATACACGAGGCGGGTGAGACCTGATGTGATGACCCACCCCTCCCCAATTGGTGTCAACCTCTTAGATGGTGTCACCATGTCAATATGTGCCGTCCGCACAGCCCCCCGCTTTAGGACGCTAGAATCTATTATGCAACATAAGTTCGTAGATTTCATGCACTAAAAAAACTAACTAAAATGGAAGCTTTTAAAGATGGAACAAATATAAATATCTAGATCTAAAATCTAGGTGCCTGTAGTGAAATTAAAAAACGGAAAAAAAATACTTCAAGACTTGGCTTTGTCGTGTTGCCTAATATCTTGCCTATTTTATATTAATTTTAATCGCTCTAGTTTAAGAGCCAAAATTAATTTGATTAAAAAGGCCTATAACATAAAATTCTAAGAACAACAAAAAGTAAAACAGTTTACAAATTACAGACAGTAAAGTACACCTAGAGTCCTAGTTTCTAGACTTAGACTAGAACAAGGGAGGTAAACGAAAACAGCTGTTTTTAATTATGAGATATATTGGGTTACGTCGTCATACCTATTCCCGCCCTTCCCCAATGTGTAAACATGACCTAAATTTAGTAACAGGATTGTCTGCAGTCATACAACTGCAGCGCGTCTGTGCACAACCTAGACTAGGCTATCAATAATAACAAAGAGAAAACACGTTAATGGTGGGTCGCTGACTGTAATTTTAATTAAAGATCGCCACGCAGGTTAGTTGCATCTAAACTTCTAAAGTTATACTTATAGTGTTATAGATCTAGATATATTTAACTGCAATGTGAAAATAAATAATAATAGAATCTATAGGCCTATATATTTAATATATAATATATAGATCCTCTAATAGATCTATATACTAGATATCTATATAACATTGACGGATAACGAGACTCTAGCCTCTAGCTAGATCTAGTCTAGACTAGTGACTAGACTCTACTCTACCACTAGATTTCTAGAAACTCTAGAGATCTAGATTTTAGATCTAGATATCTAATTCTAATATAGATCTAGAATATCTAGATTTAGTTAGATCTAATCTAGATCTAGAGAGAAATCTAGATCTAGATTCTAGTAGGCCTAGGGCCTAGATTCAGATTGGCCTAGATCTAGATAATTAGATCTCTAGATCTAGACCTCTAGTTATTAATATTAAAATATTATTATTAAAAAAAAAAAAGAAATAGGGCCTAAGTCCTAAGTGGTAGGCCTGCATTAGTTTAAAAAGTTAGATATTTAGCAGTAAGGCTACCAGTGTGTCAGGTAGGGCCTACACCTATAAAAACTATAAATAATTAATTCATTAATATGCCTAAATTATCTGCAATATTATTATTAAATAGTTAGATCTCGTGAAATAATATTTGATAATTATCATAATTATGAATTAGGGGTTATTTAGGCCCTTAACGCCATGTTTATATTTAGGGGATAGTGTTGTCAGTACACCTCCCAGCCATTTACTTTCCCAAAGTTTAGTTAAGTCCAGAACATATCTAGTTCGGACCTTAAACAGCATTTGTAGGACTTCTGAAGTACACTTAAATAACATTAGCTTAGGGAAAGTAAAGCCTGTTCTCCAAACTATCCTCTTATATGCTGTGGTCACACAAACAGATTAACTCTACTTCACCGGACAGGGTGGAATTACAATAATTTTTTAGATTTTAACCTTTGGTTCTAAGTAATAATACTTTTAAAAATTCAAATTTTGTATCTATTACAGATGTAAATCCAATGGATTCACTAAGCAGCTTATGTTCCGTGTTAATCCCAAAGAGAACAACTAGTGTAGTGTGCTCAGTGTGTGGGAGGTTACTGGCCACTTGTCAGTGTCTCAACAAGCGTGACCAAGGACTGGGTTGGGAAGATCAGAGTTTGAGCTACAGATATCTAGACTTTTGCTTTGATGGTGAACCTTTACATGGTATGTCAAGTTGTTGTGGCATTTTTTTAAAATGTGGGTCAATAGGTAGAATAATCAATAATAAAGGATGTCTTCAGATTTTAGTACAAAAATTGTGTCTTTCTTGGCTTTTAAAGGTATATTTTAACCTTGTTTTGCTGAATAATAGATATAATATTACATATTGACTGTTTCAATAAAAAGTATTAAAGCATCTCCATACAAATACAATGTCTTGTAACTAGTGAATTCAAACAACAATTGTTTATTTTGCTAGCATTGCCACATGCAAATTTATAATTTTAAAATTTCCTGACAAGAAATTTTTGTAATATAGATTTACATTTTTTTTAATGCAGATTTAAAAATTCCATTTATGAACAGACATATTTATGTAGATATGAATTTTCCATCTATGAAAAGAAATATTTATGTAGATTTAAATTTTCCATCTATGAAAAGAAATATTTATGTAGATTTAAATTTTTCCATCCCCAACAGAGATTGAAGCCGAGCCTGAAGATGATTTGAATCCCTACTGTGAAAAAAGACACCAACACAGCGAGTTTATCCCAGTCAATGAGTTTTCCCTGGACCATCTCCCAGCAGATCTGAGAGACCCCAGGGTTTATGTGTGGCTGAGAAACTGCGCCCCCCTTGTGGTGAGGCTGATCAAGTCTGGCATCAAAGCCACAGGCCGGGCTTGCGTGATGCCATCAGAGATAAAAAAAACCATGCCCTGTGATGACATACACTGTCCATACAGACCTCTTTATGGTAATGTCCATAACACGTACGGTGGTATTGGAATTATAACAAACAAACATGTTATAAGAGATAACAGTGACTCTGCCAGAACAAGAGTTGATTTTTGTTACAATGAAGAGAATGATGCTTTACTCTGGAGTGAGTTAGGATATGTTGTCCATGTTACGAACAAAAAAATGGATTACAGTGTGTTCAGCTGCTATGTACATTCTCAAGATGTAATCTCATTTGTTTACACGTTGGATAGTTTTAGAAATTACAAGTGGCAGCAAATTCCAGAAAAAATTAGAATGGCCTCCAAACAGTACGCCATAATCATCTCTCACCCTCACGGTGCCCCCAAAAAAATCAGCATCGGGAAAGTTGTTGAGAGTGAAATCAAAGACAAAGGCAGCAGAGAGTCGCAGAATGTGGCATTTTTAAATGAAATCTTCAACATTCTGGAGAAGCAGGGCAACACAGGGCTGCAGAGGTTCCAGGCCTACCTGAACACACCGCTGTGCCAAGACATCCCCATCTCCTACAAAATTACCTGGTACACAACAGCCACGTGCATGGGCAGCTCTGGCGCTCCTGTATACATGGGCAACACCGTCACGGAACACGGGCTAGAGATTAACCAGGCTCACACACACAGAGGGAGGGACCGATCTAAAAATTTGAATATTTGCTTCACGTAGCAGCTGGGGATGGGTGACTGGACCACATTGTGTACACTCTCAGCTCAAATAATTGTTGATGTAACTTTAAAACTAAAATTGTGTTCACACTATATTTTAACTTTGTATACAAAGACTTTGATGATAAGCTGTGATAGAACATCTCCACCAGATTTTAATATATTTCTTTTATTTTCATATGATTTGTTCCATAAACCAGAATACACTAACGCATAACAACAAAGCATTCAATAATTCTACATCATGTTAAAGGGTACTGATCTAGAGATTATTATTCTGCCTTGTTATTCATAAAGACCTTCTGACAGCTAATTTAATGTATTTTTACAATAGTTTTCATGTAATGTGTACTTTATTCAGTAGCCTTGATTGCTTGTATGGCTATGTGTTGCCTAAAGAGTTTGAAATAACCATGTGTGTCTAATATTGTTGGGGATTTCACAAATATAAAACAAAAGGAGGTTAGAGGTAGTTAGTCATTTTGTTATAAATCAGGTGGAGTAGTGATATAAAGCAATGTTATATAACACTCTCTTTCAAATTCATTACTCTGATTTGTGTATAATTGTTTACATTTTGAATACTTGGATAAATAGTAACTGATATAAAACGAATTAAAGCAGATGATATAATAAGTAATTTATTTATATAGAAGAGTCATTGATAGAGCTGTAGGCACGACCTGGTATAAATAGTTTAAAGAATAAGTTGAATGACATAACCCTATTAATGTTTCAATAGTGTGTTCATATAAAGTTGCAGTGTTTTTGTTTTCAATTAACTTAATATTAATGTCTGGTTAATGTCAAATTCAGAAACCTGATTTGAAATTAAAACAAGTTTCTGCAAAACTATAAAAAAAACCTTGTCTATTCATTTAAGTTTAGTTAGTAAGTAATTCTAAATCAATCCATATTTATATTGATATGCAAATTTCACACCTGAACAGAGATCAGGTGTGTAGAATTATGTCTCTTCTAATCTAATCAGATGAGTCATTACCTGACCGACTTCTATGATAACACCTAGGCCTAACAGCTTGTTTCTTTAAATAGGTCATATTTAGTGTGTCCCTCCCTCATTGATTCAACATTCAGGTTAATTTTAATGATCTCCAGAGTAGGTTGGACCATGAGAATTCATAGGCTTAAACTGGCGGGCAATCTTCTAGTTAGTTTTTATTGACCTGGATTCCCAGCGCCCGTGTTGGTTGTCAATCGATATGAAACCTGACTCTTTTGTCTAGCAACACGCCCAATGCTGTAACTACAGGTGACAACTGTTCGGTAGTTTGTGAAATCATGCATGTATTCTGGTGCACCGGCAATAGGCCCCGTCAAAAGGGCCCTGACATATTGGCTTCAGACAAATGGGCTCATGACATATTGGTTACATAGCAATGGGTACACTACATAGGCCTAATGACTCCCGACATATTGGCGCCAGATAAATGAATAGTTTGACCACTTTTGACTATTGTCTCTATTAGTATCGTATTGACAGACAGGGACCCCTTTGTCGGGAATCCAAATAACTGAGGGTTTTTTTTTGTCGGGAGCCTATCAGAGTTTCTTCCATGCATCTCTTCGGGGGGGGGGGGGGGCTTAGCCCCCCGAAAATTTTTTACCGCCCCCTGAACGAAATGAAATTTATATAATTTATATAGAAAATATATACTTTTAACAGTGTCCGCCCCCCCCCCCCCCCCGAAGAAAGTCTACCGCCCCCCCGAAAATTTCAACCGCCCCCCCCCCCCCCGGAGAAAAAAGTCTGAAAGAAACACTGGAGCCTATAAGCCGGGGTCCATTTGTCGGGGCCGTTTTGACGCCGCGCGCTGTACTCTACCACGGTGGCCAAATGTTGTGCTGCTACTAGACGTAGATCTAATCAGGCCCACTGGTCAGCAGAGTAAAAGCACGATTTTTAAGACCCAGGAGAATCTGTGTTGACTGCTCTTAAAATCTGTCTCTCTAAAAGACTAATATTCAGTCTTTATTACCACTAAATCTGGTCATTTGTCTGATGGTTAAAGGAATACTGTTTGTTTATAATGTAACAAGAATGTAGGTACTTTTTACCAATGTTCAAAGGGTATTCCCAATGTCCAGCGGGAAGATCGAGTACTATAAATAAAATGATATCAGTATATTATTTAATCTATTACAAGGCGTACTATTAGTAGCTGACGTAATCTAATAAAGCGGATTGAAAAAAAAAATGAACTAGAATCTAGATCTAGTCTGGCAGTCATTAAGCTAAGTAAAACATTTCAAATCGCAGAATTAAAAAAAAAATTGTATCACAATAGGGATACTGGGGTCTATCACTGATGTGGTGAGTAGGTTACGTTTTTTCTAAAGTCCATTCAAATTGATTACTGTCCGTTACCCATATGCCTACACACATCTCTCAAGTCGTTATGACATTTGTGGACACCTCTTGTCAGAGGCAAGACAAACAGCAACTTCAAAGTTCTACATTTCTTACAAACTTGGCATTCTCAGATTAAAAACCACGGTACTGTCTGAAAAGTTCAAGAATTTAAAACGTCAACTATCACCCATTCAGTTGACGGAAGTGTGACAGTTTGGGGTGATCAAGTGAGGTAGCGACACATACAAAATGCCGGGGGCTTCACCTGTCTCCGTAAACCCACCCCTCTACAGCCAGGTGAGGGGGGGGGGGGACAGTTTTTAACTGAAATAATCGACCAATGTAACAACATGGACCTATACCGGCCTGAAAACATCAACATAAACTATCAATGGTGAGGCAAGGCTCATAGGTCTACAGTAGATCTAAAGTCTAAAGGGTGATTAAAGTGGGTCATACGTGGTTATCTCTATTTCATCTCCATTTTCGTATAAATTACAGTTTCATTTCTTATTCTTTGCTCTCAATACTTTTCGCGGGTCATGGCCCTTATCCTCATCTCGATACATTTGGTTTCATTTAGGCCTGCACCAATATCAGTCAGGCCTCATCCACTCCACCTAACAAAGTAATTAGCTTAGCTTAACTGCTCTAGAAATAACAAGGCACATGAGTTGCACACTTGTGTTGTGGTAAATAAACACTTGATGTACTTCAGAGAACGCCAGAGCGAGGAGGCGGAAGTATAGAGAGGAGGGAGGGACGGAGGGGAGTGTTAGATAAAAATAGCCTCACGCAATCAACAAACCACACAGCGATGACATCACGATACACGGGTGACCTTAGAGAAAAGGAAGACGACTAGGCATGCGTGTGCAGCCAAGCGTAGAGAAACGAATAATACACGAGGATGGTGTAACAACTGAAACTACAGCTTTTTTATAAGGCACTTCCTTCACCTAATCATAATACAATTTGAACGTTGGTGATTTTGAAAATATTAGTATCACATCCTTAGAGTTAGAGAGCTAAAAAATTCACCCGCAACGATAAGTTATGACTGAGTTCAATATAAGAATGTGCTAACCACAAGATGCAGTTATTTAGCAAAGGCCCTGTTATTACCGACCTACAAAATTGCTCTACACCTACACCAACATCATACTGCATATAACCAATATAACGACATTTTCCACATTCACACACATTTCATAGAATTTTTGTCCAATCGTTTAAAATAGCTGTTGGGTCTGTTAGGTTTCGTTTTCTTACTAGGTAGATTTATATCGTAGGCCGCGAGAAATCCAGCATAGTTGGATAAAGTGTGTAGTGTTGTGTTGGATAGTGTGTAGTTTTGTATTGGATAAAGTGTGTAGTGTTGTGTTGGATAAAGTGTGTAGTTTGGTATTGGATAAAGTGTGTAGTGTTATGTTTGATAAAGTGTAGAGTTTTGGCTACTGTTTTGGCTGTGTTATACAGGTGGTGTGTAATCCACAAGAACAAGGTGTGTTGTGTGTTGCACCACAAGTTTCTTGTTAGGCCTATGTACAAAGAGTGCTGTGTTGAACACGGTGTGTTGCGTGTTACACAACATGCTTCTTGTAAAGTAGGCATACAAAGGGTGCTATGGGGAACAAGGTATGTGTGTGTGTGTGTGGCTGTATGTTGTACAAGGTGTGTTGTGTGAAATCAATATGTACGGCTATGCATGAGCGCTTAAATATTGCCTTCCAATTTTTTGCATAAGTGCTTTAGGGCTACATGCTTTAAACGTATCATATTTTGTCATTGGCAGCACAATATATTTCAAAAGAAAAAAAGTATAAAGGTCAGTGCATATATGAAGGGAGGTAAACAACCTCCCTGAGACAAGACAGTTACATTTGAATAGACTTCAAGGGGCTTAACCAACACCTGTGCCGACAGGAGTCTACAGCATATACAGACAATTCACGTTTATAAAAATAAATGAATAGGCTACAAAATATAAAAATTACGAATCTTAAACAGGGGTCAGATTGGTCGAGTCGGTAAAGTGCATGGTTGCTAATGAGGCTCGATAGCTGGGGACAGCAACTCTTCTAGGAGAGACAACTCCAAAATTAAACAACTGCTGCCTTGTTGTTTGTTCTTGGACAAAGGCTATGGAAGTAAATCTAAAAAGAAAAGCAGGCTGAAATCGGAGTCAACGGCCAATATGGTGCATAACCAGTTGACACGTACGCTTAATTGTGTTGGAGGGAATCCGTTCCAACATTAAAATTAAGAACAAAGAAGTAGAAACAATAATGGTTACATACATGTTAAATTAAAAGTAACAATTATGAAACAATATTACATGCATACAACAATCACTGGTTCATAACAAGCCTTAAGTAAAACAATAATGTGTCAACTACTACCATATTCAGATTACTAATGTTAAGGGTAGTTGTTACCCAAAAAGAAGCTTAGTTGAGGACTGTTGAGCAATAAAAAAAAACAGCAGTGAACACTTTTAAAATTTGCTATCATGCCATCAAGCAGTTTGCTTTTGGTAAACACTTTTAAATAGCAATTAGAAATACAATTAGAAATGAGAAAGTTTCTTCTCTTCAATCCCAGCCATGAGAAAAAAGTTTGCTGTACAAGACAAAATGAAGACATATTCCCCAAGGTTATGTCCCTTATAAGATTGGCAAAAGGAAAATCCATCATACAGTGTGACTAGGATATCAGCTCAGTGTCAAGTTGACCCAAGATCACACAATGTTGGTAGGTGAAGTTTGTTTGATTTTAAAAAAAATATTCAAAACTGATTCGATCATCCTACCTTCAAGACTGCTCAGTAAAAATTAAACACCTGCATTATTTAAAAAGGCTACCATATTTTTGCTATACTAGCTCAACAAGATATCAATGTGAGTATTATATGTGGTCAGGTGCCAGCCAAAGTTGCTCATACAACTTTATGCTGGGCAAGATTTGTGGGACTTCTGTTATACTCAGTCCTCTCATCTCTAGTGATTTGAGAAACAGCTTCTGTATCTTTGCTCTATACAGCTTAGACTTGGAAGTTTTTTCAGAATAATCTTGGTTAAAAATATATTAAGATAAATTTCATTGCACTTAGTGGCCAGATAATTTTTTAAGTAGATCCACACTGTCTGTATTCAGTAAAAATTGTGCCTATGTGTGGTTAAAGTAAACCTGTATTTTTACATCAGACAAAGATTTTACAAGGTAAAAGCCTAGTACAACTGTGGCAGAAAATGTACTGTGGCCAGTCTCAGTCTGGAACTTGTAGCCAATGTCAGCACATGAGGATCATCTGCTGGTGCCACACTCCGAGCCTCTGCTGGAGGTCAGAGCAGGTGGAGTACAGGTACCTCAGGTTCTGTCAGGTCAAGGACCTTCTTGAAGGTGAGGACATTAGTTTGTTTTTGGTCCTGTTTTATCAGGACAATACATTTAGAGGCTTAGGAGATCCAATTTGTTTGGATTCTCAGATCAAGAATCTTTTTGAAGGTTTGGACATTTAGTTTGTATTTGGTTCTGTCAAAAGATAGAACTTTAAGATAGAGTCAGATAATCATGATGAGTCAGATAGGGCAGAAATTTCACCTTAGTTTTGTTTAGTATACATCACATTTTTAAAGTTTTAATGTATGCATTTCTTACCCCCATATTTTTTAAAGTTTTCATGTATGCATGTCATACTTCCATAATTTTCAAGTTTTCACATTTGTATTTCTTTGACAACTCACATGGAACCTTGTATTTTGTGTTTGTTTAGATTTTATTTATGGGATGGAGTTCATGGACACAGTAGATGGTGACCAGAGCCTGGAATGCTGCCCCAAGAAACATCGGCACCATGAGTTTGTAGACGTGAAGAAACTGACCCTTGCCCACCTGCCCCATGACCTTAGGCATGCGAGCGTACTTGTCTGGTTGAAGTACTGCGCACTTCTCGTTGTTAAACTTAAAAGAGTCACCAGCAATGGGAAAGCTACTGGCCGTGTGTGTTTTGTTGTGAGGGAGCGCGGGATTGTGAAAACATGCAGCAGCAACAAGTGTCACATTGAGGATCCACATGAGGTGTATGGCGGCATCAGCATCATCACCAACATGCATGTCGTCAAGAATGACTTTGATGCATCTCGAACAACTGTAGAGTTTTTCTATGACGACAAAGAAAGCCCTCCCCATACAGAACAAGGAAGTAGCATCACACTGACTAAACGAGAGATGGACTATGGTGTGTTTAGTTGTTACGTGCATAACAAAGATCTAGTTGGTAAACTCATGTTAGTTGATGAAATAAAACACTACGCCTGGCTGCAAATTCCTGCGGAGTTGAGAAAAATTTCTAAAGATTATGCTATCATTATTTCTCACCCCCACGGGGAGAGCAAAAAATTCAGCTTCGGGAAAATTCTGGATAGAGAAATCTTGTGGAACAGTGAGCAGCTTGAAAACAACAGAGTGCTGCAAAATATGTTCAACACTTTAGAGACCTTACAGGAACCAGTCCTGACCTGGTTCTCTGTGTTTATCCAGGAGTTCATCATGTCACGAGAGATCAAATTACCTCATAAAAGGACCAGGTACGACACCGCCACCTGTAAGGGAAGTTCAGGCGCACCTGTCTATATGGGGAGTGTTGTGGAGGAAAATGGACGAGAGATAAATCTACCACACACACATAGGGGTGTGGATAGAGAAGTCTTTAACATTAGTTTCACATGATGTGTATAGGTCTTTAACATTAGACATAATGTGGTTACAGAGGTCTCTAACATTGGTTTCACATGATGTGGATAGAAAGGTCTTTAACATTTGTTTTACATGATGTGGATAGAAAGGTCTTTAACATTTGTTTTACAAGATGTGGATAGAAAGGTCTTTAACATTAGTTTCACATGATGTGGATAGGTCTTTAACATTAGACATGGTGTGGTTACAGAGGTCTTTAACATTGGTTTCACATGATGTGGATAGAAAGGTCTTTAACTTTTGTTTTACAAGATGTGGATAGAAAGGTCTTTAACATTTGTTTTACAAGATGTGGATAGAAAGGTCTTTAACATTAGTTTCACATGATGTGGATAGGTCTTTAACATTAGACATAATGTGGTTACAGAAGTTTTTAACATTGGTTTCACATGATGTGTATAGGTCTTTAACATTAGACATAATGTGGTTACAGAGGTCTTTAACATTGGTTTCACATGATGTGGATAGAAAGGTCTTTAACATTAGTTTCACATGATGATGGTAGAGAGATCTTTAAATGTTTGAAAATGTAACAAATACCAGCCAACCAGAGTACTGTAATGGTCACATGGCCTGCTCATGTGACCAATACCATCCAACCAGAGTGCTGTAATGGTCACATAGCATGGTCATGTGATCAATACAAACCAACCAGAGTTTTGTAATGGTCACATGGCATGGTAACGATAAATAACTAAAACCCACCTATTACTTCATATACCATTATATAACATTTCCTCAGACCATCGCTCCTCATATTATTTTACATTTCTAGGACCCCCCCCCCCCCCATCCCTACACAAACCACAATATAACTATTAGAAGTAAGTTAAGGAATGGCATTATTTTTTACTAAGTTGATTGTTATATCTTTGTTAGCTGTAAACCATCACATTGTGTCAAAAGTAAAAATGCACAAGTCATTTGTGTTAACTCTTTCATCTAACCTACTAAAACTGCAGATATTTTGTGAATATAAGAATAAAGAAAAAAGTCAATGTTATAGGCCTTTACCATTGTGTTATATGTTTTACATAACACAATATTCCAAAACAGTAAATTCGTTAAAAGTTTCTTGTAATTTAGTAGGCAAAGTCAATGGAGAAATTTATTAAGGGTATATATGAAATTAGAATAGTAATTTAACTGAGATGTCAAAATTTAGCCCAAAACATAGGGCTACAATTTTGATTTGTGGGAATTTATATATTGTAATGTGACACAAATTGTGTTGATGAGTATCTTTGGTGTATGATACTAAGTTACCTATCCACTTAACCATACAGAGAAGTGCTTTAGTTTCCCATACCCAGTAGGGTATAGGTTTACCATACCAAATAGGGTAAACAAAAACATGGCAACAAAGAGTATAAAGGCTATGAATGTATTTATGTTTTTATCTATGTCAAGATTTTGTACAGCTAATTTCAATGAAAATTATTTTTGAAATTTAAAACAGTCTTTTCTCATGCTTCTAAAATAAAATTCTAATTCACTAAAAATGTATTTAAAATTGTATGTCTTATTTACACAACCAAGTACACCATACATACTGTTACAACAACATACAATGAAGTCGAAACTAAGAATTTAAATAATTAACTTCACTTCTAACCAATTTTATAGTGAACGTAATTTGGTCTACATTTGTCCTTATACATGGACTAACTGGTTTATCCAGCTGGTACTTTTTTCTATGCTGACCTGTCAACATACATACATGCAGCTGCTAACAGGTGAGTGGGGAACATACAGCATAAGACCTGATATGCAACACACATCTATTAAATATCACCGTACCGATCACCTGTGTTTTATAAACTGATTTTAAAGTAGGCCTATACGATGAAATAATCCCTATTGAGGTTTTACACCAGTATACATTAACTAATGGAGTCTGGTTAGTTTTACCCTGAGAAGTCACCCATTTCACCAGTACAAATTAAGTACTCTCTTTAAATTATTAAAAAACAATGTACTTACCCCAGTAGGCTGTCCTTTGTTTAGGTCAAGAGGCTTATCAGTAACTAGGTCATTGACAAGTGGCAAAAGGGACGAGCCTGTTAGCCTAACTTCTTGACCCTCCAGCTTGTAAGACGGATACTTGATACTAAACCAGTCCAGAACAGTGGGGACAATGTCCAGTAAACTGATCAGCTCTTTGTTTACCTGGTGTAACAAATCAAGTTTTTTCTTGATTAAAGATAGTATGGGAGACAACTCTGACATAATTCAAACATTTTTGCTTCTATAAAATGTCTCTAAAATCATTGAGCTTAAGTATTTGTACAAATATTTTACAAGATGAAAGATGAAAATAAAGCAGATAGATTCATCTGTCTACTTTTTAAAAGTAATTTAATATGTACTAGATGAATAATTTCACTTCTGGTAACTACTTGTTATAAATGAAAAAAATCTAATAACAGTTTTTAATGGAAATTTCAGGAGAAAACATTATCAGAAAGGAACAAAACATACTGTAATGTAAACAACATAAACAAAAAGAAATTAAACCAATTATTATAGCCACAGCCCATCTTTAAAAGAGAGAAAGAAGCCACCACTTAAATAAACCAAGATGCTAAAGAAAGATAACAAATACAAATATTTCAAGCAGAAGTAAAGTGGTGATGGGGATGATATGAGACACTAACCATTTGAGAGCAAATTTCTGAGGCTTTTGATGTGACTATGAAAGTAATCCACAAAAACATTTTAAAACCATCTTCCTATGATCAACTTGAGAATATAAATGTACTCTTACACTTCCCCATTTGGTTCTCCCCACTGGTGATGACACTAAAAATGGCTCGGCCATTCCTGATGTATACAAGTTGGTGCGTCCACTTGGAAATGAGATGCCATTATCCGAGGTGAATAAAATCAGAGTATCATCTAAATGGCCAGCTTTCTCCAACTCTTTCATAATAAGTTGAATACCTATACACAAAAAACAAAAAACTAATTAAGTGCATAATTTAAATTAATATCCTAAGTCTGGATTAAAAAAAAAACAACCTAGACTAAAGTATAGAAGAAGAAATACTTCAAAAGATAGCCAGCAATGTCAATTGTAACATACATTATTATGAGTGCTACAAGTCACGTACCTTGATCCATGCGGCTGATAGTTGTGTACTGCGCAGCAATATCCTCCCGCGCAGCTGGTGTATCTGGCACAAAATAGGGCACGATGACCTCGTCAGGGCTGTAATGTGTTGGGACCCAGTCGGGGATTATGCCCATACCTGGGTCACCGTTCCCAAATTTTTCACAAAATTCTCCGAACTCTGGGTTCGTGCTTCCACATCGATGAGGGTCATGGAACGCAACATACAGGAAAAATGGTTGGCTGTTGGGGAACAAGATGAGGGTCATGGAACGCAACATACAGGAAAAATGGTTGGCTGTTGGGGAACAAGATGAGGGTCATGGAACGCAACATACAGGAAAAATGGTTGGCTGTAGGGGAACAAGATAAGGGTCATGGAACGCAACATACAGGAAAAATGGTTGGCTGTAGGGTAACAAGATAAGGGTCATGGAACGCAACATACAGGAAAAATGGTTGGCTGTTGGGGAACAAGATGAGGGTCATGGAACGCAACATACAGGAAAAATGGTTGGCTGTAGGGGAACAAGATGAGGGTCATGGAACGCAACATACAGGAAAAATGGTTGGCTGTTGGGGAACAAGATGAGGGTCATGGAACGCAACATACAGGAAAAATGGTTGGCTGTAGGGGAACAAGATGAGGGTCATGGAATGCAACATACAGGAAAAATGGTTGGCTGTTGGGGAACAAGATGAGGGTCATGGAACGCAACATACAGGAAAAATTGTTGGCTGTAAGGGAACTAGTTTTAAAAACTTTAACTGCTGGTAAAAATACAGAAACAATAAAACAAATTTTCTTAATTAAATAAAATAATTTGATTTTAAATTAAATTAAACTAAAATTAAGATTAACAACATGTTACAAAGAGTTGAATTATATGAAATAATATTTAAAAAAATTAATTACTCTTCTTTAGTTTGGCTAAAAAATTCTGACACTTTTTCTTTCATGAAGGTGATGTTGCGACCTGCCTGATTAATGGAGACTTGCTCTTCAGTTACAGCAAAGTCAAATGGGTAGACATTTTCAGGCCCAACATGTTTTTTACCAACAATCCCTGTTTAAGATGCAGAATGCTGCATTCAATTATAAATTATCTACACATTTTACAAACAACAACATACAGATACAATTAATCTACACATTTTTTAAAAACACTGGCAGTGTAGCATAATGAATCCACACATTTTAAAAAACAATTTTTATTAAATTGAAAAAAAACAACAACTGAATTATACTTTTTTAAAAACTTTACCGTAACAAATTTAATACCTGTTCTAACTCCAGCTTGCTTAAGGAGGAGTGGAAGACTTTTCAGCCCATCGAAGGAGTTGAAATTGTGCACTGTGTTGTGTAATCCATACATGCCATTTTGATGTTGGGGCAGGCCTGATAGAATGGCTGATCTAAATGGTAAAACAAGGGTATTTCATTTTGGTTCATCACAGTTTTTTAAGGTTTAAATTTTTTACAAAAGCTGGTAGGGCAAGACTGTAATATATAATACATGGGGTACTAATGGATGTTTTTCCAGGGGCAATAACTCCCCTTCCAGGAGTAATAATCAAACTTCCAAGGGTAATAACCCTTCTCATAGGGGTAATGACCCTCTTGACCCACCATTTGGGCAATTATGATTTCATTTACATTTTCTGCTTTTAGGGTCAGAAGTACTCTCAAGGCTAGGTTGAAAGCTTGCTCAGCAAATGTAGCAAAAAAAGGCTCTTTTATACCTCACAAATTAAAAGACAAAGTATTTCCTTGCGGGTACACAAGGTATTTCCTTGCTAATTGTTCCTGTAGGTACACATAGTCAGCACAACTCACCTGCTTGGGGAGCAGCTGCTGACTGAAGTGAAAGCATTTGTGAAGACAACACTCTGTTTTGCCAGGGCATTCAGCCCTGGAGTTTTACACACACTGTTGTTGTACACCTCAGTCTCAAACCCAGCATCATCACCTACAGGAGCAGCACAAGAAAAAAATTTAAACTCTCAAACCAATGTTCCCTCTAAGGGGGAAAAGCTAATGTGCAAAATGTATTTTATGGGCGCAGTGTTGTAAAAGTCTTGTATGATGATATATTTATTTTACAAAATCACTGTGCAGCAGCTCAAAACTGCTGCGCGGCCACACAACCGCGCAGCATAGAGGGAACATTGATCATCACCTACAGGAGCAGGTCAAGAAAATAATTAAACTCTCAAACCCAGAATCATCACCTACAGGAGCAGGTCAAGAAAATAATTAAACTCTCAAACCCAGAATCATCACCTACAGGAGCAGCACAAGAAAAAAAATTAAACTCTCAAACCCAGCATCATCACCTACAGGAGCAGCACAAGGAAAAAATTAAACTCTCAAACCCAGCATCATCACCTACAGGAGCAGCACAAGAATAAAATTAAACTCTCAAACCCAGCATCATCACCTACAGGAGCAGCACAAGAAAAAATTTAAACTCTCAAACCCAGCATCATCACCTACAGGAGCAGCACAAGAAAAAACTTAAACTCTCAAACCCAGCATCATCACCTACAGGAGCAGCACAAGAAAAAAATTAAACTCTCAAACCCAGCATCATCACCTACAGGAGCAGCAAAAGAAAAAATTTAAACTCTCAAATCCAGCATCATCACCTACAGGAGCAGCACAAGAAAAAAATTAAACTCTCAAACCCAGCATCATCACCTACAGAAGCAGCAAAAGAAAAAATTTAAACTCTCAAACCCAGCATCATCGCCTACAGGAGCAGCAAAAGAAAAAATTTAAACTCTCAGACCCAGCATCATCACCTACAGGAGCAGCACAAGAAAAAAATTAAACTCTCAAACCCAGCATCATTACCTACAGGAAAAAAATTAAAGGTTACATATTCGTGTTGATCTATTTTTAAAGCATACTAGGTCAATTTTAAATTGTTTGATTTTGTTTTTTGCTCAAATTTAGAGGGAAAATTAAGCTTTGTAGTATAGAGCAGTATCCAAGCAAATGTTTGTAACACACTTACCTACAAAAAGTAAAACATTTCTGATTTTATTTTCAGCATTTTTTGCAGTTGTGATCAAATATAAATTCATGAATATAGTTAGAATGTAGAGGCATCTTCTATCCATTTATATTTATTATCAATATGTGTAAATATCACCTTCATGTGTCTGTGAAAAATATAATAATAAAAACAATAATACATACTACAAATGGACATGTATTTACATAGGATTTAACTTTTCATTATGAAGCTCCAAGCAGAAAGTTTCCTGTAACTTTACTGATGTTAAATTTTGGCTAGGATTATAATTCATTAGATTTAGACTGCGTGTGTGTGTGTGGGGGGGGGGGGGGTTAAATCTATGAGTAAGACTCATTTTATCAATACTTTTAATTATATTTTTATGAAATAAAAATCATTTTGAAATGGTCAACGTCCTTAAATTAGTAATCTAGACCAGAGGCGTAGCGATGGGTGGCGGGGGTGCGGACCGCACCAGGTGACACCATTTAGGGGGTGACACCAAGGCAAAAATTCGCAAAATATATAGAGAAAAACTTGAGGGGGGGGGGGGGGGGGTTGCAAATCGAAAACTTGAGGGGGGGGAGGGGTGCAAATCGAAAGTTTGAGGGGGGGTGCAAATCGAAAACTTGAGGGGGGGGGGGGGAGGTGCAAATAGAAAGTTTGAGGGGGGTGCAAGTTTGAGGGGGGTCCCTACGCCTCTGGGGGGGGGGGGTGACACCATTAAGTGCCGCACCGGGTGACACCCGACCTCGCTACGCCACTGATCTAGACTAGGCCTGAGTAAAGTGAGGTCAGGAGTTTAAGACTTAAGACCAGTGACTGAGCTTGCACTGGTTTGCAGCTTACTGAGCTTAAGTTACTAGATCTAGTAGCATTACTATAGATTCTAGACATAGTTAGTTAGAGGCTTAGGTCGGCTTTTTACTTTTTTAAACATTTTTTTAGGACAATCATCCGATGTCACAGTGAGTATTACAGTATTACTAATAATACTCGCCATTAGACACTGTATTATTATAATAATATAATTATTAGATCAGTGAGTACGCAGCTAATCCTCTAATCCTAGCTTACTAGATCTAGATAGATTTTTACTAGACTAGAATCTCTCAGAGATTCTCTTGTACATCTAGAATCTCTAGACTAGACTCTACTCCTAGACTCTAGTAGATAGTAGATCTCTAGATCTAGATCTAGAGTATTCTAGAGTCTAGTAAGTAAAGTATAAGTAATAATATTAATTAAATTATTATTAAATTAATATTATTACTATTAGGCCTACTAGTATTATAATTCATTAATTATAATTATATATTATTTTAATATATATTATTAATAATACTAGGCCTATAAACAATTAAGTAAGAGTAATAGTAACAGAGTAAGAGATAGAAAATCTAGGTGTACATTTCACGGAATCTTAAAAATAAATTGTAGATTCTAGATCTAGATCTAGATCTAGAATCTAGATTCTATCTAGATCTAGAAGAATCTAGATTCTAGTTTTAATTAAAAGTTACTCTGAATAAAAAGATCTATGTTTACAAGGGGAAATAGTAGCCAGGTCATGTGATAGATTTACCACCAGTCATGTGATTTTTATATATAAATGTAAACATTCGGGAACTCAGCTGTGTAGTGACTGATGTAGGCTACAGTGTTAGATTTAACTCTTAAGTTAATTCTAAATCTAGATCTAGATCTAGATCTCTATATCTAGACTAGATTTAGATCTATAGAGAATTATATAGGCCTAGATCTAGGACTTATCTCGGTAAAATCTTAGTAAATTCGGCCAAAACTAGATCTAGACTAGATTCTAAAATCTAGTTGTAGGCTGGAGTGGAGGGAGAGAGTGTTGTTCTCACAAGATCTATTCTAGAATTCTAGATCTCTAGATTCTAGATCTAAAATATAATTATAAAATCTAAAGTATTCTAAAGTAATCTAAAGTTACAAGTAAAAGGCAGTTATGCCCGTCAAGTGTTAAATTAAGGAGTAACCATAATCATAGGAGTTTTTATTTATTTTTAGTTTTTAGGTAGGCGGTGGGGGTAGATCTACTGATATCATATGTAATTATGTATTTCTATTATGTGGCAATCTGGGTAAAAGTTGTTATAAAAAGCATATCACTCACCTACACATTTTAAAGACAGTTTACCCACTAACCACTCACTACATAGACCTATTGCTTATTATGAATATATAGAATCTAGATCTAGGCGTTTTTCTCTGAATTTACAGCAAATATTTAATATATTATTATATAGCATTTAGACAAGGGCAGACAGGTATACTGACCATTGACATCAGCTGAGAATGGCAAAGGAATAACAGTTGAGATTTACTAGGGTAGCAGGTAACATGTCCAGTTTTGTTGGCCACAATAGAAAGTATGGTGCCACTGAAGAATCAGAACGGCTTATTTCTCATGGAACCGATTCTGATGAAGAAGCTAATGCAGTGAGTACTCATTAAAAATAATTACACCTGATTTTATGTTCTTTTTTTATCTTTGTAATTTATTTACTCATATCAGTGACTGACCATTCTAATGGAACCAATAAAATTTAATTTTTAATTTAAGTACTTCCCCTTGAAGCATACATTGTTTACTCCCAAAAATAATTCACTGTTTATTAAAAAGAGTTTATAGCCTTGTTCCAGAAGCAATAGAAACTAAAAAATAATCAACACAATTCTGACAGACATGTTAACGATTTATCCCACTAATAATCTAAAAGAACCAATCAGTGATTGTTTTTTCAAATAACGTAGGCCTATAAGAAGCTATAAGAAGACTGGCACAAATAACACAACATTACAAAGGTTACATTACAAAATAGCAATCATAGGCATGCAATCAGGCTAGCACCATGAAAACCCTTACACAGTGTTTACATTTGTGACATGTATTCTATAATTGTCTAAAATTTTCCATGTGGAATGTGTATTTTTACTTGTTGCAAGTTTTTTCCCTTGACATATATTTTATAGAGACTACAAGTGTAAACATGGTGTTAGCATAATAGAAAAATGTCCTGGTGAATACTGGTGATAGTTCTTTGATTGTTTATAGTCAGTAATACCAGCAACATTAAGTAGCTAAGGATGGTATGGAGAAATGTCTAGATCTAGATTTAATTTATTAAATGTTTAAGTTCAGGAAGTTGTGGTTTTCAAATTAATAAAAATTAAAAACAATTTATCAAAAGTGATGTGTGTAGCAGATAGCTTATTATTTAATATTTAAAAAAATAAAACAGAGCCACAAGGTTCATTCTCTCAGTGACAGTAATAATTTAATACATTTTTTGTAAACAAACAAATCTATTATATACATAATTATTATATAAATAAGTAATAAGTATTATAAAAAAATCAATAGTAATTATTTAACTGTTTTTCAGTATGATTGGAAACAGTTCAATGCTAGCCACTTTCCATTTATTTTTTTTTAATTCAATGAAACTAAGGGAAACAACTTAACTTTATTCTAATACGTTGTTAAATATAGAGAAATCCAGAAGATCTAATAATAAAACAAAATTTTTCTTTTTAAAATTATATTCTGAAAAATATTATTAAAACCTTTTTACAAAATTTTGTCTAATATTTACAGTTAATAAATTTAAGAGTTATCGTTCAATTGTAGAAAATTAAATTGAAAACTAATATTTGTTTAACATTATAAAGTTGTATAGAAATGAAAGTTCAGATTATCAATTTCTTATGGTGCTTGATGAGTTTCGATCCCTCCCACTAAAAACAAGTAATTAAAAAAAGTCTAGTGACAATTTTAGCGCAATTTCCTTACGTTGTCTAAAAATTGCTCGGTCGTAGCGTAAATCAACAGCAGGGTTAGTAAAACCATTGGTTAGTTATTAAAACGTTTTTTATTAATTTTTTTTTCAGTATTTTACATGTTTTATTTACAATAGAGTAACATGACTAAAAACCATTGCGCGCCTAGCTACCGAGCGTGATGTCGCAGATATTGAACGTGATGGCGCAGCTATAAAACGTGATGACGCGTGTGGTGTGGTTGCATAAAATGCCTACTAATTCGGTCCAAATTTTAATTAATTCAAAAAATTTTTTGTGACCAAACGAAAGGATATTTTTGAAAACTTTCTTCGGCAATATTGTTCTAAATTATAGCAGGAATCGATTGTTGCATGTTTCAAGTCGCTAAGTGGTCTGGTTGCCGAGATATGGGCCAAAAACTGCATTTTTCCGAGGTTTTTTGGCTTTTCCGGGAAATCCATGAAAGAAACCCGGAATTTTTATGGCCTATGTTCATCCTCGTAACTTGCTTAACATAATTGTTTTTGTAACTAGTCATCGATATTGCTTCGTTGAGGAGGAGATACGACTTAAAGCTGCGGACACACATCCATACATTCATCCATCCATTCCCAGAAATGACGAGTTAATAAACGCAATTCTCCAGAATGGAAATTGCGCTAAAAATTAAGAACGAAAAAGAAGAAATGGTGCTTGAAAATAGGCAAATTATTTTAGCAAGGAAGCAATATGATTATATTATCAGCTTGGTTGACTTAACAATGCCATGTAACAATCACGCGACCAGAGTTTCTTCTTCGCCCCCCCCCCCCCGAACGAAAAAGAATTTATATAGAAACCATACTTTTACCAGTGTCCCCCCCCTCTCCCGGAGAAAAAAGTCTGGAAGAAACACTGCATGCGACTAAATAGGCGTATACTATAACATCTAAGATTGTTACAAGATATAGATGCATATTTACTTATTTTAGTACATTTAGTTCGTGTTGAATCGCCTTAAATATGTAATTGATATTCCTTTTGTAAATGGTAGTCTAGGAATTCCAACATTGCCATTATTGCACCCGCCACCCCCACCCCCCCTGGCTCTTTGATCCACAAAGCGGGCGCCCTTACAACCAGCCCCTATCTTTCCACGTCTGAACTTCATCGCACCTGGTTCATGAATAATTGGTTTGTGATGTCAGTTTATTCTTATAGAGCACATGATCTTAAGTACATGATGTTAATTCCTTTAAGAACAAGAATGTTACGTAACACTGGATGTTGATATTTTAAAAATTTGAAATTTAAAACCCAACTTATGGTCATCATCCGTTAAGTTCAGTGAACCATGACTAAACATGGCGATTCCATCTTCTGGTAGTCATGGTGTTAATGAAGCGTCTTAAATCTCGCCTGGCATCGTTAGTGCACAGTTATCTACCATTTTAGCCTCCTCCCCCCCCCCCCCTCCAACCACAGCAAATTACTGTTGACCTTTTCATTGGCGATTAGCTTTACCGTTTGCAGTGGATGCATACAGTTTTTACTGCCTGTTATTGTTGAAAAATAAAGTTTTTATTATTATTATTATTTAAGTACGGAATCGATACAAAGATAAATCAGAACTTCACGGTCATAGGGCTTAAGTTTGTACTCACTGAAGATGTAAAACTTTACGTAAGTAGAGTGGGACTACGTGATTGGGAGGCGTGGGGTGTCTCGCCATATCGGAGTCTCTAATAGATTGATTGATATAGTTACTGTTATCAGTTTTTTTAAAAATTCATCTACGGAAGGCAGCTAAACCTAAACATTTGTAAAAAAAAAACGCACTGGGGAAAATGTTAAGGTAAGCGGTATTTGGAAATCAATTCTACTCGCGAACATGATCACAATATCGTTGGTTCATCCGCTCCACTTAATTACCAGAAGAAGATGAACCGTATCACGCTTCGTTGAATGCTGACGGTACTTACATTTCTCTCAACCAGATCTAAGCCCTGACATTTTGGGCATAGCTGACTCATGTACCGCCAGAGACCATCAGGCCTCAGTCATGTGAGTTAATGAAGTCATCCAGCAGAAAGTTCCAATATGTGATCCAACTTTTTACTCGGGTCACGGGATCGAAGTCTTGTAGACAGGGGCGTCACTAGAGGGTGTGGGTGGTGCGGCCCACCCCGGGCGATGCCACCACCCTGGGGTGACACCAAATTAAGTAAAGCTCTGTCTTTATGACGTCTATAAACGAAACAGTTCAGTGTTATTTTGTACTTCCCGTTTGGAATGTGATGCATAAAAGCCTTTAAATAAAGACAATTTTTTTTTGTAAGCGGTGGGCTTATTTTTCTGAAAATGGTTGATGGAGGGGGGGGGGCAGGTGGGCTGATGTCGAGCGAGATTTATGTCCAGATTCTAAATAGATTTGAGATTTTACTTTGAGTTTTAAAAATATAGTTAATGATAACAAAAGCCGAGACAGACAGTTTAAAAAAACAACAACAGCTTCCTTTAAAGAAGAGCATCCGTTTTCAATGAACTCCGAATAACAAAACCAGCTGCTCGCCGAACAACGGATCGATAAATCACACACAAAAACGTCGCGCTGTGATTGCCATGTGTTCATGCGTGGTGGAGCAGCGATAGCCTTATCCCGTCATTCAATGTACCGACATGGACCCAGGAGTCAAGCTGTTGGTGAGCACTTACTTCTTTCTTAATGTCGGCTATATATATATATATATATATATATATATATATATATATATATATATATATATATATGTATATATATGTATATATATATACATATATATACATATATGTATGTATATATATATATGTATGTATATATATATGTATATATATATATATATATATATATATATATATATATATATATATATATATATATATATATATATATATATATAGGCCTATATATAATCAAAACGGCTGGTGGTTGTAATGGAACAATTAAAAAAAGCTCTAACAAATATTTAATTATCGCGCATTGCGATTTTTTAAATACTTTTTATTAGAAAACAACTCCATTCAGCTTTTAACTATTAAAACTAGCATTACTTTTAAAAAAAAATAATTTAAATAACAGCTATGATGTCCTTTTTTGACAAGGTTATAAACAGAAAGTAAAACTATGTGATTGATTTGTCCACGTCCTCGCATTGTGTACAAATAATATTTAGTTGATTTTGTCCACGTTCGTCCACTGACTGTGTACTCACAAACACGGTTCTCGCCCCCCCCCCCTCCCTTTCGGGTGACCTGGCATATATCTGCTTAAGACAACCAGCTGTTAGGGCTGCTGTTATTGACCTCCGCACGTATGATACAATCTTGTCAAAATTGAACCACTACCTGCTTCATAAATGTTCCTTTATTATCAATTAAATAGCAAATTAAAATTTATCTTATTGAACGGTACAGTTTACGGCCAATATCTAGCACATAGATCAAAAACATTGTTTGGATGAACTATAAAGTTTACGGCCTGTATCTAGCACATAGAACATTGTATGAATGAACTAAAAAACATACGGCCACTATCTTAAGGTAGACACCAACGAATCTTAAGGTAGACACCAACGAATCTTAAGCCAACGAATCTTAAGCCAACGAATCTTAAGGTAGACACCAACGAATCTTAAGGTAGACACCAACGAATCTTAAGGTAGACACCAACGAATCTTAAGGTAGACACCAACGAATCTTAAGGTAGACACCAACGAATCTTAAGGTAGACACCAACGAATCTTAAGCCAACGAATCTTAAGGTAGACACCAACGAATCTTAAGGTAGACACCAACGAATCTTAAGGTAGACACCAACGAATCTTAAGGTAGACACCAACGAATCTTAAGGTAGACACCAACGAATCTTAAGGTAGACACCAACGAATCTTAAGGTAGACACCAACGAATCTTAAGGTAGACACCAACGAATCTTAAGGTAGACACCAACGAATCTTAAGGTAGACACCAACGAATCTTAAGGTAGACACCAACGAAGGCTTTACACACGCTGTGGTAGACCAGTTGGTGTAGCATAATGGATTATTTTTGTTACAGCACACAATCAATTTTTTTGTGTCAAGATTTCAGTAGTATAAATAGTTGACTTCATCATGACGATATAAGTTGTACTATGTAAGATGTGTTGGCCTGAAAAACTTAAAGCGTGTGTTAGTGTTTGTATGTATAAAGATGAGTTTCTCCTAAATATTCCAGAAAAATATATCCCTATATAGCCCTAAACCCCCATATCTGTTGGATTACAAAGTGTGCACATTCTTTGCAGCTACAAACGTCCATAATAAAAAGTCGATAATTTTACGACGGCTGTAAACATTATAATTTATTTTAATTTCTAAATGATTTTTTTAGTGTGAAAGTGAGTAGGTTAAATGCGGCTTAAGACACCTGGGATTATAACGTTCATTTATTTTTATCAAACTCGAACTGAAAATTTCATTTCAACAAAATAGACCCATTCCGTGTTAGATTTAAGTTAATGTTGTAACTGCTATTGGTGTAAAAGCTAATGTTGTAAAATTTTATAAATTTTATAATTTTATAAAAGTTAAGTGTTAATGTTGTGAACGTTAATGTTAAGCATCAGGTTTTGAACCTATCGCTTGTCATTTAAATATCGGAGTTCTAGATCACAAACCCATTAGTGATTGTTGAGAACTTTCAGTTTGTTGTCTGATTGTTAATCGCTTGTGATGGTGACTTACGTTACACGCTCCTCACCTAAGTTCAGCCTGTACATGACCTGTAGGTGAGTGGAGTAACCTGTACATGACCTGTAGGTGAGTGGAGTAACCTGTACATGACCTGTAGGTGAGTGGAGTAACCTGTACATGACCTGTAGGTGAGTGGAGTAACCTGTACATGACCTGTAGGTGAGTGGAGTAACCTGTACATGACCTGTAGGTGAGTGGAGTAACCTGTACATGACCTGTAGGTGAGTGGAGTAACCTGTACATGACATGTAGTAGGTAGTCCAAACTGAAATTAACTATTGATTGCAGACTTCTGGAGTGAGTATGTCATGAAAGAACTTTTAATTGTAAGGTCTATGCCACAAATTTTTTAAAAATATCTCAATAAATAAAAAAGTTATGCGATTTTTAAAAAAGCAAAATTTGGTAAAAAACTGATTTTCAAAAAGTGCCATTTTTGAGAACCCATATTTTTTAAACTAAATAACATAGAAGTGTGGAAATTGGTAAAGTTGCTACAAAGTTTGTAATATATATGCCCAATTTTTTTCAGTCATCTAAAATGAGTCTTTCTAAGGTAAAAAAAATAATTGAAAATGACAAAAATGCGTTTTGGTCACTTTTATTTTCATAAAAAAAAAAAAAAAATTCAATTTTTTTTTTTTGCTTTGGAATAACTCTACAATTATTGTGTTGGTAACATCGACGTGGAAAAATGTGTTAATTATTTTCAAAAATCACATGAGTTAAAATATTATTTTAAAAAATACCACAGTTATCTAGTGCAGGAGAAACAGAATCAAAATTTAGTAGAGTAAATGTAATGTAATGTAGTTTAATAAAGACGTGATGCCTACAAGTGATGCAGCAGTTGATGCCACATGCTTTGGTTTCTTTTCAAACCTGATAACTGCTTTGGGGGAACAGTTTTGGGGGAACATCTTTGTACGTCTTGTTTCCCTCAACCTTGATCTTGTGGAGCATCAAGAGTAAGTAATATGTTTTGGGAATTGTAGGGGGGAGGGGGGAGTGGGGTCTTGGCCTTCTTCCCTTCCCTTGTAAGGAAAGTTCTGGATAGGCCACCGTAAATGTCTCCAGCTATGGAACGAACAATTGATTTAGTGATTAATAAAATATAATTAAATTTACTACTAGCCTATTGTGTAGGCCTACTATTTGTCCTATGACTATAACTGGAAACATATGAAAAAGCCTGAAAACACCTTTTTGTTAAAAGTAATTTATATTTTTTATATATATTTTTAAGAGTAATTCTACTGAATGAAATTTGAAATAATCGTTGTTTGTGCCACAATGGTTGAGATATCCAATGATGAAGATGCCATACTGTGGTTCTCAACATCCTATAGGACAACTTAACTGTCCTTCATTGTTACTATTATATGCATATAAAATAAATAAATAATGAGAAATACTACTAGTACTACTTACACTTACAACTAATATAACATTTAAAACTAAGTCACAACATGTACAATCTTAATAAATTGCACAACCATCTAAAAATTGATCTGGTACATTTTATTAAGGAGACTGGCGCAGACCATTTCACATTATTCAGCAGGGGAATCAGAATCAGAGTGCACAACAGAAAATAAAAACATTAATCACATTAGTCCTTCAAATTTAGTGTCTTTTGTTTTAAATACATTGATAAAAATGTATAGTTATTATAATTATAAATTTCTTTTGTGTTTCATTAGTATTTTATAAGTATTTAACCTTCGTTCCCTGTAAATAATTGAGTTCGTCCACATAGTAACCAGGATAGTCTGGTGGCCATTTTGAATTTGTCGATTCATAATTTTGACGTGATAGTCCAGATAAACTGTAGTAATACGACCCTATCATTGATCCCAGTCAATAGATTTTAAAGAATTAGTAAACACTAGCATCTAATAGTTAAGTGCATCCATATTTCAAGTCCCTAGAATGTCCTGAATTAAATAGCTTCACGTCTAAACACACCCTGTGTACAAGCGTAGTTCAAACGCTAAAACCGTGGACTTGTAGCGTTCAAATTTACATTAATAACGTGTACTAATTAAACCAAACTGACATTCAAACTTAAAATTCATTTATTAAAATGGAAATGAAACTTTAAAAATGATACTTACAACTTGTTTGAAGGCTCTAGCAAGGGTAAAATCCGTTTAGCATCATCGGTCGTCAACCTTTAAAACCGTTCGGCGAGCAACTTACTCGGGGCTGAAAGTCGACTCGAGGGTTATATGTTTATTGGGGGTACGGCTTCGCGACCGTAAATCAGAAATACTTGAATTTACAACACAAAGTAGTTATAAAACTGAACTTTACATCGGTGTAAAAATTGAAACAGAATTAGTTTGTTTCCGTGTATATATCGTCATTTAAAGTTTAAAATCTGTATTTTTTAAATGAAATAAACAAGTTATTTTTTCAATTTATACATCAAACGATAGCCTAGAATTCGATCTTTAAAATGACATTAAGATTATGCTTCTACGATGCTTCGTCGCGAAGCCGCGACCAAATAAAACAGTGTGGGGTCGATCGGTACACGCAAAACGGTGAAATTTGTTGACGTAACTGATACTTTTCAAACAAATATAAAACACATTCAAACATGTGTTACAGATATAAAAATACCAGATTACGACGGATAAAGACTTAAACTTTATTGACATATAATTTTTATTCTTATAGGACAACTAGAAGTAGTGAAATTTATTTTTTGAAAACCGCAAAAACTGACCCTAAAACGCACTTTTTCGCCAGTTTGGACTACCTACATGTAGGTGAGTGAAGCTCTTGACTGAAAAAGATAATGTTAAGTTGGATGTTTGGGACGTGAATTGCATGTCGCTCGCTACTGTTACCAAACTTTCATTGCTGACGTAATGCTCCGTAGTTCAGATCGCACACAGGGTGAGTGCAATCAGCAGCACGTGCTGGGATATACGGGCACCACGTGACTAATATATTATATCCCGCAGGGATTAAATGGGGTGTGTGTGGGAGTCTCATTAACCAACATGTTACATTCAATCAGCAGTTAATAACTTTCTTCACACCTGGTCATACAGGTGTTTATACTGGTAGTAGAGGTGTCATACCACCCTTGATATACTGGTGTATTACACTAGTGATGTTATACCACCCTTGATATACTGGCGTATTGCACTAGTGATGTTATACCACACTTTATACTTTATATACTGGCGTATTGCACTAGTGATGTTACATCACTCCTTAATATAGAGGCGTAATAAACTAGTGATGCTATTAACTCTAGATATAATGGCGTATTGCACTAGTGATGTTATACCACACTTTATATACTGGCGTATTGCACTAGTGATGTTACATCACTCCTTAATATAGAGGTGTAATAAACTAGTGATGTTATCCACCCTTGATGTAATGGTGTATTGCACTAGTGATCGTGATATACCATGTTTGATGCTCACATATTAATTAGCTAATATTTATGACCACATTGACCTTTGAACTAGCTGTCATTAATTTCTCTGAACCTATTAACCCTCTGTTAACAACTTACTAGAACCTGTTAACCTGCTTTTAAAATATGCATACACGGCAAGGCATGCTTTGATGAATAATTATCATTAGCGATTTTATAAGAGTATAGAGAGCAACTATATTACGATTATATTCAGTGTTTAATTTATGATTTTTTAAATTTTTTAAATACTGCTTTTCATGTCCCAAAGTATTTTTTAGCGCAATTTCCATTCTGGAGAATTGCGTTTATTAACTCGTCATTTCTGGGAATGGATGGATGAATGAATGAATGAATGTATGGATGAATGTGTGTCCGGGCTTTAAGTCGTATCTCCTCCTCAACGAAGCAATATCGATGACTAGTTCCAAAAGCAATTATGTTAAGCAAGTTAAGAGAATGAGCATAGGCCATAAAAATTCCGGGTTTCTTTCATGTATTTCCCGGAAAAGCCAAAAAACCTCGAAAAAATTCAGTTTTTGGCCCATATCTCGGCAACCAGACCACTTAGCGACTTGAAACATGTACCAATCGATTCCTGCCATAATTTAGAACAATATTGCCGAAGAAAGTTTTAAAAAATATCCTCTCGTTCGGTCACAAATTTTAAAATTACATAAACACCTACAAACCGATCGTTCTTCTAGCTTGAATGTACCCCAGCATTATACGTCAGAGCTATTTTTAGATAACATAAGGAAATTGCGCATAAATGTCACTAGACTTTTTTAATTAACTTGTTTTTTTGTATGAGGGCGTATCTTGAAGCAAATATCTTTTTATATGAGGATATTTCTAAAAGCTAATATCTATTCATACGAGGACATTTCTAGAAGCAAATATCTGTTCATATTAGAACTTATCTAGAAACAAATATCTGTTCATATTAGAACATCTCTAGAAACAAATATCTGATCAAAAGACATTTCAAAAATTAAATCTTGCTTTCAACTGTTTATGAGCAGCAGTTCAATTGGTCAGCTGGAGTTGAACATATCAAATCCTAATGAAGACGATGGCTGCTTTAAAATGTAGATAGCTCTTGCTAATACTTCACCGTCTGGTATCTTATGACGTAGTTCCGGGGGAAGACAATTCCGGTAGACCAGACCAATCACTTACCTCCCCTGGGAGACAATTTGTATACATTAGCAGATTTTTAAAGCACAAAAACAGGTATAAATAACAAAAATCAATAAGCCGTGTCGTATTCAGGTTGATGAATTGATTACCAAATCAAAAACTTTGCCCAGGGCAGTCTAGGGTTATTGAGGGGGCATTTGTCACGTGGTTACATTTGTTTGAGAAAGTCATTATCTGTTTGAGATAATGACATAATGAGTAAGGAATGAGGAATGGCTTGTTGTAGACAAGCAAAAAAAAATATCCGACGATGAAAAAGAGAAGATTGATAAAGAGACTTATGTAAGTGTGACGAAATCGTTATGTAAGCTTTCAAGAAACGAAAAAAATTCTTAGCCAACCCATTATCCAACCCATTATCCAACCCATTAGCCAACCCATTATCCAAACCAGTAGCCAACGTAATAACCAACCTATGAGCCAACGTAGTAGCCAAAGTAATAGTCAATCCATTAGCCAACCCAGTAATCAACCCTTCAGCCAATTCATTAGCTAACCTAGTTATCAACACATTAGCCAACCCATTAGCCAACCCAGTTATCAACCAATTAGCCAACCCATTAGCCATACCATTAGCCAACCCAACCCTGAATACATTCCCCGACCTTAAGCTGTAGCAAGCCCACAGCCAGTAGCCAACTCTATATGCCACTAGCTGTAGCTAGCCCACAGCCAGTAGCCAACTCTATATGCCACTAGCTGTAGTAAGCCCACAACCAGTAGTATCTAACTCTAAATGCAACTAGCTGTAGCAAGCCCACAGCTAGTAGGAGCTAACTCTATATGCCACTAGCTGTAGCAAACCCACAGCCAGTAGCCAAATCTATATGCCACTAGCTGTAGCTAGCCCACACCAGTAGCCAACTCTATATGCCACTAGCTGTAGCTAGCTCACAGCCAGTAGCCAACTCTATATGCCACTAGCTGTAGCAAGCCCACAGCCAGTAGTATCTAACTCTATATGCTACTCAATGCTGGACAACTTTAAAGACTTGAGCCTAAAATTAGGACACATCCAAGTTCACTGTATAACATGAATATTCACTCAATCAGCCAGCCGTTGTTCCTACCTCATTATGTAGTCTGTAGCAGTTTGTATTCGGGGTTGACGTGGCCCATAGCCGGGGCCCAAAACTATAAGAAATGATTTCATTGTCAAGTTACTGACAAAACTATAAGAAATAATTTCCTTGCCAAGTACTGACAAAACTATAAGAAATAATGTCATTGTCAAGTTACTGACAAAACAATAAGAAATAATTTCCTTGTTAAGTTACTGACAAAACTATCTATATATATAATTCTCTTCTTGGAGACGCTAGAAAACAAGCTGTAAGCGCGCTCTCTACCACCCCACTCTACATGGTCTGGTGAGCTGTGGTTCACGCTAAGTGTTTACAATCATAGAGCCGGGTTTAGTGACGGCTACTAGGGGCAGATAATTTAGTTTGAAACGATTTTAAATTTAGGGAAGGTAACTAAGAGGAGGCTGCTTTCACGTGGGGTGGGGGGGGGGGGGTGTAGAGTAGGGGTTGGGGGAAAGGAGGGTGGGGGTAGTATCATCCTTAACGACCTACTGATAATGTTTTAAAGCAAATATTTTCAGTGGCAGCATTGGTACTGTCGAATTCACAAATTATGAATTACTGAAAAGTAGAAAAAACAACAACTAAATAGCGGCGTGCTCGTAAGAAATAATTTACTTGTCAAGTTACTGACAAAACTATTTTAAACAATTCTTTCGTTAAATTACTGACAAAACTTTAAGAAGTAGTTTCCTTGTCAAGTTACTGACAAAACTATAAGAAATTATTCACTTGTTTTGTTACTGACAAAACTATTGTAAACAATTCTTTCGTTAAATTACTGAAAAAAAAAACACAATAAGAAACAATAATTTTTTCAAATTAATGATTAAAAGATTTAAAAAAAAACAACTTATTCTTCAAGTAACTGACAAAACTATACATAAAGATTCATTTATCGTGTAACTGATGCTTGATTTAAACCGACTGTCTTATCCATTCTTTCAGTATCATGGCTACATCTCATTATCTTCAGCATGGGTTTATGTCATTCTTCTATTGCGAAGCTAAATGTTTAGTGTTTTAAAATGTCGAGTTGGTTTACTCCCGAGACTGTGGCCGCTGTTTTTCAATCTAAAAGTTGACCTACAAAACCTCGCATAATTGACCTAGTTTTTCACTACCTTTAAAGTTGACCTATAATTTTTTCCCTGCCCACAGAGTTGACCTACAGTTACCCCCTGCCCACACTATTGACCTACCATTTTGCCCTGCCCACAATATTGACTGAAGTCCCTGTTGTCCCCTGCCCACAATATTACGTGTACAACTTACATTCTGGGTCTCGTATTTTGGCCGTTGATGTCAATCTGTTGCAGCTTTCTTACAAAAAGCAACGAAAGAAACCGATCGATTAGGCTAATCCTAATCCTAATCCTTTGAATGATAGCCTGCTGTCGATAACATTTGGCAGTAGGTCTTTGCCTTGTTTATGTGATTAGATGAACGCAATATGTAAAAGGTCATTGCCTTTTCCAGAGTACTCAGGTGTAAACAACATTTGAAAGGTCATTACCTTCACGGTGCTCATAGATCTAGATATAACAACAGGTGAAAGGTCATTACCTTCTCTTTGTTCATAGATCTAGACATACACACAGGTGAAAGGTCATTACCTTCTCGGTGTTCATAGATCTAGACATACACACAGGTGAAAGGTCATAACCTTCTCGGTGTTCATAGGTCAAGACATACAAACAGGTGATAGGTCATTACCTTCTCGGTGTTCATAGATCTAGACATACAAACAGGTGAAAGGTCATTACCTTCTCGGTGTTCATAGATCTAGCCATACAAACAGGTAAAAGGTCATTACCTTCTCGGTGTTCATAGATCTAGACATACAAACAGGTGAAAGGTCAACTTCAGGTGCTGCCCATCACTTTTACTGCCCACACATAAAATATCGATCCCCCCCCCCCGCCCGGAAGAACACCTTAAAAACGAGATGCCCCTAGATAGAAATTGACCATTAAAATTATCCATTCCCCAACACTGTACATCTTCGCTCTACTCTCGGAATAATACGTATACACCTTTTATTTTTAAATTATAAAACTACATTTTCATCAGAGTATTATACTAATAAGCGCACATTTGTTTAATTTATTGATATTTAAATGAGCAACAGCTTTAAAAACAAAATTCATTATATGAATGGTCATGGCCTGACATTGATGAATCAAACTAGAAATTAAAGAGATGTGGTGCTAAATAACATTAGTCAGAAGTAGCTGTATATTAGATGTGCTAAATGTAATTAGTCAGAGACAGCCGTGTATTAGATGTGCTAAATGTAATTAGTCAGAGACAGCCGTGTATTAGATGTACTGAATGTAATCAGTCAGAGACAGCCGTGTATAAGATGTGCTAAATGTAATTAGTCAGAGACAGCTGTGTATTAGATGTGCTAAATGTAATTAGTCAGAGACAGCCGTGTATTAGATGTGCTAAATGTAATTAGTCAGAGACAGCCGTGTATTAGATGTGCTAAATGTAATTAGTCAGAGACAGCAGTGTATTAGATGTGCTAAATGTAATTCGTCAGAGACAGTTGTGTATTAGATGTGCTAAATGTAATTAGTCAGAGACAGCAGTGTATTAGATGTGCTAAATGTAATTAGTCAGAGACAGCCGTGTATTAGATGTGCTAAATGTAATTAGTCAGAGACAGCCGTGTATTAGATGTGCTAAATGTAATTAGTCAGAGACAGCCGTGTATTAGATGTGCTAAATGTAATTAGTCAGAGACAGCCGTGTATTAGATGTGCTAAATGTAATTAGTCAGAGACAGCAGTGTATTAGATGTGCTAAATGTAATTAGTCAGAGACAGCCGTGTATTAGATGTGCTAAATGTAATTAGTCAGAGACAGCTGTGTATTAGATGTGCTAAATGTAATTAGTCAGAGACAGCCGTGTATGAGATGTGCTAAATGTAATTAGTCAAAGACAGCCGTGTATTAGATGTGCTAAATGTAATTAGTCAGAGACAGCCGTGTATTAGATGTGCTAAATGTAATTAGTCAGAGACAGCCGTGTATTAGATGTGCTAAATGTAATTAGTCAGAGACAGCCGTGTATTAGATGTGCTAAATGTAATTAGTCAGAGACAGCCGTGTATTAGATGTGCTAAATGTAATTAGTCAGAGACAGCCGTGTATTAGATGTGCTAAATGTAATTAGTCAGAGACAGCTGTGTATTAGATGTGCTAAATGTAATTAGTTAGAGACAGCTGTGTATTAGATGTGCTATATGTAATTAGTCAGAGACAGCAGTGTATTAGATGTGCTAAATGTAATTAGTCAGAGACAGCCGTGTATTAGATGTGCTAAATGTAATTAGTCAGAGACAGCCGTGTATTAGATGTGCTAAATGTAATTAGTCAGAGACAGCCGTGTATTAGATAGTGCTAAATGTAATTAGTCAGAGACAGCCGTGTATTAGATGTGCTAAATGTAATTAGTCAGAGACAGCCGTGTATTAGATGTGCTATATGTAATTAGTCAGAGACAGCCGTGTATTAGATGTGCTAAATGTAATAAGTCAGAGACAGCCGTGTATTAGATGTGCTAAATGTAATTAGTCAGAGACAGCCGTGTATTAGATGTGCTAAATGTAATTAGTCAGAGACAGCCGTGTATTAGATAGTGCTAAATGTAATTAGTCAGAGACAGCCGTGTATTAGATGTGCTAAATGTAATTAGTCAGAGACAGCTGTGTATTAGATGTGCTAAATGTAATTAGTCAGAGACAGCTGTGTATTAGATGTGCTAAATGTAATTAGTCAGAGACAGTTGTGTATTAGATGTGCTATATGTAATTAGTCAGAGACAGCCGTGTATTAGATGTGCTAAATGTAATTAGTCAGAGACAGCGGTGTATTAGATAGTGCTAAATGTAATTAGTCAGAGACAGCCGTGTATTAGATGTGCTAAATGTAATTAGTCAGAGACAGCCGTGTATTAGATAGTGCTAAATGTAATTAGTCAGAGACAGCCGTGTATTAGATGTGCTAAATGTAATTAGTCAGAGACAGCCGTGTATTAGATGTGCTATATGTAATTAGTCAGAGACAGCCGTGTATTAGATGTGCTAAATGTAATTAGTCAGAGACAGCCGTGTATTAGATGTGCTAAATGTAATTAGTCAGCGACAGCTGTGTATTAGATGTGCTAAATGTAATTAGTCAGAGACAGCTGTGTATTAGATGTGCTAAATGTAATTAGTCAGAGACAGCAGTGTATTAGATGTGCTATATGTAATTAGTCAGAGACAGCCGTGTATTAGATAGTGCTAAATGTAATTAGTCAGAGACAGCCGTGTATTAGATGTGCTAAATGTAATTAGTCAGAGACAGCCGTGTATTAGATGTGCTAAATGTAATTAGTCAGAGACAGTTGTGTATTAGATGTGCTAAATGTAATTAGTCAGAGACAGCCGTGTATTAGATGTGCTAAATGTAATTAGTCAGAGACAGCAGTGTATTAGATGTGCTAAATGTAATTAGTCAGAGACAGCAGTGTATTAGATGTGCTAAATGTAATTAGTCAGAGACAGCCGTGTATTAGATGTGCTAAATGTAATTAGTCAGAGACAGCCGTGTATTAGTTGATGCTAAATGTAATTAGTCAGAGACAGCCGTGTATTAGATGTGCTAAATGTAATTAGTCAGAGACAGCCGTGTATTAGATGTGCTAAATGTAATTAGTCAGAGACAGTTGTGTATTAGATGTGCTATATGTAATTAGTCAGAGACAGTTGTGTATTAGATGTGCTAAATGTAATTAGTCAGACACAGCCGTGTATTAGATGTGCTAAATGTAATTAGTCAGAGACAGCCGTGTATTAGATGGTGCTAAATGTAATTAGTCAGAGACAGCCGTGTATTAGATGTGCTAAATGTAATTAGTCAGAGACAGCCGTGTATTAGATGTGCTAAATGTAATTAGTCAGAGACAGTTGTGTATTAGATGTGCTAAATGTAATTAGTCAGAGACAGCAGTGTATTAGATGTGCTAAATGTAATTAGTCAGAGACAGCCGTGTATTAGATGTGCTAAATGTAATTAGTCAGAGACAGTTGTGTATTAGATTGATGTTGTGTACCTCAGGTTGGGTCTGTGTACTCCCTATAGTGCCAGCAGATTGTGCCGTCTAGTTACGGTTTATTCCGCTTTTCTTGCTAGTCAAGGTTTTCTTTCTATGTTTGTGTGCCATGTGCGTGTGTGTTTGTGCGTGCATGATGGTGCTTACATGTGTGTACGTGCGTATGTTAGTGGGTGTGTTTTTGTGTGTGCGTGCTCCAAGATTCACAAAGTGCTATAATTCGTAGTGTAACAACTAGAGACCATCAACATAGATTTAACCCTTTACACACATTAATCTTAATCCTTTACTCAAAATAATATTAACCCGTTCCAGTCTACTGTTTTCAAACATTAAAGCCAACAACCGGCCTGTTACAAGACTATTGGACTAAACTATCCCAGCTTTATTGATCTACAAAATCCATAATTATTTGCGTTTTTTAAATCGTAAAATTAAAATTGTAAAAATATTTACTAGAGCAGTTTTACTCTTTAATTCTACCTTTCTATGGTGAAGCGTTTGGGAACAGATGTTTGTCGAGTAGAAGTTAGCCTCCTTTACTAATGTTAAGATACACTTTGATCTTTTATTCAAAGATAGATAACTTTTCTGCCCTAGTAGTTAAACTGGTATAATTTTGTTATCTTTCTTGACGTTGAACAAAGATGATGTACGTATACACTATAGTAATGGACTTAACTAGATTGATTTTATCATTGTCTTGGGCCAAGTGTATAGTCATAACGTAAGTGCTATTTACTATAACTCTGCAGCCAGAGCTAATCTTAATCGAGTTTTGGCCCCTTAAAGGCATTAAAACAGTTACGACATTCGCTGTTATATAACACATAAGAATTAGATAGAGACTAAGTATATGACCCTCTAAAAATGTAGTACAAAAGAGCCACCGCATTGATCCACCTATGTAAATGATGTAGACACATGTATGTCTAATTCTCCCTTATAAGTAAGAACATGTACTGTATAGTGCACTATTTCCACACCTCTACTACAGCTGCTGTCAATGCCATTATACATGGCTGGATTGTTAAACTGCTTCAATTGAATGGCTGATGTGCTATGTCATGGTATCTGTCTCACCGCATCAGCAATATCTTTCTATCTGAACATCTGCATTACCCCGCACGTGCAACTTGACTCACGGAGAGATTAGTGTTAAACGTAGACCACACGTGTGGTGTTGTAGTGTGTCAATTCACGGTGTCTGTTGTGTGTCAATACACGGTGTTGTAGTGTGTCAATTCACGGTGTCTCTAGTGTGTCAATACACGGTGTCTGTAGTGTGTCAATACACGGTGTCTGTAGTGTGTCAATTCACGGTGTCTCTAGTGTGTCAATACACGGTGTCTGTAGTGTGTCAATACACGGTGTCTGTAGTGTGTCAATTCACGGTGTCTCTAGTGTGTCAATACACGGTGTCTGTAGTGTGTCTGCCGGACACAGCTTTCACTGGACGTGTGTGTCTCTGGACTGGAGGCCGCACTGTGAGAAATTTCTGTCATCTAACTTTGCGACTCAATTAAAGGATGGATATTTTGTGTCTCCATTGATGGATAGGACATATTGTGTTTTGAAGGCTAGGACATCAACGCTGGGACATTTTGTGTCTTATTTTAGTTCTAGGATATTCTCTGTCTTACTTGAAGAGTCGGAGAATTTGTGTCTCCTCAAGGTTAGGACAGTTTGCGTCACTTCATGTTTAGGACATTTTTTGTCATTTAATGGCGAAGACTTTCCGTGACTGCTGTGTAAGTTCCGGTCTGTCTAGAATGACCAAGTCAGTTGGCCGACGCTTTACGATTGCCGCTCCGCCCGGATTATTTCTTGGTGTGGCGCTATGACCGTGTGTTGGCTACCTCTGACATCAAACCAATACACCAGCGGTGGTCTAGTTGTACGGACATTCAACCAATACACCAGCAGTGGTCTAGCTGTACGGACATCCAACCAATACACCAGCAGTGGTCTAGCTGTACGGACATCCAACCAATACACCAGCGGTGGTCTAGTTGTACGGACATCAAACCAATACACCAGCAGTGGTGTAGCTGTACGGACACCACTATGGGAGCAGCTCACTTGAGCAAGGCAACTCTTCTAGAATCTACTCCATTGAAACATAATATTTTGGTTTGTTAACTTTTCTTCTCTTGTGTGTGTTTTTTCCCCCAGTTAAATAGGAGCGTACCTCAAACACAAAACGTCTCAACACTTATTCATGTAGACATCGTCTAGCAGTCTGCACCACTAATAGTATAAAAAAAATCTAAATTTTCATTCACTATTGATCTATAGGTGACTCAGAAACCACATGAACATATCCCGATGATTATAACTTTTTAAAAAAATATTAAGCGTAACATAATTTCAATTTGTGAATAAAATTTTAATTACATTATCTTGCCGATACACGAAGTAGACTTTGTCTGTCTGAATGACCTCGGCATACAAGGGAATAGTATGGTCAACATTTTGCACACCCGTCGTTCTTTTCGTAACGTGAGTCAGGTACCCATCAGAGCTGGGTAGACTCAGGGACGTCCTACAGACTCGAGCCCGGCATCAGAAGTCAAGATTTTCAGGCTAGCAGCCGTAAGCTCTACCTTTTGACCACGCCTACTCTTTGTAGCTCTATAGCAGGTCCTTATTTTGGGCGCTTTTCGGGAACTTTGTGCGGCTTTGTGGGCCCATGTAAAGCCATGTAAACATATTCAACAGTTATGTCCCCTTGGTGGGCCCAGGTAAACCTATTAAACAGACTTATGTCCCCTTGGTGGGCCCAGGTAAACCTATTCAACAGACTTATGTCCCCTTGGTGGGCCCAGGTAAACCTATTCAACAGACTTATGTCCCCTTGGTGGGCCTAGGTAAACTTTTCCGCAACAGTTGTGTCCCCTTTGTGGCGCCATGTAAACCTATTCAACCTAGATATGTCCCCTTGGTCTGCCAAAGTAAATTTTTTCAACATGATGGGCGGGAGGGGACATGTAAACCGATTTAGTAGAGTTATGTCCCTGTAAACAAACGATTGATGGACCCCGAATGTAGATCAATACTGGAGGTTAAAGATGGGCCCCAGTTTAACAATCGATGACCCAGCCAGGTAAAATAATTTATGCTCGTTAGCGGGGTGAAATAAATAACCTGGGCACCGTCTGGCCAATTAGAGAAATTACCTGCTGGTAGAGTCATTAATTAGGTTCTGGTCTTACCGTACCAAATTACCCGAAGTGAACTGCAGCTGTAGTCAGTGGTGGTGAGTTGGTGGCCATGTTGATATAAGTTGGCCATGTTGATACAAGATGGATGTTGGCCATGTTGGTATAAGATGTTGGCCATGTTCATACAAGTTAAGTATTGGCCATGTTGATTACTTTTTTTAACTAAAAAGCAAAACTACAATTTTTCTTGGCTTAATTCATGAGTTGGTTACATTACAATTTAGAAACATGCTCGCGTACTTTGCCAAAATTTACTTTTGAAACTATAAACTCTCCTCTATTATTGGTCAATTCAAGTTGCTCAGAATGTTCATTCCACACTATTGAATACATTTTACAGTTGAAATACTTCATTCCACTGTGATGTTTACAGCAATTTATTATTGCGACACTGGAAGGTTAAAAAAATTTATAAAAAATTACCTCCTAAACAGTTTTTACAAATTCTTCTTAATTTAATCATGATAGTCGTCTGAATAGACAAGACATAGACGAAACTAATTTTTGTGTGTTTAAAAATGTGTTTGACAAACGTGACAAAAAGAAGCCCAGTAACACGTTGTAAAACTGATACGAGTATTTATTATATGTCATCATTTAAGTTTACAATGAAAACGACCATCTGTCCAATACTTGTATATTGAACCATACAATGAAAAAAATTAACATATCAATCATACATTCAGCTATTTAACATATATGTGGCCTAATTAGCATAATAAACATGTGCACCATTTGATGTAATAAACAGAAAAGTACCATTCATACACTAGCAGATGTGACCATCAAACGGCAGAAATGTAGCTGTAATATATTCAGACATTTGTAACAATTACACACCTTCCCACAAGTGACTCATTGTGTGTGATCATCCTACATTTAAACACACACACAGGTAGAATGAATAGCATGCAACTAACACACATACAACACACGTTCTGCTGAGTATGTGTTTACACCATACAAAACACATTATCACAAACACATACTTTCTGAGTTGAAATCTTGCACACTTCAACTATTGCAATGCTCAAATCTTGCACTCCACAAACAATACTTAAGTCATACAGTTAATATCTTGCACACTTCAAATATTGCATTCTCTTAGACGCTTCACATATATAAGAAGTTCAAATCTTGCCCTCTTTAAATATTGCAGTGTTAAAAGCTTATAGACTTGAAATCATGCTCGCAACAAATGTATTATTAAAATATCAGTAAGTCTTGTCTAGAAATCTTTCAGTTTCCAAACATTCCAGTTTTCAAAGCTTGCTGTGTATAAAATCTTGAAAGATTGGGCCAAGCTGCAATGAAAACAGTGCGGCTCTATGAAGATGGCAATGTGGAGATAACAGTTTGTAGGATGGCAGTGTTACCTGGCTTTAGAATGTCACTGTCACATGCACACCTGCCACATGACCCAGTTGTTGCTGGTGTTGGGCCAGTATGTTGCTGGTAATTGTTTAGAACCATTTTGGTGGCGAAAATTTTGTCAGTTCTGGCTATAAATTTGATGCGGTTGGCTTTGCTAGAGACTAGCACGGAAGGCGGCGTGATTAGCATGCTGGTGGCGTGGGTGACATGCTGGTGGCGTGGGTAACAAGCTGGTGGTGTGGTTAGCACGCTGGTGGTGTGGTTAGCACGCTGGTGGTGTGGGTAGTGTGTGGGCGTGGACAGGTTGCCGGATGTGGAGTCTGTAGACCAGACGGCATCGTCTCCTCTCGACAACGTTGGCTGCTGCAGGCAGAGCCGACGCGGGTGCCACTTTTGTCGTCTGCTGGCGGGGCATGTTGTCGTGGGTTGAAAGGGTCTTGAGAACAGAATGTGCTGTGGGTACCGCCACTGGCCTCACTGAAGTTGGTTGCTGTGGACGGAGTTGTTGCATGGCTTTCAAATCTCCGGTTACGATTTTCTGGCTCGGCATTGTAATTTAGGCTTGACAACAGGGGAAGTAATCAACACAATTGTCTTATTTCTACTTGTTATTTCCCGTGAAAAAGCACAGCTGATGTCCGTTCAATATTAATTTCTTCTTTATTTTCTTCTAATTTAGAAATGTCTCAGTAGTCTTATTTTTGACAGTGAACGAATCTGCTTGTTCTGGGTCTGATATCTCTATCGGCACTGCTCTCCCTTTTATTCCCATGTAAAGCGGCCCTTGGTTCGAAAACACGTTACAAATATTTTCCGTGGCTATCTGTCAAATAGTTGGCATTCTACCGCGTTCGTGTGGGGTCAAGGCTGACCAGATTACCACCAGGATGGAGAACTGAGAGCATGTTTGTCGCGTGAACAACTTGTCCAGACTTACTTCAAACTATGGACTTCTGTCTTACTTACAGCTAGGGGTAAACTAATTGCATTATTTCACTGTCAAAAGAGATGTGAACTCGAGACCTTTTGGCTAACGGTTGAGCCCTCTGTCATCCGGCCACACCGTCCGGTAAAATGCTACAACCATTCGCTGTGTACACTTTTGTATTGTACCAGCTTTCGCTTGTAGCAATTTAAATGATTCTATAAATTTTTAAATAATTTCTGAATTGATAGTTTAAAGCACAGTGCACTAACAAATTTGTTTGTTAGTGTTTTGAAAAAAAAATCTATAACAACGCAGAAATATTATCTTTGAAACTAATAGTTTATGTTTTTTTGAAACTAATAGTTTATGTTTTCTTGTTTTGTTTTCAATAGTGGCGACCCTCAACTCTGTTGTTTACATCACCTAATTAACCGTTTATCTGATTGGTCACGTGGGGTCTTTAAAGCAACAAAGCAACGATTGTATTATTTAGCTTAATAATGTCTTAATCACTGGCGAAGGCAGGAGTTTATCATGGGGATGGGGTGGGGAGCCCTGGGGGGGGGGGGGGGGGCTCAGATGTTTCCTTATATATATATATATATATATATATATATATATATATATATATATATGGGGATTTAACTCTACTAGTAATTCTCTAGAAACTGGATTTAGTTCCAAGCTATTAATAGATTTACGACTTTGTAACCTTCGTTTGTAACTATTGCTTGTTCGTCGAAAGACAATTTCTTTAACTAAGTCAAGCATTACGTGTATTTAAATGACACCACAACCTCAGCGCATTACCATCTGGCGTTACCACCTGTACATACACATACTTTCACACACTTTAGGAATAAAAATAGATTATATAAGAACGAAAGAATCTGAAATATGTAACGTTTCATAATTTAAAAAATAAAACTACCATCTTTTGACTTTTGTACTGCTATATTTCTGTATGGACTCAAGTAGGTCACTTTTTCAACATTCTTTACTAGAAGACATCTCAAGGTCATCGAACTATGTTTTTCTGCTGAAAGCTACTCTGATTTTCTGATGAAAGAATTTTATCTGGAGTGAAAATACTTTATCTAAACATGTGTTCTTGATGATTGTTTTAATCAACATTTTTGGAATTCCTCGGGAAAGTGCCTATCAATGGTATGATTTGTTAGCAGTCACGATTTGGACTGAAGCGTATCACTGCTGAGTGTTCGGTGCACATGTACTTGTCGAAGTGATTAGTGATCGGATGCCTGTCTAGACATATCGATATATATAAGGCGAGGAAGAATCTGGTCAGTAGCGTCCAGAAACGTCCATCTTAAGATCAGACTATCACACGTAGCAGTTCTGTTATAATCTGCAGTGTCAGGTAGTTTTCTCTAGAGTATACTTGGGGGATGGGGTGGATGCTTAAATAAGCTTAATTTGTTCGCTTAATGTGTTGTTGTTATGCACTTGATTTGTATTGAAGAATGACATTTCTGGAGACGCCCCAAAACTCAAACTGGATAAAGTGCGAACTACGCCCTAGTTTTAGATACTGTTCTGATCACAATAGAGCACCAAGAGCGGCCCTTATGTCGTGAGTCTGGTCCTTATGTAGTGAGTCGTGGCCCTTATGTCGTGAGTCGTGGCCCTTATGTAGTGAGTCGTGGCGTTTGTAATCCGCCTCTGCCGGCTCAGTGTTTTAGTTTTATACTCGGGTACTCATCTTTATTTAATCGTCGTTAAATTAATGTTCGTTAAGAGTACAGATAATAACACACATGTGTCATTGTTTTATAAGGTAAATACCGAAGTAATAGATTCTGATAATTGTAATGATAGAGGACTCGAGTACTATGCTCCACAAACCTATGTATGGCACACCCTAATCTATGGCCACACCCCAATGCATGGCAACACCCCAATGTATGGCCACACCCTAATCTATGGCCACACCCAAGTCTATGGCCACACCCAAATTTATGGCCACACCCCAATCTATGGCCACACCCCAATCTATGGCCACACCCTAATCTATGACCACACCCACGTCTATGGCCACACCCAAGTCTATGGCCACACCCTAATCTATGGCCACACCCCAATACATGGCCACACCCCAATGTATGGCCACACCCCAATCTATGGCCACACCCAAGTCTATGGCCACACCCAAGTCTATGGCCACACCCAAGTCTATGGCCACACACAAGTCTATGGCCACACCCCAATCTATGGCCACACCCAAGTCTATGGCCACACCCCAATCTATGGCCACACCCCAATCTTTGGCCACACCCAAGTCTATGGCCACACCCAAGTCTATGGCCACACCCAAGTCTATGGCCACACCCAAGTCTATGGCCACACCCAAATCTATGGCCACATCCAAGTCTATGGCCACACCCGTCTATGGCTACACCCCAATCTTTGGCCACTCTGCAATCTATGGCCACACCACAATGTATGGCCACACCCAAGTCTATGGCCACACCCAAGTCTATGGCCACACCCAAGTCTATGGCCACACCCCAATCTATGGCCACACCCCAATCTATGGCTACACCCCAATCTTTGGCCACTCTGCAATCTATGGCCACACCACAATGTATGACACCCCAATTTATTATCACACTTCATCCGTTTGTCACACCTCAATCCCCGGCTACACCCTACTTAACCGCTACACCTTCTGTCATGGCTACACCTTTGTCTATGGCTACTTTGTTACTATAATCTATGCTAGTTATTTGCTTGTAAACTTGAACTGTCTCTCAATTTAACGACATAAATTAATTAGCATAATCATCTCCAGTACTTCCGCATCTGGTCATTAAAAATAGAGGCTATTTTAAAATATCATTACACAAGAATCGTTACAGAAAACAACGGAAAAAACCAAAAGCTCAACATTTATTAATTGTCTTACGATTCTTGACTTCCTGTGTCCTAGAAGTTATTCCTGGGTTCGTTCCCCTGACCCCATGACAAAGTTATCGCCCTTTGACTCGAGAAGTATTTCATCACAAGTCAGCTTAACAGAAGTGGTTTATCACCAAAAAAAAAAAAAAAAAAAAAAAAAACCTCGAGACTTTTCTATCTTGTTTTTGTGATGTTTTGTCTCAGTCGGATGAAAGGTCGGTGTAATTATATCTCTGACAAGATGTCTGACATTTTGAGACCATGTTAGTACCGTGTACGTCCATACAAACTGTGTTTCATCTTTAAGAAGTTTACAGTCGAGACTACCTCAATACACAACAGGATTAAGTTGTCTCTTCTTGTTGATTGCATTCGCTAGATTGATTACATCACTAATCAAAACTTTATGATTGAATAAGCCCACTTATGTTTTTTATATAAGGGCTTTATAAATAAAAAGGTTAATAAATAAATTAATTAATAAAGTAATTCACACATACGCACATACACACGACACGCTTGTTAGCACACACACACACATACACACACACACATACACACACACACGCATACACACGCCGTGTGAAAAACGAAATTCGGTAAAAAATAATTTTCAGACCAGATCAGATTTGGGCGATGCTCCCATTGACAGATGACTGCATTCGAAAAATTCAATATAAATTCGGATTAATATATTCAACGCAGCTAGGATTATAGAAACCTTACAAAAGTTAAAAATTAGTAAAATAAAAATTGTTGACAGGATTCGGTTATCTAGGTGGTTAACTATGTATGGTTACTTGAATGTGGTTAATGTTGGATGTCTGGGTGTGGTTATCTAATGTGGTTATATTAGGATGGCTATTTGAATGTGGTTAATGTTGATTGTCTGGGTGTGGTTATCTAATGTGGTTATATTAGGATGGTTATTTGAATGTGGTTAATGTTGGATGTCTGGGTGTGGTTATCTAATGTGGTTATATTAGTATGGTTATTTGAATGTGGTTAATGTTGATTGTCTGGGTGTGGTTATCTAATGTGGTTATATTAGGATGGTTATTTGAATGTGGTTAATGTTGGATGTCTGGGTGTGGTTATCTAATGTGGTATGGTTATTTGAATGTGGTTAATGTTGGATGTCTGGGTGTGGTTATCTAATGTGGTTATATTAGAATGGTTATACGAATGTGGTTAATGTTGGCTGTCTGGGTGTGGTTATCTAATGTGGTTATATTAGTATGGTTATTTGAATGTGGTTAATGTTGGATGTCTGGGTGTGGTTATCTAATGTGGTTATATTAGTATGGTTATTTGAATGTGGTTAATGTTAGATGTCTGGGTGTGGTTATCTAATGTGGTTATATTAGTATGGTTATTTGAATGTGGTTAATGTTGGATGTCTGGGTGTGGTTATCTAATGTGGTTATATTAGTATGGTTATTTGAATGTGGTTAATGTTAGATGTCTGGGTGTGGTTATCTAATGTGGTTATATTAGTATGGTTATTTGAATGTGGTTAATGTTGGATGTCTGGGTGTGGTTATCTAATGTGGTTATATTAGGATGGTTATTTGAATGTGGTTAATGTTGGTTGTCTGGGTGTGGTTATCTAATGTGGTTATATTAGGATGGTTATTTGAATGTGGTTAATGTTAGATGTCTGGGTGTGGTTATCTAATGTGGTTATATTAGTATGGTTATTTGAATGTGGTTAATGTTGGATGTCTGGGTGTGGTTATCTAATGTGGTTATATTAGTATGGTTATTTGAATGTGGTTAATGTTAGATGTCTGGGTGTGGTTATCTAATGTGGTTATATTAGTATGGTTATTTGAATGTGGTTAATGTTGGATGTCTGGGTGTGGTTATCTAATGTGGTTATATTAGGATGGTTATTTGAATGTGGTTAATGTTGGTTGTCTGGGTGTGGTTATCTAATGTGGTTATATTAGTATGGTTATTTGTCTGTATCTCGTTACTTGAATGTGGTTAATGTATGTAGTATGTGTGTGGTTATCTGAGGTGGTTATATTAGTCTGGTTATTTGAATGTGGTTAATGTCTGCTGTATGTGTGTGGTTATCTGAGGTATGGCTACTTGAATGTGGTTAATGTCTGTCGGGGTGTGGTTATCTGAGGTGGTTATCTGTATCTGGTTATTTGAATGTGGTTAATGTTGGCTGTTTGTGTGTGAGTTTCAAGGTTAATTACTTGGATGTGCTTACCTAAATGAAGTCACATATATATGGTTGATGGTGCATTTGTTTACCAGATTAGGACTAACGCATCTGCACAATTAGCACATTCAACATTTTATATGTGTTAATCTCATAATAATTCAGCGCATATCGTTTCATTGTTTTCGACTACGTCGGCCCAAGGGGGGGGGGGGGGGGAATGTTAGGGCTGTTAGAACCCACTATGATTTAATTATACCTACGCCGCTGGTTACAACTATTTGCGAACTATTTTATATGATTTTTTTTTTATTTTTAAAAAAACTTTGTTGATGGTAGTCGCTATACTCTGTTGGAAACATAACAAAGTTGTTTTTTCACTTGACCGTAGTAAAAAGTTGAGGGTCGCCTACGTCATTAGTCCCTATCTAGAACATGATCCCGCCACCCCAACTTGTGGCACAATAAAACCAAGACACCTACAAGAGGGTACCCGCGTCACCATGCGACGTAAACAAACAAAACCATCAGTTCTCTCCCCATTTTGACTAGTTGTCTCCCTTGGGACTTGCGTCACACAAAAATACTTGGCCCTTATAACATTTGAAGAGAGTGACATTTTCTTTAAAGTTGGACAAACAATGTTTCCAAATTCTTCCAAGGCTATCCAGGAATAAAAAAATATGCTGCGTCCTGTTTACGCAAAACTTAAATTTTAAACAAAAATATTAGAATATATCATTGGCTAAAAGCAAACTATTTAATTCAGGGAGAAACAGAGTAAATGACGTAAGCACCAAGATCGGCAGATGTAAAGGTCTGATTGGTCGTTAGTGACACGGTTCAATAGGTTATACATTTTGATTGGTTGTCAATGACGCTGCGCAACATAATTTGATTGGTCGCCAAAGACGCCGTTTAACATTTGCGCGCGAGAACACGATGACTCTAGGACTCCTATAATTAATACCCATATAAAACAAGTAATTAAAAAAAGTCTAGTGACAATTTTAGCGCAATTTCCTTGTGTTATCTAAAAATAGCTCTGTCGTAGCGTAAATCAAGAGCAGGGTTAGTAAAACCATTGGTTAGTTATTAAAACGTTTTTTATTAATTTTTTTTTCAGTATTTTACGTTTTATTTACAATAGAGTAACATGACTAAAAACCATTGCGCGCCCAGCTACCGAACGTGACGTCGCAGCCATTGAACGTGATGGCGCAGCTATTGAACGTGATGACGCGTGTGGTGTGGTTGCATAAAATGCCTACTAATTCGGTCCAAATTTTAATTAATTCAAAAAAAATTTTGTGACCAAACGAAAGGATATTTTTGAAAACTTTCTTCGGCAATATTGTTCTAAATTATGGCAGGAATCGATTGGTACATGTTTCAAGTCGCTAAGTGGTCTGGTTGCCGAGTTATGGGCAAAAAACTACATTTTTTTGAGGTTTTTTGGCTTTTCCGGGAAATCCATGAAAGAAACCCGGAATTTTTATGGCCTATGTTCATCCTCGTAACTTGCTTAACATAATTGCTTTTGGAACTAGTCCTCGATATTGCTTCGTTGAGGAGGAGATACGACTTAAAGCTGCGGACACACATCCATCCATCCATTCATCCATTCATTCCCAGAAAAGACGAGTTAATAAACGCAATTCTCCAGAATGGAAATTGCGCTAAAAACAATGATTGGGCGAGTGTAATTTGCTTTATTTAAAGTCCTATTGTGTAATATACGCTAGGTTAAAAAGATGGACATTCACTCGCGTTTCTTAAAAACTGGTTTGAATCATGTCATGACTTTAGGCTCTATAGTGATCTTTTCACGTCTGCTAGCGCGTTGTTTGAATTCAGTCTCTCTATAATTAAAACTCTTCAAATTCTCAAATCTTTAATTACCGGTCACCTCATGTTGCTATGTGTTACTCTGGTTTAATTGTGCATATAGGCACATCCGTGGTGTTTCTTTATAACGTCTTGGTATTACTTTCTTGTGACTTGCTACAACATGGCTCTATTATTTAACTATAAAAAACGCGATGAAGTTACCGTATGACACATGTATCACATACATCCCCCACATTGTAGTAAATATTATACCTGCACTCAAATCAAACTTCCGCGGATATTAGATTGTTTGTTGTGCTGCTGATTCATGGTTAATTAATCTTCTCCGTTCTTATAGTATGGTACCATTTCAAGGAATATTAACATTTCTCACGATACTTCTATAGTAAATCTATTCAAACGTTTGGACTTAGTCATTTGACTTGGCTACGTTATAACTTTCTCACTGTGAGAGACATCGTCAAACATTCATTTTCATTCGTGCAATCAACCCCACATACATTATTTTCTAGTTTATTTGGTGCAAACTACGAATCTCAGGGAGTAATTAGACTGATTATTGTTCAAATCTCCGCTGTCCTGAGACCTAGCGTGTAGCGAGTAGCCCACATCTTGAAGCAGACGATCAGCCCACATCGTGAAGCAGACGACCAACTAGCTTGGCGCCATCACTCTCCGCTGAGCTATAGTGGAAGAGAGAGTTGACGAGAAGGGCGGGAAATTTTCTTCACAAACCAGATCCGGGGCCAGATTTTCGTGGGGCTTGCGTCACTAGATCCAAGATATTATAAGAAGTCTTCCTTGTAGAACCGCAGAATACAATTCTCATTCCTCACGCACCAACAACTGAACAACCCGCACTGTTGTCGTGTTATTGTGAGGCTTTAGTTACAGCTGTAGGGCCTATAGTTACCTCTGGTGGTGTGGTAGTCACTACAAGATGGTGTTTAACGTCGAGGATTCAACGGTTGACCAACAGGTGGTGAACAGACTTTCAGAACCGACCGTAATCGATCTGCTTCACGTGAATTCTTCAATGGGAACTGTGAGTTTGTGTTTTTACTTTTTTTTTCTACTAATGTTATTTTATCATGGACGTTTTTTCTGGAGAAAATTGCTGTGAGGACTTTTTAAAAGTTCTTTACACATTGTGTGCCTGTTGCATTTGTATGTACTTTTAAATCTATCGGCGACTTAATTCCTTACTTCTGTGTATTTTAAACTACTTTATTCCTTACTTCAGTGTATATTTAACTACTTAATTCCATACTTCAGTGCATTTTAAACTACTTTATTTCTTACTTCAGGGTATATTAAAGTACTTAATTCCTTACTTCAGTGTATATCAAAGTACTTAATTTCTTACTTCAGGGTGTATTAAAGTACTTAATTCCTTACTTCAGTGTATATTAAACTACTTAATTCCATACTTCAGTGTATATTAGAGTACTTTATTCCTTACGTGAGTGTATATTAAAGTACTTTATTCCTTACTTCAATGTATATTAAAGTACTTTATTCCTTACATCAGTGTAAAGTACTTTATTTCTTACTTCAGTGTATATTAAAGCACTTAATTCCTTACTTCAGTGTATATTAAAGTACTTTATTCCTAACTTCAGTGTATATTAAAGTACTTTTTGTTACTGACCATTATAGGTACTCTTACTTTCCCGGCCACAACATGGGCTCTTTCGGTTTGTTGGCGTCCCACAGGCTTCAAGTGGGGGGGGGGGGGGGGCATACTTTCCACTGCGACCAAGTGTGCTTATAGACAGGCAAACTCGACACTTTTTCAGTTGATCTTTCAGTTGATTTGTTTAGAAAACTATTTATAGTCTTCTTAGCTCACTTTAATAAAACGTTAATTAAAAAAGGTTTCATTAATAATTATTAAAATCTCTAGTGATCCATAAAAATTCAATTAAATTAATTACATGTTGCTGTAAGTGAGCAAGGATTTCTATCAGGACATTGACCTCTTAAAGTCGGGGTATTTGTCTACCTACTGTTTAGTTGTCAGTTTCTTGCAACCACACCAGTCAGTGCAAGAATTTTAAAAAAAAATTCACAGCTAGGCTCTAGTTCACCAACCTCACCTCCCCCGCCCCACAACATAGAGACAGTCGAGGTAGCTTGAGATTCCTAGCCCAAGAAGGTCTAGTCCACTGAGCACCCCCCTCCCACACCCTACCGAGAAGGTCCAGTCCACTGAGCACCCCCCTCCCCCACCCTAACTGTTCCCCCGCTGTACTCTGTGTACATACAGATCTAAGTCAACACCACCCCCACCCCCCGGACCAGTAAAAAAACCGTTTGAGAACATTTACCAGCACCGTTATCATCCTCTCCCACCCCTGTCATTGGTTTGTTTCAGCTCTCAGCAGTTAATTCTGTGGTCAGTGTGATTAGCCTATGGTGAAAATCTGAGAAGCAATTTAAGATTTCAACAGTTCCTTAAATCTTCTTTTTTTAGCCTCAGACATGTAATTTACAGCGTCAGCTTGCCTTGCTTATAAAGACTGATGCAGATTTACAATAGTTATACTTCTTTCTTACATGTAGCCTACTTTCGATCATTTAAGATGGTTTACTTATACATAGATATAATACAAAACGTCAAATTACAATTTTTTTTTTTAAACACCATCGTTGTGGTGGGCTGAGGGGCTTTGGGCTTTTAAGTAGAGCTGAAATAAATTTGGGATTAAAGAAAAATAAAATTATAAAAATTTGAAGCAACCGGAATGTTATGTTGAGTACAATGAGACACATCAAACCAAACATTCTTCCCTTTCAAACATCTATATCTATAGCAGTCCTCCCACCGTTTTTTTAAAAAACAATACTTCGACAGTTAGGTATTCACCAAATTGTTTGCAGTTTTGAAGCATCAATATTTCAACAGTTAGGTATCAAATTTTATATAGTAGTTGCAACAATAGTTTATCATGTTTTCATTGTGAAACTTTAAAAAAAAATATGTGAATTAAATAATGATTTAAGTAATAGCACGGAAGAAGAAAATCCAATACTTTTTGTGAGCGAAAACCTTCACTTGTTTATGTCTGGTTTTTTTTAAATTAAAAAATATGTAGGGATTTCCTCCCCTTGTTCCCAGTTAATCCCCTTGATCCCGACTTACTCCCCTTGATCTGAACAGAATTCTGTGACATTTCCACCTTAAAGTACACTGACAATTACCCCTCGGTCTAACCTTTCTTCACAGACACAACAGAGCTGTCCTCGCAATTGTATTGGCTTTTTGAAACCATGTACGTCTGCTTTGTAGGTCAAGGCGGGTTCATGACCCCCCCCCCCCCCCTCCCTTCCCCTGAAATCACCTAAATGCTAATTAATATTGGGTAACAAAAACACACCTGAAAACAAACATAATTGATACTTAACTTAAGCTTACACAAACTGACCATCTTAGATTGAATCATTAGTTTCTACTAACACAAATCTCGTTATTATGATATCCAACTAAACATTTCAGCCTCCCCCAAAACCACCCATTAAAAAAATGGCGGTGCCGCCCCTGCAAGAGACCCACATTATAAGGCCGGTATCTTAAAAATGTCAAGGCCGTGAGTTTAAAAAACCCGATCTCAGTCCTGGTTTCAAGTAAACAACTTTGCTTATTTTATTTATCGTGTCTACGAAATAGAAATTACGCTATTGAATTTTTTTTACAATACATTTTCAACCTCGATTTTCAAATGTGAAACATTAACTATCGAAGCGGACGAAACGAAAGTTGACCTAATTTTAAAGGGAAATGAGGCCATGTTTTGTGAAGCTAACTATATGACGTCACATCTAGTTAAAATTCCACAGTAACGAGCCTTGTAACTTTGGATAGGTTGAAATCTGACAGCCAAGCACGTGACTGTGGCCAGTCACGTGACACGGGTCACGTGTTTACGGCCTTGTGAGATGAACATAGTGAACTATCTATAACGAAATTCCTAAGAATTCTACACGACGAATTGAACCCACACCGTCTCGGCAAGGCTTTATGTGCGACCCGCAGTGACCATACGATTAGCCTATCTAATAACCAGACGGCTAGCCTCTCTACCTGCAGTAACAAGACGGTTAAACTACCTGCAGTAACCAGACGGTTAAACCATCTACCTCCAGTAACCCACTGTTAAACCATCTGCCTGCAGAGTTTCTTCCAGGCATCTATTCGGGGTGGCTTCGCCCCCCCCCCCCGAAATTTTTTTACCGCCCCCCCCCCCCCCCGAACGAAATAGAATTTATATAATTTATATAGAAAATATATACTTTTAACAGTGTCCGCCCCCCCCCCCCCGAAGAAAGTTTACCGCCCCCCCCCCCCCCCCGAAGATTTCAAGTGCCCCCCCCCCGGAGAAAAAAGTCTGGAAGAAACACTGTCTACCTGCAGTGACCACACTGTTAAACCATCTACCTGTAGTAACCAGACGGTTAACCTCTATGTCTGCAGTAACCATATGGTTAAACCATCTACCTGTAGCCGATAGAAACTAGACTGTTAACCTACCTACTTTGCATCAACTAGTCTTAAACAAATGGTACTCGTCGCTCTAGTAAGGTCTTAAGACAAAAATTAGCATTTTAATGAGCGTGTTGATCTAGTTTTATTGGTCCGTATCACTGAACTGTCCGGCCAAGTACATACATTTGACTGTGTTTATGGTCTTTTGGTAACGCGGACCCCTATAATAAAGGCATAAATAAGCAGCCCCTGTCAATATGGATGGCGTTATTTTGTTAATCAACATTTGATATAGTCCAGTGGCGTAGGCAGGGGGGGGTCATAACCCCCTCCCATAGACCCCTCGGTATATATATATATATATATATATATATATATATATATATATATATATATATATATATATATATATATATATATATATATATATATATATATATATATATATATATATATATATATATATATATATATATATATATATAAAGTATGAGGGGGGGGGGGTGCAAATCGAAAGTTTGAGGGGTGGGGTGCAAATCGAAAGTTTGAGGGGTGGGTGCAAATCGAAAGTTTGATGGGGGGGGGGTGTAAATCGAAAGTTTGAGGGGGAGGGTGCAAATCGAAAGTTTGAGGAGGGGGGTGCAAATCAAAAGCTTGTCCCCGGGTAAAAATTGGAACCCCCCCTTGAGACGATCCTGGCTACGCCACTGATACAGTCTAGCCTGTTCACGTTTTCTCTGAAACTTAGCGGGAAGTAGAATTCCTGTCGTCTTGTGATACGTGCTAGCCATTGTCAACACACAAAGAGTATGTTTACAGCGACAGCCAATCAAAAACCGCTGCAAGGTCGGCGTGTTCTACTCACACTCCGTCCCTCCACCCTCCCCACCAGTACAAGTTTATCTGGATGATTTTCGCTACAAGAATCAAATTTCGTGTTGAAAACGGTCATCACTAAATCAAGTTTCAAACGATTGACCACTGATCATGCCGCTTACACTTACACTCACAGTTATAACACTTGTTTGATCTTGACCTTGAGTGTGTATCCTGTTTACCACCCCCACCCCACTCTTCCTTGTTGTCGTCGGTCGTAAACCACTGGACTACGGTGTTGTTGACAACAACGACAGCACTTAGCCCTAATCTAGTTGTAACTGGTTTCATTTCTTACCGTTGCTCTAAAATAAAAACAACCAATCAAGTCCGCGCTAATCAAATACGCTAGGCCGTAAAAGGCGTACGCCATGTTTGCAAATAGCTTTGTAGGACGTAGACTATGTAAGGTAGCTTAATGTAACAATGTAAATACTTTTGTCTCTGTGGCTTTAATAACGTCTAGGAATAATTCGGTCCGAGGAATTATTTATAAAAAAAAAACTCAAGCCACTGTCTATAATTTTGTCAAGGGGCGGAGGGGGGGGGGGGGATTATTACGTACTCACAATGTTCCATTTTATTGGTCATCTTGATACTTTTAATGGGGTGGGGGTAAAAATAGTGTCCCCCACCCCCTCCCTGTTGGTATAGATGACGGGCGCTAAATATCGAAGACCTTCACCTATCCCTCACTGTCGTTAGTCGCAATGTGCAGACAACCCCACTCATGTTGATAGCAATGGGCACACTTTAACACGGGTCAGTATTTATTTCAAACTCGCTGGTCAATTAAAAACAAAACAACCAGCTGCTGTTGTTTCGCTGTATAGGAAGGTTTTCACCGGGTTTTTTTTTTTACGAGATCCGGTGCAGAGTTAGCTATACGTTTGTCGCCAGAACAGTTTGTTGATCAACAGTTCGGGTCAAGGTCACGCTCATCAAGGTCATATTTAGAGGCTAGTGAGGCTGCACTAGGTAGAAAATAATAACAGCGCAGGTAGAAAAAATTACCTGGCGCAGGTGAAACAAAATTACCTGGCGCAGGTAGGACAAAATTACATGGCGCAGGTAGAACAAAACTACCTGGCAAAGGTAAAACTACCTGGCGCAGTTGGAAAAAAATTACCTGGCGCAGGTAGAACAAAACTACCTGGCGCAGGTAGAACAAAACTACCTGGCGCAGGTAACACTACCTGGCGCAGTTGGAACAAAATTACCTGGCGCAGGTAGAACATAACTTTTTGGCGTAGGTAAAAAAAAAAAACTTTCCGTCGATGACCTTAAACTTAACGTCCGTATTTTTTAAAATCTCAAACAACTAGAGATGATATCTCCGATGAATTAGTTAGCCCACTTTAATTACTCCGTCATTAAACACCTGCCTGTCGACAGTTGACCTCTGCTTGACCGGCAGAATTTCCTGTCCCACATCCAGAGATACTTTTCCATTTTTGAAAGTCAACTTTATCTGGCACAATAATTTCCGTTTGTCTTCAATTGTTTTTCTCTTTCCCATTCTAGACACTATTCAGTTTTCCATGTTATAATTATCATTGTCTACCTAAAAAGTTATTATTTATATAAGTACCACTGTCGTCTTCTTTAAACACTCCATGTTAATTATCATTATGTAATTTTTTTTGTTCTGCTTTTTTTCCCATTCAGTTAATCCTTCTTAATTCCCCTTTAAATCTTAAAGTTTGGATTAGACGCAAGGTTTTCTTACAAAAGGTTTCACAAGGGCTTGATGACAACTTTTTTGCATAGACTTGGTTATTAAATTCTCGAAACTCGCCACGTTCCGATAATCGGCTTGTGTGCTCTTCGGTGAAACTAGGCGGATTTCGTTGAACTTTATAACACTTCGGTGAGATGGGTGGGGGGAGGGGGGGGGGGTGGAAATATATTGTACTATTCCTTAGTTGTTTTTTTCAGCAAAAGAAAAAGAACTAAACTTTTGTTGAACTCACTATGGTCGATAGAGGTATCCATAGATTTAAAGATTATCTCCCATGACACATTATTTTAACATTAGCTCCCCTGTAATATATATATTTCCAGCAATCGATTCTATATTCTAAGAAATATTTCTACTGCGCTTTTAAGATCTACATTTTTTGGATTAAATAAAGAATGTTTAAATATGAGCCACTTTATGTTTGAGTTTCTCCAGGGGTAGGGTGTAGGGTTACAGTAGGGCGGGGGCTGGTATTATTTCGTGGTTTGGATTAGATTTTAGAAATCACAAATTCGATTTCTGAGTGTCTGTTTCCTGTCCGTGTGGCAGTAGCTGAGCTAGGAGTTGTATAATGAAGTGTGTTTAGCCCCCACTGTTTTTAAAGTCCCCTCAAAAACCAACATTTATTCTACCGAATATTAAATCAACTCCAATTGTGATTATACAGGCCTAATTTGATACCTGATTTAAAACATTGATCATGTTTCATTGTTTGTGCTACAGCTTTGTTAAAAGTGCTTTTTCTATGTGAAATGTTATCTCCCCTCCGCGATGTATTTATAATGATGATCTCACTTATAAGGACTTTTTGTGGCTTGCTGCTGGCCATTGTACTTGTGCAAGAGTTATCGATCTTAGTTTTCACTGGAGTTAAGGAACCTGCTAAATTAGGGGCTGCATCATTAGGATGTACTTTAATAAAATAAGGTTTCGCTCAAATTCGGAGTAGGGCTTAACTTTGTTTTTACCAGTTTGTAGTCGGAGAATTGAGTCGAATGTGGGGGATTTAATGTCTGGTTGTTTAATGCCCTCACACTTTAATGATTACCGGACTTTAAAATTCAGTTAACAAAGCCGTGCTATCATGATACGTCAAGCTTTGATCTATTGATAATTTATTCTTGTAATAATAATGTACAAATCAAGTCGATAGTTTTTCAATCAAAATGTCCGTAAAAAATGTCCGTACTCGACGTTTTGTTTATTTATAAGCTATGCGAAGGTTCTATTTCTATAACTTAATTGTGTGCAGTTTTGCATAGCTTATGTAAACAGCACTGCAATCCTCTGCCCATTGTAAATAGCACTGCATCATCTGCCCATTGTAAATAGCACTGCAATCCTCTGCCCATTGTAAATAGCACTGCAATCCTCTGTCCATTGTAAACAGCACTGCAATCCTCTGCCCATTGTAAACAGCACTGCATCCTCTGCCCATTGTAAACAATACTGCAATCCTCTGCCCATTGTAAACAGCACTGCATCCTCTGCCCATTGTAAACAACACTGCATCCTCTGCCCATTGTAAACAACACTGCAATCCTCTGCCCATTGTAAACAGCACTGCATCCTCTGCCCATTGTAAACAACACTGCATCATCTGCCCATTGTAAATAGCACTGCAATCCTCTGCCCATTGTAAACAGCACTGCAATCCACTGCCCATTGTAAACAGCACTGCAATCCTCTGCCCATTGTAAACAACACTGCATCCTCTGCCCATTGTAAACAACACTGCACTATATTGCACCAGTTGCCCTATGTTAAGCCCCGACTTACATAGATTTTGCGTGTCAGCATATTTATCCACTTAATGATGAGTGACATGGAGAAACTGACCAGATAAACTAATTAATGCTGATTACATGTAGACATGCGCCTGTATGTTGGTGGATTACATTGTGTAATAAACGCTAGGCTAATTTTGGGTTACATGTAGTGTGTGTATGTATGCCGTATGTATATGTTACTTTAAAGCAAGTACGTACAACCTTATGTGGGTAAAGAGATGTGTTTGTACATAACTTCAGTTTGGATTTCTTAACGGAGTCTCTCGTAGGGTTATTTATCTTAATTGTGATACATATAGCAGTAGAAAATACGGTAAAAAATTAAACTTACATTTGTACACATTTTTTTCTGAGTAAAAAGTTTGTGTACTAAATGTGATCTGGCACAATTGTTTATTTTACAGAGCCATTGGGATAATGTATTGGTGGGGTCGCATGTCGATCTGGTGTTGCATGTGGTGGTGGGGGTCACTTGTCGTGGTGGGAGTCACATGCGATGGCGGGCGTCACATGTTGTGGTGGGGGTCACATGTGGTGGTGGTGGGGGTCACATGTGGTGGTGGTGGGGGTCACATGTGGTGGTGGTGGGGGTCACATGTGGTGGTGGGGGTCACATGTGGTGGTGGTGGGGGTCACATGTGGTGGTGGTGGGGGGTCACATGTGGTGGTGGGGGTCACATGTGGTGGTGGGGGTCACATGTGGTGGTGGTGGGGGTCACATGTGGTGGTGGTGGGGGTCACATGTGGTGGTGGGGGTCAAAAGTGGTGGTGGTGGGGGTCACGTGTGGTGGTGGGGGTCAAAAGTGGTGGTGGTGGGGGTCACGTGTGGTGGTGGGGGTCACATGCGGTGGTGGTGGGGGTCACATGCGGTGGTGGGGGTCACATGCGGTGGTGGGGGTCAAAAGTGGTGGTGGGGGTCAAATGTGGTGGTGGTGGGGGTCACATGTGGTGGTGGGGGTCACATGTGGTGGTGGTGGGGGTCACATGTGGTGGTGGGGGGTCACGTGTGGCGGTGGGGGTCACATGCGGTGGTGGGGGTCAAAAGTGGTGGTGGGGGTCAAATGTGGTGATGGTGGGGGTCACATGTGGTGGTGGGGGTCACATGTGGTGGTGGTGGGGGTCACGTGTGGTGGTGGGGGTCACGTGTGGCGGTGGGGGTCACATGTGGTGGTGGGGTCTGTGATGGGGGTCACATACGGTGCTGGGCGATCTTCTTTCTTGAGTTTTTTCAAACATGCCCATGTAGCATATTTTTGGTATCTTGTAGCATATTTATGGTATCATGTAGTATATTTTTGGTATTTCTCAATTAATAATAATCTGCTTAATCACTGCGCATTGATTTCCTCTTCAATTCTTACACTGGGTATTTTATGATTAATTAGGTCAACCTAATTAAAATTGACAACACGGTGGGTTTAAGAGTGTCCTGCTGACGTCACTTCCTGGAATCGATACCTAGGTGCTACATGTAGCAACAGAAACATGTAGCAAGAGAAACATGTAGCAACAGAAACATGTAGCCACAGAAACATGTAGCAACAGAAACATGTAGCAAGAGAAACATGTAGCAACAGAAACATGTAGCAACAGAAACACGTAGCAACAGAAACATGTAGCAACAGAAACATGTAGCAACATAAACATGTAGCAACAGAAACATGTAGCAACAGAAACATGTAGCAACAGGAACATGTAGCCACAGAAACATGTAGCAACAGAAACATGTAGCATCAGAAACATGTAGCAACAGAAGTAGGCTGAGAGATGTTGATTTATTTAAATTGACTTTTTTACAACACTCAGCTAATATCGTGCTCAACACAACTTAGTGAAGATGTTTTAAACTGATTGGATAGAGGTGTGCACACTTTACTAAATAATATAATATTTTAGCCCGAAGTTTTAAACTGGGTAGCGCGCCTTAGTATATTGCTGCCTGGGAAAAGCGTAGATGTTCACAGAAATTTACTCAATAATATACATTTTTTTAAAAATTAGGCTGTAATTTAGTATTTCTATGATAACAATCACTTTGAAAAGGTTTGGGTAAAAGAAATTATAATATGTAATGTGAAGGGGAGAGCGTCTTGATAAAAGCCAGCAGTGACTTAGACTGTATGTAAGACGACATACAACTATATTTTCCTTGTTATAATAATAATCTCAAACGGCCCACACAAATCCCATGCTTAAGCCGACCACTAAGCATTGAAGACGGTCTTGGCATCTTAATCTTCTCTAAATATTGATTCGTGGTAGCACTGTTGTGGATAATCAAAAGCAATTATGTTTAATGAATGCTGTATAAAGTCTGAGTAGATTTCCTCTGTAATCTGTGCTGAACTTGGACGATTATCACCTGTTCAGCTGGAGTAGATGCCGTCTAGTTAGTGGGACGAGAGGATGTACTAGACGTGCTGGGCACGGGTTTAAGCTGAGGCTGACACTTGAGTTGACCCGCTCATCAAAACTGACATGTAGAGGCTGGGCAATTAGAGTTAGGACCCTTGGTAGTCAGTGGCTGTGCCACATTGTAATATTTGTGTTTAATTCAACACAGTTAGACACAATTAAACAGTTAGACACAATTAAACAGTTAGACTACACCAAAATACCGACATGATCAAACGACCGACATGACTAAAAGGCCGACACGACCAAAAGGCCGACACGACCAAAGGCCGACACGACAAAAAGGCCGACACGACCAAAAGGCCGACACGACCAAAAGGCCGACACGACCAAAAGGCCGACGTGACTAAAAGGCCCACAAATTTTAAGGCCGACAACCCTGAATATGTCCTTAGGTATATAAGAAATGTGTGGATGCAATCACAAAAAACATCCATAATGAATTGTTGTGTGCCTCTGATCAAACAGATCTGGTGTCTATCTCTGATGTTTAAAATGTTTTTTTCTCGCTAATATCTTAAAAACGTTAATATTGTTTTTTAGCCTGCTTCCAATGGCTACTTGGACAAGAAAAGGGGAGATGACAAGGGCAATAACCCAGATATTGAAGGGGCAGGGGAGATAAATCCAGCGTCCATCAAACACCATGTGAAACAATGTTGCCAGGAGACGTTTACCTTGGAGAATGTACTCAACAAGTTTCCCATAGTCAAATGGTTGCCCAAATACAGGTTAGTCAAATGGTTGCCCAAATACAGGTTAGTCAAATGGTTGCCCAAATACAGGTTAGTCAAATGGTTGCCCAAATACAGGTTAGTCAAATGGTTGCCCAAATACAGGTTAGTCAAATGGTTGCCCAAATACAGGTTAGACAAATGGTTGCCCAAATACAAGATAGTCAAATGGTTGCCCAAATACAGGTTAGTCAAATGGTTGCCCAAATACAGGTTAGTCAAATGGTTGCCCAAATACAGGTTAGTCAAATGGTTGCCCAAATACAGGTTAGTCAAATGGTTGCCCAAATACAGGTTAGTCAAATGGTTGCCCAAATACAGGTTAGCCAAATGGTTGCCCAAATACAGGTTAGCCAAATGGTTGCCCAAATACAGGTTAGTCAAATGGTTGCCCAAATACAGGTTAGTCAAATGGTTGCCCAAATACAGGTTAGTCAAATGGTTGCCCAAATACAGGTTAGTCAAATGGTTGCCCAAATACAGGTTAGTCAAATGGTTGCCCAAATACAGGTTAGTCAAATGGTTGCCCAAATACAGGTTAGTCAAATGGTTGCCCAAATACAGGTTGGTCAAATGGTTGCCCAAATACAGGTTGGTCAAATGGTTGCCCAAATACAGGTTAGTCAAATGGTTGCCCAAATACAGGTTAGTCAAATGGTTGCCCAAATACAGGTTAGTCAAATGGTTGCCCAAATACAGGTTAGTCAAATGGTTGCCCAAATACAGGTTAGTCAAATGGTTGCCCAAATACAGGTTAGTCAAATGGTTGCCCAAATACAGGTTAGTCAAATGGTTGCCCAAATACAGGTTAGTCAAATGGTTGCCCAAATACAGGTTAGTCAAATGGTTGCCCAAATACAGGTTGGTCAAATGGTTGCCCAAATACAGGTTGGTCAAATGGTTGCCCAAATACAGGTTAGTCAAATGGTTGCCCAAATACAGGTTAGTCAAATGGTTGCCCAAATACAGGTTAGTCAAATGGTTGCCCAAATACAGGTTAGTCAAATGGTTGCCCAAATACAGGTTAGTCAAATGGTTGCCCAAATACAGGTTAGTCAAATGGTTGCCCAAATACAGGTTAGTCAAATGGTTGCCCAAATACAGGTTAGTCAAATAGTCTACCCATGTTGCCAGCGATATTATACACACCTTTACCCATAGTGCAGAGGCGTAGCGAAGGGGGCGGGGGGTAGGCCTACATATATCCCCGGGCGCCGACCCTAGGGGGCAGCCAAAATGGGTTGGAAAAACTAATTAAAATCTCATTTTAGCTGCAGTTTTGCATTATAAATAAAAATAATATATGGGGGGAGGCGTCAAATTGAAAGTTTAACCGGGGAGGGGGGGGGGGGAGGGGGAGGCTCGCTACGCATCTGCTATTTTGTGAGTGGTATTAGGCACACCATTACCCATTTTCAGATGTATTAGGCACACCTTTACCCATTGTGTCAGCTGTATTAGGCACACCATTACCCATTGTGTGATATGTTTTAGGCACACCATTACCCATTGTGTGATATGTTTTAGGCACACCATTACCCATTGTGTGATATGTTTTAGGCACACCATTACCCATTGTGTGATATGTTTTAGGCACACCATTACCCATTGTGTCAGCTGTATTAGGCACACCATTACCCATTATGTCATAGATATTAGGCACACCATTACCCATTGTGTCATAGATATTAGGCAACTGATTTGTTTTGTGTACAGGTGCAACACATTCCAGTGTGATCTGATTGCTGGGCTGACAGTGGGGCTGACGGTGATACCCCAGGGGCTGGCGTATGCTCAGGTGGCCAACCTGCCCCCACAGGTCAGTTGCTATTGGATACGGTGTTCTGTCTTGTCTAGGTGTTTTAACTAGGTGTTCATTACTGGTGTCCTGCCTACGTTTGTTTACTAATTATCCTAGCTCAACACTTTAGGTAACCTGTCTAGGTGTCTTATCCAGATGTGTTGTCTACGTGTCTTGTATAGAATTGGTCTATTAATGTTTCTGGTCTAGTTTTGTTACTGTGTGTCCGGTCTAGGTATCTTCTCTAGGTATTGTGTCTATGTGTCTTTACCAAATACACGTACTATGAGTTTACTGTTTTTATGTTTGAATGGTTGGGCCTGGTAAAAGTAAAGTTTCCCTTTCAAACCTGACGGTCTATGGGGAAAGTGAAGTAGAGTTCACTTGTTTCTGTGACCTCGGCATATGAAGAGATAGTGTGGTCAGCACTATGCCCAGCCGCCTTTACTTTCCCTAAGTAGTGAGTTAGGTACCCATCAGAGTTGGGTGGACTCAGGGACGGTCTACTGACTTGAACCCGGATTTGAATTCGAGACTTACGGGTTAGCAGTGCCGCTCTCTACCGCTAGACCACTCCGTGGTTGGGCCTGGTACGTGTAGTGATTTACGTATACCTGGGGGTTAGGATCCGTCATGCATGATTTAATGTTTGAATGGTTGTGCCTGATAGGTGTTGTGTACTGATCTAGGTATACCTGGTCGTTCCGTCATACATGATTTAACACGACCTTGACCTTATCCTACAGTATGGGCTGTACTCAGCCTTTGTTGGCTGCTTTGTCTACTGTTTCCTGGGCACCTCCAAGGACATCACCCTGGGGCCAACGGCCATCTTGTCCCTGATGACCGCCACCTTCGGGACAGCCGTGTCCCCTGACCTGCCTGGAGGGGGGAAGGACCCCACGATGACCATTGTGCTGACCCTCATATCAGGAATCATCCAGCTAGTCATGGGCATTTTAAAACTAGGTAAGTCTCTTCTCCTTAGCTTAATTAAATAACGGAACACTATTTTTAAAAATAATTAATAATTTTTAACTCATATATTTTGTTTTGAATTTTTTTTAAAAATGAATTCCATTTAAGTTTCCGACAAGTTTTAGAAGAAACAAAAATTTGAAAAACTTTCTGTTGATTCAATAAAAATTGTTTGGAGTGAACTCTAAGCATCCAATCAAACCAATTAAATTTTGAATTTGTTAACAAAAACTTAAAACCAAAAGAAATTAATGTGTCCATTAATCTGATCTTGCTTCTATTCCCAGGTATCCTAGTCAACTTTATATCATATCCTGTCATTAATGCTTTCACCTCTGCTGCTGCCATCACCATAGGTTTTGGACAGGTCAAGGTAAATTCTTTCAGTAGACTAATTACGTTTTCTGGAAAAACTTTTTGCAACAATCTACACTTTTAAATGTTTCATTTTCCCCTCATAATTGTGAATTTATGCGTTTAATGCATGTGATATTTTGTTTTGTGATAATTCAAATTGTTTTAATCAAAGCTGAAAATTTCCGTAAAATCATCTTTAATCATTCATTGACATCACCATCCATGTTGAACACCTCCATCCATCTTACACATCGCCAACCATTTTACACATCACCAACCATCTTACACATCACCAACCATCTTACACATCACCAACCATCTTACACATCATCAACCATTTTACACATCACAAACCATCCTACCCATCCCCAACTACCCTACCCATCCCCAGAACATCTTACACATCACCAACCATCCTATACATCCCCAACCATCTTACACATCCCCAACCATCTTACACATCCCAACCATCTTACACATCCCAACCATCTTACACATCACCAACCATCTTACACATCACCAACCATCTTACACATCACCAACCATCTTACACATCCCAACCATCTTACACATCCCCAACCATCTTACACATCACCAACCACCCTACACATCACCAACCACCCTACACATCCCCAACCATCTTACACATCCCCAACCATCTTACACATCCCCAGAACACCTTACACATCCCAACCATCCTACACATCACCAACCATCTTACACATCCCCAGAACATCCTACACATCCTTACACATCACCAACCATCTTACACATCCCCAGAACATCCTACACATCACCATCTTACACATCCTTACACATCCTCAACCATCTTACACATCCTTACACATCCTCAACCATCTTACACATCCCCAGAACATCCTAGGGTTGAAGCACATACCTGACAACTTTCTAGAGATGGTTTACTACACCTTCAAGAAGATTCCAGAAACAAAGTAAGGACACATTTTTACTTCCACCACCTTAGGTGGACAATTTTGTTCCTTAGTTTATAGCAGCTTCTAACACACCACAACATACCTCAAACACATCAACTTCTGTGTCCTGCTTGTTTGTTGATGTTGTGACCAGACATCCTTTTGTTGATGTTGTGACGAGACATCCTCATGTTGATGTTATGATGTGACATACGTGTGTTAAATACACCTGCAGATAGAAGAGTTCTGTACTTTGTTTCTGGTTTCCTATTTTTCTAAGCAAGCTGTTGCTAATGGTCTTTAATTAATAAAATCAATGAACTTTCAATTATGAATCAAAAGCAACATTAACAAAATTGTTTCTTGACTCTATAGGGAGAATTTCTTTTAAAAAACAAGCTTTAATATGAGTCACACAAAGCAATCATCTCAAACAACAGCACAATGTAAAAAGCTAAAACAAGATTGATTGTATTGTATTTTTTTAGATTTATTTTTGTAAGCAAGCATCCTGATTAGTTTCTGGTGAAATTAATATTTTATTTGTGTTGTATTGTTGAAGTATTAGAACTACATCAGCCATATTAAATTTCTGTAACTTTTTATCCAATATTTATTACTTTTTTAAACCTTGTTTTTATACAAAGCTATACATTTCATTTTATATTTTCAAGTTTGTAATCAAACTTGGCTACAGCAGTTAGTTTAAAAATGTTTTTGTTGTTGTGAAAAAAATATTTTCAAGTTTGTAATCATACCCAGCTACAGCAGTTAGTTTAAAAATGTTTTTGTTGTTGTGAAAAAAATATTTTCAAGTTTGTAATCATACCCAGCTACAGCAGTTAGTTTAAAAATGTTTTTTGTTGTTGCGAAAAAAATATTTTCAAGTTTGTAATCAAACCTGGCTACAGCCGTTAGTTTAAAAATGTTTTTGTTGTTGTGAAAAAAATATTTTCAAGTTTGTAATCAAACCTTGCTACAGCCGTTAGTTTAAAAATGTTTTTGTTGTTGTGAAAAAAATATTTTCAAGTTTGTAATCAAACCTGGCTACAGCCGTTAGTTTAAAAATGTTTTTGTTGTTGTGAAAAAAATATTTTCAAGTTTGTAATCAAACCTGGCTACAGCTGTTAGTTTAAAAATGTTTTTGTTGTTGTGAAAAAAATATTTTCAAGTTTGTAATCATACCCAGCTACAGCAGTTAGTTTAAAAATATTTTTCTTGTTGTCCAGGATCTGGGACATGACGATGGGTCTGGTGTCGCTGGTCGTTGTGATCCTAATGAAGAAGATGCGGGAAATCAAATGGGCAGACGCTAACGACCCTGACAGATCAATCTCTATACCTAAGTTGATATTCAGAAAAGCTTTGTGGATCATTGGCACAGGTATATTTTTAGTTTCAATTATCATGTATGCATACATTTTAGTTGGGTTTACATGCATACATTTGTATACAATAAATTCGCACTGTTTTGTTAAAGTAACCTGCAAATTTTACATTTTATTGTGATTTGGAAGTAGCTGAAAACTTTGGCACTAAAATATGTTTGTTTTCCTGTTCAGCCTCCAATGCGATCGTGGTAATCTCGGCTGCTGGGATTGTGGCTATCTTAGAGAGTCAGGGGGTGGCTAATGGCACCATCAGCATCACTGGACACATCAAGCCTGGCATGCCCACTGTGTCCTTCCCCAAGTTTGAGATTGACAATGGCAACGTCACCATGTCTGCCGCAGATATTTTCTCTGTAAGGTTTGCATGCAACCTTAGAACAAGCCTTTACTGCATCTTATGATTTACTAATTGGCATTGACATTTTACTTGCTCAGCTAATATCACTTAAGAAAACATTTATCCAACAAGCTTCTTGTTCACAATATAAAATAAAATGTATATATTTTTGTGTTCTGATATTTACAGACAATACTGCAAGATTTCTTTTACTCTCAATAAAATGTTACATAAAAACTTTTAAAAACAGGATCTGATTCTAAATGAAGTTTTTTTTTTTAAATTCATTAACTCAACGTCTATTTTAATTCCAATGCTTTTGAAAGACTGATCGTTTAACTTTTTATTATATTTTTTTTTCCTGTTTAGAGTGTTTTCATTTATATCTTTTATATCAAGTAAAAAAAAAAATCAATGACTAGTCTACCATAATGTGATCAATAAGTCAAACAACCTTGCATTAACCCTGAACTTTTGTAAACCTTGACCTTCCAATAAACTTGACCTTTTTTGCTTCCCTAGAAACTTGGCTCTGGACTGGGAATTGTTCCTCTGCTGGCTTTAGTAGAAACCATGGCCATTGGAAAAGCTTTTGGTATGTTTTTGTTGGGGCCATATTCTTATGTCATTTTTAATTAACTCTCTTGTCCTATGTCTTTTTAACCCATCCATCAGCCATACAACTACAAACCCATAAGCTCTACAACCACTGACCCATACAACTCCTGACCCCTACAACTACTGACCCATACAAAAGCTGACCACTACAAAAGCTGACCCCTACAAAAGCTGACCCATACACAAGGTGACCCCTACAACTCCTGACCCCTTTAACTACTGTCCCCTACAACTACTATCCCATTCTAACACTGACCCATACAACTTCTGACCCATACAACAGCTGACCCATACATCTGACCTGTTCTACTCCCCAGCCAGAGCCAACAACTACAAGATTGACCCCACCCAGGAGCTCCTGGCCATTGGTGCATCAAACATCATCAGCTCATTCTTCCAGTCCTATCCCATCACAGGTAGTTTTTCTAGGTAAGTCCTACCCCATTACAGGAAGTTTTTCTAGGTAAGTCCTACCCCATTACAGGAAGTTTTTCCAGGTAAGTCCTACCCCATTACAGGAAGTTTTTCCAGGTAAGTCCTACCCCATTACTGGAAGTTTTTCCAGGTAAGTCCTACCCCATTACTGGAAGTTTTTCCAGGTAAGTCCTACCCCATTACAGGAAGTTTTTCCAGGTAAGTCCTACCCCATTACAGGAAGTTTTTCCAGGTAAGTCCTACCCCATTACAGGAAGTTTTTCCAGGTAAGTCCTACCCCATTACAGGAAGTTTTTCCAGGTAAGTCTTACCCCATTACTGGAAGTTTTTCCAGGTAAGTCCTACCCCATTACAGGAAGTTTTTCCAGGTAAGTAGGCCTACTACCCCATTATAGATCTAATTAACAAGTAGTTAAAATTTAACAGAGAGAAATGTTGATTAAACTTAGAATTTTTATTTTATTCTATTAATTTTTTTCAGAACTTTAAAATTTAACAGAGAGAAATGTTGATTAAACTTAGAATTTTTATTTTATTCTATTAATTTTTTTCAGAACTTCTAAAACATTTGCTAAGCAATGATTTAAACAAGATGTTAATCCTCTTATTTCTAAACCTCTGACATTATGGATTCTATCATCCAACTAATAATCTTCTGACTAGGCTTAACTTGTATCAGAATATAAACAAGTTAATGACTGGTCTACCTCTCTTGTTGTGTAGTATAGTATATAGGCCTAAATCTCAGTTTTAAAAGTTGTATAGAAGAAAATGATTACATAACTAGCTTAAAGACATCATGCATCGTCTTGTTGATTGGTGAATTTAGACGGGGTGTAATGGCTGTAAACAACCCCATAATTGTATGTTCGGGTCTTGGGCCCTGACAACAACATAACAAGTGTCTAGCACTCAATGGTTGATTGTTGTGGGTTGTACTGAAATTTTATACTGCTAAAGTTTACTGGTTTCTAGCACTCGGTGTTTTATTGTGTTACTGTAGTGAAATTTTATACTGCTAAAGTTTACAGGTTAACAAGTTTCTAGCACTCTGTGTTTTATTGTTGTGTTACTGTAGTGAAATTTTATACTGCTGAAGTTTACATTTTGACACATTTTATACTATAGTTCTTGGCTCAATAAAGCTTTTGTTCCCGCATGAAAATTAATTAACTTTAATTTGTCTTTACAAAGAGAGCAGTAAAACAATATGGTTGATTTTTAAATAAAAAAGGTGTCAATTTGATTTTCTTTTGCTTTGTTTTAGAAAATTCCAATTAGCCTTTACAAAAAAAATATATTTTTATTTTGCTTTCCTAGAACTATGAAAAAATTTTCTCAATTTTTTCTTATAAAAAACCTTCACAAACCCTTAAGCCTTGACATAGAAGTTATTAATCATGTAAATATTCCTTCTTATGAGCTTTATCTGGGGTGGGGGGTGAAAGATAATGTCACTATAATTTTATTATTGATGAGGGTGTTTTTTCTATAGGCCTACCTACCTACTTCTATTTTTATTATTACTTACGTTAAGTTTCAAAGGAATTTTTTTTTTAAAATCAGGACAGAGGTATTATTTGTATAGGAGTTATTTTCAGCTCAACATTGATCTTTGCTCTGTCTGAAAATGCTTGATTGTATTTATCTGAAAAGAAATTATCACTATCCAAGACAGATACATTTGAAGTGTGAGAATGAGTTTTATTTTTTTTTTAAACAGAACTGCCGTCAACTCCCAGAGTGGTGTGAAGACTCCCATGGGCGGGATATGGACTGGCGGGCTGGTGATCCTGGCCCTGTGTGTACTGACCCCATGGTTTTACTACATCCCAAAGTCAGCTCTCGCAGCTGTTATCATCGCAGCCGTGGTACCAATGGTGGAGTATCACATGGTGAGGAAGCTGTGGAGAGCTAACAGTGAGTTGTTTTATTGCCTCATCTCATCCTGTATACAGACTGGAGATTTTTAACTACCTAATAATTACGTCCCACTTTAGAACAAACAAAAAACCTGTAAAAAACCACCAAATATTTGATTTGAAGAAGGCCATAAATAGAGACACAAAAGTTCTGTAAAGAGAAAATTGATGAACTGATCGAGATAACAAAATAAATTGTTCCCTACTCTCTAAATTTACCCTCAAATGTTACATCTTTCAAAAACACTGATGTTAATAAGTTCAAAGGCAGAACAATTTTTTTTCTCTATGCTAATCCTCAACTCTTGCTTGCTCAGACCTAAATTAAGAGTAGCACGTCAAAAGTTCAAAATGTATTAAGTACATTTTCCAGTTTTGTTCATTTAACAACTTATAGCCATAGCTTCTAAGTTATTTCTTTAGAACAGTTTTACTAATGCCTCAAGTTACATTTTTATTTTTGAAAACCTATGAAAAAATGATCAGTTCCTTCATAATTGTGGAACAAAATTTCTAATTTTCAGAATGGGACTTGGTGCCATATACCATCACTTTTATCTGCTCCTTGCTGGTGGGGATTGAGGTCAGTTTTGGTCCAAACATTTTTTTTTTTTTTAAATAAATAATTTTGATTTTTTAAGCTACTGACAAAACAATTTACAGTGCCAATGTTAGACAACTGTTTACACACTCAGTCTACACATTGCCCAGATTTATTTATTCAGTTTACAATTAGCCCAGCATTTATTTTCTTTGTGTTCCATATATCCACAGTATGGTATTTTAATTGGGATTGGAGTCTCGCTGTTCATGCTTCTCTACCCTACAGCTCGTCCTAAGGTCAAGGTAAGAGATGTTTAAAATTTCTCAAATGTTTCCACAGTTTATTGAAATGTACAATGTAATGTATATATGTTAGCTTTCTTACAGATATGTTTCTGCATCATTACTATTTTCTTAAAGACATTTATGTTTTCAGTACACATCTAGACAAGGTTACCTCATAGTTACACCTATGTTTCAGTACACATCTAGGCAAGGTTACCTCATAGTTACACCTATGCAAGGCCTCAACTTTCCAGGTGCTGAGTTCTTGGAGATCCAGATTTTTGAGAAAGCTGTAGAAAGTAGGTCAAGTTGGTCAAATTTAAAATGTATTTTTCTTTGTGTACAAGTTTTATATCTGCATATATATATATAACACATTTTTTTTTCCACATAATATAATTGAATAGACTTTAACTCATACTCATTTAACAATAAGATACTGTATGTACTTTTTTTCTATAAACCATAAAATATAAAAAAATAATTTAAAATGTCAAAATAACAAAAAATTCACAACCTCCAGGTTCAAAACCTAAAATCATCATCTTCAACATGGAGCACCTGACTGACCTTGACTTTACAGCTGTCCAGTCACTCAAAACTCTGACCACAGATTGTGAGCGCCACGCCATGAAGCTGATTCTAGCCAATGGGCAGGTGAGCAAACGTTTCAGTTGGTCACATTGTGGTATTAGTTTCAGTCAAACTCTCAAGTTGTAAAGCTGTTGACAGCAAGTTTCAGATGGTCACATTGTGGTATACATTAGTTTCAGTCAAACTCTCAAGTTGTAAAGCTGTTGATTATACAGCAAGTTTCAGATGGTCACATTGTGGTATACATTAGTTTCAGTCAAACTCTCAAGTTGTAAAGCTGTTGATTACACAGCAAGTTTCAGCTGCTTATATTGTGACAAAAATATTGATGTAAAGAATAAAACTGAGATCTATATCTTATAACCTTACAGTAAAGTATAGTCACATTTAGTGAATAATTAATGATAATAGATGATTGCATCTGTTTATTTAATAAACTTCAAAAGTAATTAAAACATAAAATCATGTGTGTATTAATACAAAGTAAGTAAAAACAGATAATAATATAACCAATTTTTGAAAGCCTTTTGGATCATCCACCTAATTTATTAAATAAATCAGTGGACATATTTTCAAATTGTGTCATAGTTATGGGAGGGTGGATGAACATGAAATAATTTTACATGGGGTATTGTTGGGTTACAAAATGTCATATTTTTTGTTATACTATTTGTGCATGGTCCCTTATTACATTAATTGTATATTTTTAAAATTTTGGGATGAAAATTTACATTTTGATACATTAATTTACATATCCAAAACAAAAAGTTCGCAGCAATTTATTATAAAAGTATAAAAATAAAAAGGAAGATAAATTATATTAATTTCTTAAATTAAATTATAAAGCAATCTTTAAAAAAACAAAAATAAAATAAAAGGAACAGCGTACATTTTTATATAGTGCAGTTAATTGCATAGACAACCGAAAACGGCCTGTTATTAATTGACCTTTGACCTATGTGTAGCCACAAGTAAATAGTCAAGTTCAAGCAGCCGCCATTAAAAACCTGACATTAGTGAACACAGTAAGGGAGGCAATGGATGAAAACTGTTTGCAAGGTATGTAACCCTTTCCTCACTCAGTACTTGTTTATTTCAAGAGTTGTCGTTATTTGTTCTTCCACTGATTTCTTTGACCATTTACACAGAAACTTGACTATTAAGACTGTAGAAGTTATTTGAAATTGTTTAAAAAGTTTTTAGATGCTAGTGTTGTTTAACAACAATTTGTTAGAGAAAAATATTTTAGAAAATATTTTTTTAAGAAACTTTTTTTTTCCTTTTAGTGAACTGAATTAATGGGTAACAATTGTGATACTTTTCCCACTCAAATTTCTTTCCACCTGTTCAGGCATAAAATTTCTAATTATTGAATTTCTGCTCTGAAGATTAGCTTGTCACGTGTCATGACACTGGTCCATGTTTAATTGTTCTTGCTTGCACAGACCTAAATTAAACGTCTTAAAACTCAGCATGCTGAGGTTATTTTGTTAATGACACTTTTTTCATAGGATCAATGTTATTAATTGCATTTTCAAATTGTTTGCAACAAAAACAGAACAATGATTTTTTTTAAAATGTGTGTTTCTGGAATTCCCACTTGTAATAAAATCTTAACACTATGTTCCACATAATATATTTACATTATGTACTTTGTTTCTTTCTCTCTCTTGTCTACATATATCTATCTTTCTGAAAAATTGACCACTTTTGTAGATAATTGATCATATTTTTGACACTTGCATTTGTTAATCATTGATAATCATCATTAATACACTTTGAAAATATATTTGAACTATTTATTTTATTCAATTTACAATTTAAATTGGAATTTGAATAGATAAGAGATTGATTTAATATTATCTTGTAGTCATTATAAAAGTTCAAAATTTATTGAGTTCAATTTCCAGTTTTGTTCATGTAACAACTTGTAGCCATAGTTTCTAAGTTTTTTTCTGATTTTATAAATTCGTACTGTGACTATATAGCTTCATTAAATAATTTTAAAAACATAATTTGATTTTTCCTTTTTTCTAGATGGAAATACACCTGCTGTGATTGGGAATGATGAGGAACCATACATGAGCCATCTTTGAACTATACGTGAGCCATCTTTTAACCATACATGAGCCATCTCTGAACCATACATGAGCCATCTCTGAACCATACATGAGCCATCTGTGAAACATGCGTGAGCCATCTTTGAACTATACTGAGCCATATTTGAACCACTTGTGAATTATCTAGGCTATGAGTTTTCACCTGAATGAATATTCTTTTAGCCACTTCTCAGTCTTTTGCCACTCATGGCTCAGTCATATCTGAGAAATGGCTCAGTCATGTGTGAGTCATGGCTCAGTCATGTGTGAGCAACTGTCAAGATGCCTGTGGAACATCTCAAGTGTATTTGAGAAATTCCAACTGATCCACTCTCCGTCTAAGATGACTAGGAAATGTTCTCACAAACTGATATGGTTTAACAACTTAAGTGTACCCTTATTATATAGATGCCACCAACAATTGAATAATTCATTCATAGAAACACAAGGAAAATAATGGATGTTGCATGCTTTAACAAGTATTTGAGAGAGAAGTCATGTTAAATATATGAGACAGAAGTCATGTTAAATATATGAGACAGAAGTCATGTTAAATATATGAGACAGAAGTCATGTTAAATATATGAGACACAGGTCATGTTAAATATTTGAGACAGAAGTCATGTTAAATATATTAGACACAGGTCATGTTAAATATATTAGACACAAGTCATGTTAAATATATTAGACAGAAGTCATGTTAAATATATGAGACAGAAGTCATGTTAAATATATTAGACACAGGTCATGTTAAATATATTAGACACAGGTCATGTTAAATATATGAGACAGAAGTCATGTTAAATATATGAGACACACGACATGTTAAATATATGAGACACAGGTCATGTTAAATATATGAGACACAAGTCATGTTAAATATATGAGACAGAAGTCATGTTAAATATATGAGACACACGACATGTTAAATATATGAGACACAGGTCATGTTAAATATATGAGACACAAGTCATGTTAAATATATGAGACACAAGTCATGTTAAATATATGAGACACAAGTCATGTTAAATATATGAGACACAAGTCATGTTAAATATATGAGACAGAAGTCATGTTAAACGTATGAGACAAAAGTCATATTAGACACAAGTCATGTAAAATATATGAGACACAAGTCATGTTAAATATATGAGACACACGTCATGTTAAATATATGAGACAGAAGTCATGTTAAATATATGAGACACACGTCATGTTAAATATATGAGACAGAAGTCATGTTAAATATATGAGACAGAAGTCATGTTAAATATATGAGACAGAAGTCATTTTAAATATATTAGATAGAAGTCATGTTAAGTATATTAGACAAAAGTCACTTTTAAATGTCTGATCAATTTATCTGCTTTAAAGATAATATTGATTATCTTACCAGAGCCAATTTTCATTAACATTATAAAGGAATTTCTACTGTGCTCAGATATACATTGTTACTGTAAACTTTCTAATAAATGTGGCATTTGTATTTATTTATAGGTCGGGTCTAAACTGGCCTTGTTGTTTTAAAGTATACAACATTATACTATAAATAAAAATTGAAATGTTTGTAAATAAAGTATACAATAAAGTATACACCTTTTTTTATAGCTGACAGTTAAAATGATTATAACTAGATAAAATTAGTTAATATTATTTTTTTTTGCATTAGTAGGATTAACATTTGAGTTAAAAAAAGAAAGATTGTGTTCTATTTGAAGTCATAGTTTTTTAACTGTAATGTTAACAAAGCTGAATAGCCTAGCTCAATGTTGCTGTTTGTTGGTAGATGGGACCCATGTTGTTACAAAACTATTTACGTAAAAGTTTTTTTTTACTGACCAAAAGTTTTCAAGCTGTAAAATTGTCTTAATTTATTGTCCAAAGTTCCAGGATTGGTTTTCTAGAAGCAATTCAATTTCATCTTAGTAATGCATGTTTCTCTCACCTTATCAGAAGTTATAATTCTCTTGTAATTCCTCACAATATCAGGTTTAATTCTCTTGTAATCCCACCCCACCATGTCAGAAAGTATAATTCTCTTGTAATCTACAAATGCTTAGCTCTGAGCTATCATATTGATCATGTTTGTGTCATAAACTTGTATAATAAACCTTTTATAAAATATTTTACTACATTTTTTGAATGAAAAGGTATTCATATTTGTAAAGATATTTTTACAATAACCACATGTTGATCTAGAAATTTACACAAAAGATATTTATTAATTGCTGTTTTGATTGCAAATCCAGGTGTTATATTGTGTGGGTCAGCCAATAGGATGGGGACACTAAGGTCTAGGTCTACAGCGGCCTATCACTAGAATCTAGGCCTACAGCAGTTTGAACATTCATGATATAAAAAATTCCAGGCATTTGAGAAGCTTGTGTCCTTATCTGGTCTAGTTGTTTAGACCAACCACATCTGTAAATATAAAAAAAAACATTTATATTTATATGTGGTATTATAATGTTATATTGTTATTTAAAATATTTTAGACATTAAATGATATTCACAAGTTAAGTCTTGTTCATTTTTTTCAAGACTTTAATAAACCAAGGACCATCACAGCCTTTATATTAAAAAAGTTTTTTTGGTATAATTTAACATTCCTGTCTGTTATGCTCTTAGATGTGAAATTAGTTTAAAAATTTTGAAATGTACATTGTTGATACTTTATTGTTAATGTGATCCTTTGAAGAATTTAATTTTTTTAATTTTAAAAGTCACACTTTTTTACTATACCAAAGTACAATTATTATTGCTTTAATTGTGCTTTTTGAAGAGAAAATAACAAGGGTAAAAAAAATACTTAAGATATAGTGTTTGCATTTGGTGTGAGTACAGCAACTGCGTGGATGTGTTCTGATAGTCTTCTGTTCTACTCAGGGTTAGTTTCAGCAAATCATCCTTTATTTACATGTATCCACTGTACATATCCAATGTCTTGTATAAATATATAGGATCAAAGTCTATAACATTTTAACCAGTTTTGTATTAATGTGATATGGAAAGAAATTCCTTTAATCTTTTTTTTTTAAAATTAAAAATTACTATTGTTACCAATGTTGTGCCAATAGTGACGTAATGCATCATTTTGATATGCCAATAATTACTTTGTTATAAAAGTTTGAAATTTCATGTCACTTTCACTCTGTATTGAAACAAATATCCAATTGAATTGATTAGTAAGAATATAATAATTTCCCCCCCCCCATTATTTTAGTTGCTTGATATTAATTTATTATGCCTTTATTGTTGTAGCCTACACATTAATCTGCTGCCTATTACAAATAAGGTAGAACCAGGTTTGCAATCTTTCAGATTCTGGTGGAACAAATGACAGGGTGGTAAAATGACATTTATTTCTAAATTGTAAAAATGACTAAAAATATCACTAGCACCTTGTTGCTTTCAAGTAAAGTATTAACCAGGGGCAGATAACTCTCATGAAATAGTGAACAGAACTCTGGGGAAATAGTGTAGTATCTACCATGTAGTGACCTAAAGTAGGTCTGCTAAAGCTAGTGTTTGAACAAAGATAGACCACTATTGCTTAACTTACAGTAAGATGTTTAATATTGAAATGGTAAAATATTGTTTTACTAATTGTACTTAGTACATTAGTCATCGTATTTGAAAAGAATCTACTGGTTACCATGCTTATTTATTTATTTGTATAATAAACATTGATCAACATTTTTGTTGTGTATCTCTTTTGTTTCTCGCCTTTCATCGATCTACCATGAATAGAATTGCGAACCACATGTGATATAGGTCTAGGTCTAGAATTATCACATTCTTATCTGAAACATTAGAATAGCGGGAAAGAACTACTTCCGGTCATTCACAATATGAAGGAATCAAAAGAATACAATCTTATTTCGTCCATCTACCTGAAACGGTACTTATCGGTATTTTAGAAATCGGAATTATTGGAGCTCACTCAAAATTTAAGAGCAATATAAGTATAAGATCGTATGCTTATAAATATGAAATTTATAATACATCTATCTATATATATAATTCTCCTCTTCGAGCCGTTAGAAAACAAGCTGCAAACGCTCTCCCTACCTCCCCACCCCTACATGGTTTTAGTGAGCTGTGTTCACTCTAAATGTTTACAAGCAGAGCCAACGATTTTAAACGTAGGGGGGGGGAGGGGGGGGGGGGGTTATGGTCCTTAACGAGCTACTTATAGTGTTTTAAAGAAATATTTTCAGTGTCAGCGTTGGTACTGTCGAATTCACAAATTATGAATTATTGAAAATTAGAAACAACTAAATAGCGGCGTATGTTATGCCGCGGGCCGGCTCGTTCTTTATATTTCGTATACGATAAAGTAGTGAAGTGTAAAACGGCGAAACCTGTGAAAGTATTTAATTTTTCTACACAATTACAACCCTCTATACTTTATATGCGATATAATAAAAACGATTCTGTTTATTTTCAGGTACATTTATTGTTTAGGTTCAATCTAAAAAAAATGGTTTATTTAATGGGTCTATGTCAAGTGTTATATCATACAATGTGCCTCAGTTATACGAAAGAACCCCCACCCCTCAACCCACCTTGAATACTTGTGTTTCAACTAAACACAAACCAACACCAACAATCTGGTCGTATTTTACCACCCCCAACCACAAACTACTGTAAAACATCTCATGCAGAACGAAAGTGTACCAAAAAAAAATGGGATTCTCAGTCATGAAAGGACTTTGACCTTTTAAATCTCATGTTCTATGTTATTAGGTCAAGTCAGTCCAGCCGAATCCAGCTAGATCTAAACAAACATGAAGGTAGTTTGTCGGCACCCAGGGGATCTAAGCCGTGTTGTGGCGCAGACGATTGGAGCATTTCCTGTTCGGCGAGCGATAATGGTCGCATTTATCATTGCAAACATGGAATATAAACAGCATATCACTTGTGAAAAAATGCATTTAGGACAAATAGACTGATAGCAGTTGAATACAATCGTAGGGCTATAGAACGAAGCAATTCTTAGCTAGAACCCAAACTCTGGATCAGGTCCAAATACGCCCCGCTAAAAAAAAAGTTACCCCTTGCAACCCCCACCTCCCCCCCCCGCCAAAAAAAAAAGACTATAAAAAAGAGGATATGAGACTTGTAGTTTTAGATTTTATTGAATTGGATGAAATTGGGACAGTTTATTAGTAATTTGCACAAATAGGCATGTGTTTTGATACCTTTAACCCCAACCCAAATGCTAACCCCCTAGGTTACGTACGAGCATTAAATTGCAGCCGGCAAAACAATGCGTGACTTAACTTTTCGTGTATGCACTTTTCGCACTTATGGCTGGGCTTATCTGGTCAAGACCACAACCTCTTCACCGTTAATCTAGGCTTAATCTCAATCAATTAGCTTAGCACAGAATTCATTTTTATTTTATTACATTATGTTTCACGGTCTATGGAATTACAATAATTCCACGTTATCGAAACGAATATTTGAAGACTAGGTTTATGAAGCATTGCAGCAGTTTTTTTTAACATCTGCATAATTTACAGAATCTTTAATTAAATTTCTAAATGACAAGTTACAACCAGAGTTTCTTCGAGGGTTCGCCTCCCCCTCCCTAGAAAGACTGCCGCCCCCATCCCCCCTCCCCCAACGGAACGAAATGAAATTCATATAGAAAAACATATACTTTTACCAGTGTCGCCTCCCCCCCTTTCCCCAAATATCATGTGCTCCCCTCCCCTCCCCATCCCCCCACCCCCCCCCCCCCCCCCACTCCCGAAGAAAAAAGTCTAGTAGAAACACTGGCGACAACATCACCATCTACTGACAAACAACAACAACAACAGATCTACACAACTACACAAACAACATCCAATGACAATAACATCACCAACATCTACTAACTGCAGCACCATCACCATCAAATGACCTAGAACCACAACCGTAAAAAAAAAAATGGGTTAAAAGTCTACTTATAGCACGGTAAAATATAATGTCTGGGTATTTGTAGCTGACATCCTAACGTGATGTCATTTGACACCGTTTTTTTAAAAGATGCAGTCAAACTATAAAAAAATTATTGACACTTAACCCACATTTTTTCATCCACATATTTAATCCTCACCCAACCCAACAATACTAGCGAAAAAAACAAGATTTGATGATGATAAAAGTAGACTTTATTTCCATTCACTCTTTTTATACCACAGAAATGTTAGCTATTAAAAAAAATTGTATGAAATGTATCGGGTGCTGAGACTAAAATTGGAGGCTATTCGTATTCAGTTTCAAAAAGTTTTTTGAGTGTGAAAGCAACTGTCTTTTATAGAGGTGTGTATTTTCGTTATGTGACACCCAAGATCCTAGATTTTATTTTTAGTCACCGGGTGTCGCAACAAATATTTACCGTAAACAGATTTTTTTCTTCAAGGTGGCGTACATACCGGCACCACACGGCTTTTCTTTCAGTCGGGGTAGCAGGCGTCATCTGTGACGTCAATCAGGGGCAACTACTCCAACAACAAGAAACATGGGCACTCGTGTTTATAAATTATATCAAGACGTCAACAATATTTACCATGTTTGTTGTACTAATAACAAATGTAAACATTTTGGGTGGGGGAGTATCAAATAGTTTTTACAATAATAAAAATGAATATAATTTAAAAAGTTAATAGAAATCTGTTATAAAAATCTATTTAAAAGTATAAAAATCTCCAAAGACTCAGGTCAACCATTGAGGCAAGGCTAGAAATCAACTGAATTGAGACTGATTCATTTATAATTGGTGTAAGGAGAGAAAAAGTATTTCACACCTAAAGAAAGCAAATAAAAACACGAGCGATAACCGACTCTATGAACTAAGGCTGAAGTTACACAAAGTAAACACCACGGATGAAAGGCATCTTTCCGAAACCAAAAAGGGAGGGGAGGGCGTCCGTCTCGTGATTTGCATTTTTTTTTACGGCTGGACGACCCCTCCCCTCCCCAGCCCACTCCACCTCCTCTCTGCTCCACAAACCAAGCCATAGGACACATCAAGACTTGGGGCTTGTATAAAAGTAAAACATGCCCGTCACATACGGGGTTAAAAACTAGTTACTCTCGTCTGCTTGTAAGATTTGGGTTTTTGCATCGTTCCTTCACTCCCAGGCTGGGCGAGTGAGATGGCGAACCTTGGTAGATCACAGTGACACACAGAGACACACGAAGATATACGGAGAAACTCGGGATATATCGGAGACACAGGCAGACGCAGGAAGATACAGTAAGACACTAGAACAGTCGAAGAAAGGCAAAGAGACCATTTCGGACAGATAAAGATATACGGAGATACATTAGGACGGACACATACGGAGACGCAAGGTGACACGTTAGGACGGACACATCTATACGGAAACACAAGAAGTCACACGAGGACACACGTAAACACTCGCAGACGCCATGAGCAACACGGAAGACATGATGGCCAAGCTGGAGGACACACAAGAGTGGCTCAACATGCCGCCGTTACCTCACGACACGACCGTGCACATGGGGGAGGTGAGTACTCACTGCTTGAGGTTTTTTTTTTACCTGTGGTAGGCTGGACTGTCCGCATCCTTATCAGGTGAGTATCTATTGCCTGAGTTATTTTACCTGTGGTAGGCTGGACTAGACCGAACCCTTATCAGGTGAGTATCTATTGCCTGAGTTATTTTACCTCTGGTAGGCTGGACTAGACCTTATCAGGTGAGTATCCATTGCCTGAGTTATTTTACCTCTGGTAGGCTGGACTAGACCTTATCAGGTGAGTATCTATTGCCTGAGTTATTTTACCTCTGGTAGGCTGGACTAGACCTTATCAGGTGAGTATCCATTGCCTGAGTTATTTTACCTCTGGTAGGCTGGACTAGACCTTATCAGGTGAGTATCTATTGCCTGAGTTATTTTACCTCTGGTAGGCTGGACTAGACCTTATCAGGTGAGTATCTATTGCCTGAGTTATTTTACCTCTGGTAGGCTGGACTAGACCTTATCAGGTGAGTATCCATTGCCTGAGTTATTTTACCTCTGGTAGGCTGGACTAGACCTTATCAGGTGAGTATCTATTGCCTGAGTTATTTTACCTGTGGTAGGCTGGACTAGACCTTATCAGGTGAGTATCTATTGCCTGAGTTATTTTACCTCTGGTAGGCTGGACTAGACCTTATCAGGTGAGTATCTATTGCCTGAGTTATTTTACCTCTGGTAGGCTGGACTAGACCTTATCAGGTGAGTATCTATTGCCTGAGTTATTTTACCTGTGTCTAGATGGGCTAGTCGCGCCCTAAACAGAAAGGTAATTATTGTTTGAGTTACTTTACCTGTGGTGGGCTGGAGTAATCCGCATCCTTATCAGGTGTCCATAGTTTGAGTTATATTACTTGTCCTATGCTAGGCTAGACCCCACCCACCTTGTCCAACAAAGCTGCATCGCTACCTGTAATAACCCTTATTAATTTGTTTCAGTGTTTAATTTAAGAAAGTTAATGGCCGCAAATTTTAAAACTGAAATCAAAATGAACACGTTTTATCGACCAAGTTTTATTAAAACCTCAGCCTTGACTTGTGAAATGTTTCCTTAGCTGAGATGGTCGTTGAATCCATTTGACCTCAGATTTTACAATTACCGTTTACCTACGCCGTCACTGCCCGAGGTCATCATTAGCATTAGGAGATTAATGACAGATCCTTTGGTTGATTACATCGTTTAAATTGGATAAGGTTTAACGAGTACAAAAAAAAATAATAAAAAAAAAATGAAAAGATTTAGTTTGAAGTCATATACGGTGTTTCTTTTTACAAGCTTTTATTTAATTAACTTCCTCGGTCGTCAGTCGTCAGTCTGTGGTCAGTCTAGATCGAAACGCAGGAGTGAAAATTCGGACAGTTCTACTTGACCGATACGATTCACATTTGGCACGTGGGTCAAGACATGAAGACATGCAATCTGAAACTAAATTTGACCTAATTGGGTGCCTAATTAATTTTTTATGAATTAATTAAAATTTGGACCAAATTAGTAGGCATGTCTATCCAACCACACTACACGCGTCATCACGTTCAATAGCTGCGCCATCAGGTTCAATAGCTGCGCCATCACGTTCAATAGACGCGCAATGGTTTTTAGTTATGTAACACTATTGTAAATAAAACATGTAAAGTACTGAAAAAAATGTCATAAAAAAACGTTTTAATAACAAGCTTTTATGTACTAATGCACTAAAAAGTAGAAAATAAATTATACACTACTATTTAAATTACTATAAAGAAAAGCGTGGGTCTCTTCTCAAATATTAGTAAAGGTATCCAATAGGTTCTAAAGTACTAAAGTGACCCACGCTTTTCTTTATAGTAGTTTAAATAGTAGTGTATAATTTATTTTCTACTTTTTAGTGCATTAGTACATAAAAGCTTGTTATTAAAACGTTTTTTAATGACATTTTTTTCTCTGATATTTAATGGTGCATGTTCACTAGTTGAGTTGTTAAATGTGCAGCAAATTGTCATAGAAAAGTTTTATTAAACTAACTCAAATTGCTACCTCAGTATTTAAAATAAAACATTCACCCTTTTGATTTAATTTTAAAAACCATCACACGATATCAAATTAAGATCCTGATGGGTTACTTAATCAAAGAACTTTACCCTGAGACTAAGTCAGTATAGTTGGATTTATCGATGCCCAAGTAAGGTTTATCTTAAGATGTATTTAAATGCTTACGTAGCAAGTAACGCTTTTATTTTTATAGCCTTAAAAATAAATGTTTAAATCGTTGTTGCTATAAACGTGTTTATGGTTGTTTTGTTTTCGTCTTAAGTCTTCAGATATTTCAAAGATATAGATATAGATCTAGATCTAAGCGTTATTTGATGCATTTTAAAACAACGAGCCGAATAGGTTTTAAGTAAGTTTATCCTGTCCATTATTGTCTTTTATTACGTTCAGTCAGTATGCTTGTGGTCCCGCTAATCTTGGAGTATTAATTTAACCCACTTCCCACTTCCGATTGAGCTGAAATTTGGCACAGTGGAAGATCTTGGATGGCAATGCAAGAATATCTAATTTTAATCTAATTGAAGGCTTTTATAATATACACAATGCAATTTGAAAATTACTATATTCAATAATGAAAAGAAAATAACAACCCAAAAACAACAAGATAACTTACTTCGTCTAGGGTGAAATATTTTCATGGTTGGCTGATTTTGTTGACCGTAAGCCAAAAAGGGGCAGATAACTGAATTTTAGAGATCACTAGTTCCCGGACTGATTTTAAAGCAGATATTTTTAGTTGTAGCCTGTGTAGTGTCAATTTCATTTCGAACAAATAACTAAAAAGAAGAAAATAATTCTCACATTGCAAAAAAAAGCGGGAGTGATCTCCCCTAAACCTTCTCGAATATCTCCAATGTAAGCGGGCTGAAAGTGTCAGTCCATCCTAAAGAAAATATTAAACACACGCACATTGCTAAACCATATTAAATGGGTCAATTTTATTAACAGTAGTGTCGAATAAAACTAATCAATTGAAATATTTAATTATTATACAAGGGGAGGTAATTTAAAAAAGAAATTCACTCACGCTAGCTAAATATTGCTATTAAAGTATTTAAGTTAAAAATATTTTTTTTATTCCTACCACATTAATTGTTATATTATGTTAAGGCTTAAAATTAAAATAGATTAGTGTTAAGATTATTTTTTATTATTTTCTAATTAGTCAGTACAGAGTTTGGTTTTGTTCTGTTCCCAAGTTGGTACATTAAAAAAAAAATCACCGTGGCGAAGCACGTGTAAGCAGCTAGTTCTTATATAACACTAAGTGCGATGGCTACTCCGGTGTAATTGGGATTTGGACACGTTTTTCAATCAATTTTTAAAAAATTACATTTTTACTTTTTCGTATACGAAGTATAGAGGAAGTATTGTAATTGTGAAAAACATCGACGCTTTATACCTCCCCGAGCTGGAGAAAATTAGTTTTGCAATTTTGTCTGTATGTCTGTCTGCTTTAATAAAAGTTTTTGTCGTTAAAATATTTAAAAGATCTCATGAGCGACTAAAGCTTTTATGAAATAAATAAATTAGTTTTATTTTCTTATTTACAGTTTATTTAAAAGCTTGTCGCTATAAATGTTTTATATTTGTTTTATTAGAGGTAAATATTGTAGTAATTAAGGTACATTTTAACACAAAAAAAATTGAATCGCTAATTATATTGAACCACGGATGTTCATGTGTAGTAGCTGGCAATGAATTTATTTGAATAGTTTGAACGACATCGATGCAGTCGAAATGAGTCAATATTTAATTTCAAGATTCCCCCCCCCCCCCATGCATTAGATCTAAAATGTTTGTTAAAAGTATTTCCAGCCGGTATCTCTATTGATGTTAGAGTACGACCAGTTCAATCCTTTGGTTAGCATATTAAGATATCGGTCAGTGTATTGGTATCGATACCAACAAAATGTATTTTCCGTAATCGTTCAGGAATCTTCAAATCTTCTGCTCCGTAGTTACGTCGATGTTCCGATGTAATGTTACACATCCTGACCCTGGGGTTTCTGCCACCTCACCTGAAGCTGCTCGTGTGCAGCCACGCGAGACGAACGTGGGCCACGCTGATACCGAGTGGACATGTCGGATTAACGGCCCAAGGTCACGAATAGAACAGCCTAACCGCATGTCACTTTGACTCAGCAGTTTCCGTGTGACCGAGTTCTTGCGGAGAGTTCCCTCTTGAGACATGTCTATCTAGGTGGAGCCCGGGATTTGAATGGCCGGGGCAGATAACTCAATGCCAAGGCAAAAACCGCTGACTGTACGCTCGGATAAATACACCCCTACCCCATTTGTAATGCTGCTATCTGGTTCTAGACTTGACAGCTTGTGTATCCCTACGATCCCCCCCACCCCCCGCCCCACCCCCCCCCCCCCGACCCCCCCCCCCCCCCCCCCCGAGCAGTACCAGCGGCAGTGTAAACTTTTTGCAGGTTGTGCCAAGCTGGGAAAATCTGAAAGGTTAGGGGTCATACGAAAGCTAATATCCTGGTTCTAACTAGGCGACAAAATAAATTCAGCAGCCTTATAAAAAAAATAACTCTACAGAAACCAAATCAGAAAGTTCTAGCAAAAAAACGGGTGACAAGGGTAGTTCTCCTTTTTTGACGGTTCACTGTGTTCTGGGCATTGACTGGAAAAAATTACGAGATAACCCAATTCAGTTAGGGAACTCAATTACGCTGACTTGGCTCTGTGTCGAAAACTAAACTAGTATAATATAATAGTATATTAATTGGCCATTAAAAACATAATTATCATAACCCTACTAAAACTAATTAAAATGACAGTAAAATTGATAACAAATATTTTTGATACAATGTGCTTTAATAGTCTTTAATAGTCTTAAAATAACATTCGTTACAGCTTAATTAACTAAAAACATCAAAAAGCAAGTGAAATTTTGTTGTAGAGAGGGTTTAAAACAGTATATATATATATATATATATATATATATATATATATATATATATATATATATATATATATATATATAATGTTTTCATTCAATTATAAATTTTAAAAAGGGAAAACGTTAAATTGTACTTTTAAGACATTTAACTATGTTTTAAAAAGTATTGAATACCACACGATCATGCCGTTACCAATAGCTGATACAATGTGAGATAACTGTAACTGGGAGGGAGGGGGGAGGAGGGGTGTCAATAATCCTCTCCTGTCTACCAAACTGTCGGGAAGAATTGACCCTACAGTTTCCTGTAAAAGCAGAGCAAGTTCGGTGCAAGTGTACCGTAGGTTGGCTTTACTGTGTTGATAAGAAATTCAATTCCCGCAGAACCGGTGAAAACAGTGGGTGCAAAAAAGTGGGTGCAAAGGTAGGTGCAGGTAGTTTTTGAAAAAAAAGAAGGTGCAAAAAAAAGTTGCAAAAAGTGGATTTAAAAATGTGGGTGCAAAGAAGTGGGTACAAAAAAATGGGTACAAAGTAGTGGGTCCAAAATAGTAGGTGCTGTAAGTTGGGGCAAAAATGTGGGTGCGAAAAAGTGCGTACTAAAAAGTGCGTACTAAAAAGTGCGTACTAAAAATTGCGTACTAAAATGTGCGTACTAAAAAGTGCGTACTAAAAAGTGCGTACTAAAAAGTGTGTACTAAAAAGTGCGTACTAAAAAGTGCGTACTAAAAAGTGCATACTAAAAAGTGCGTACTAAAAAGTGCGTACTAAAAAGTGCGTACAAAAAAGTGCGTACAAAAAGTGCGTACTAAAAGGTGGTTGCAAAAAGATCATTGTCACGCTGTATTTCCATATGCAGTAAAATATTTGTATGTCTAAAATATTCCACGAAAAATCATTATATTTTTATTTTTTCGTTCTTTAAACTTTATCGCACGCAACGTTCTTTTCATTATTTTACCGTAGTTTTCTGAAAAGGCAAATTAGTATCGCCAGTAACATCTTGTTTTAAAAAAATTGTAGACCAGTTCAGAATTATCGAAGTGTCGTTTCCTCAACTATTATAATTAGATATTTTATTTTACAAACGATAACTATTTTTACAATCGATTCAATAAATAGATTTTATCGCAACGACTTAGACCATAAAAAGATCCCTTCCTCTTACTTTCCAGTTTTCTTGTTTTACTAGATTCATGCACCATGTTGTAAATTTATCTAGGCATGATGTGAAAACAATTCGTTGACATACACCATGATTATACAGCAATTACATTTCAACAAGTGTTTAATATAAAAATGTTCAGCAAAAATATCCTAAAGTCCATAGAAATTTTGTTTTAAAATATCCCAAAGGCCATAGAAATTTAAAAAAAAATGCATTTCGAAGTCTTTTTCTGGGGAAGTGACATTCCGTGCATAACGGTTTAGGTCAAGCTGACCTATTGACATTGACCTACAACTGACCTGTCTGTTCCCATGATGTCATGATCCAATTCAACAGATCTGCAGGATGTTAACTAGAACCTGATACGTTGGGCACGTTTTGTAAAGCGATTCCATTGCAACATTGCCGTTTTTTTTTATCTGGCATAGAACAAAGTATCTAAATATAACGTTCCAAAAAATGTAGGATACTCCACATTTGGATTTGTATTGTGCAGAGGTCAAGATAACCTGACGGCATCTCCTCGCACTATTGAAGCAAATCTGCAACTGGATTAATTTATTACACAACTGACTTGAACATTCTGACACCGGTTTCAGGTGGATCACGTGACTCGACTGACCGGCCCAGATCACGCTAACTGCCGGTTAGATAACTCTAGCTAAATGCCGGACAGATAACGCTAGCTATCTGCCGGTTAGATAACTCTAGCTAAATGCCAGACAGATAACGCTAGCTAACTGCCGGTTAGATAACTCTAGCTAAATGCCGGACAGATAACGCTAGCTAAATGCCGGTTAGATAACTCTAGCTAAATGCCAGACAGATAACGCTAGCTATCTGCCGGTTAGATAACTCTAGCTAAATGCCGGACAGATAACGCTAGCTAAATGCCGGTTAGATAACTCTAGCTAAATGCCGGACAGATAACTCTAGCTAAATGCCGGACAGATAACGCTAGCTAAATGCCGGTTAGATAACTCTAGCTAAATGCCGGACAGATAACTCTAACTAAATGCCGGACAGATAACGCTAACTAAATTCCTACATATAACGCTAACAAAATGCGGACAGATAACGCTTACTAAAGACCTAGAAAAATATATCTTTACCCAACCCTATGTGCAAAGAACGGCAAGTAGATAGATGGACTTAGGGTTAATTGAATTAGAAAATTAGACAACTTTAATTATAGTTCACTTCTCTTTCAAGGCTAAGACACTTAATCTTTTTTTTTTTTAAATTCTTGCATGACTAAAGTCGATATAAAGTTTATATACCTGTGTATTCTATCTATAAACGTATTCAACACACGACATTCGTAGTGGTCTAGGTATGAAAGTCTAACTTTGTGACTCGATGGGACGAGAGGGGGGGGGGGGGGAAGGAATCAGAAAGTTTGACGTCCAAACTAATTAGGTTTTTTCAAAGTTATTTTTAAAGATAATTTTTGTACTTGGTTTGAACTATTAAAACGCTTTGGTGAATTCGAATTAAAAATCAATATACCTAATCGTGACCCTGATCAGTATCATAAAAAGATGTTTAAAAAAAATTCATAAAAAACGTTTTAATAACAAGCTTTTATGTAATGATGCACTAAAAAGTAGAAAATAAATTATAGACTACTATTTAAATAACTATAAAGAAAAGCGTGGGTCACTTTAGTATCTATTGGATACCTTTACTAATGTTAAGGAAGACACCCACGCTTTTCTTTATAGTTATTTAAATAGTAGTCTATAATTTATTTTCTACTTTTTAGTGCATCATTACATAAAAGCTTGTTATTAAAACGTTTTTTATGAATTTTTTTTCAGTACTTTACATGTTTTATCTACAATAGAGTTACATGACTAAAAACCATTGCGCGCCTACTGAATATCACGTTCAGTAGGCGCGCAATGGTTTTTGAACGCAGCCATTACGTGATGGCGCAGCTATTGAAGGTGATGACGCGTGTGGTGTGGTTGGCTAGACATGCCTACTAATTCGGTCCAAATTTTAATTAATTCATAAAAAATCAATTAGGCATCCAATTAAGTCAAATTTAGTTTCAGATTGCATTGTCTTCATGTCTTGACCCACGTGTCAAATGTGAATCGTATCGGTGAAGTAGAACTGTCCGAATTTTCACTCCTGCGTTTCCGTCTAGACTGACGACAGACTGTCGACAGACAGAGGAAGTGAGTTAAATAAAAGCTTGTAAAAAATCAAACAGTTTCTTGAAACTTAAACTTTTTGGACCTTGTCTTTAGAAAGAAAAGAAACTTAAAAATCTCCATTAAAATATTCCCGAACACACGATTCTCTACCGTGTGGTACCGTCAATGAACGGGGTGTTAAGAAAGTAATGGTAACCCTCTTTGTTTACTTTAGACATCGACTGAACTTTGACGAAATGTTTACTTACAAAACAAAGGTCAATATTGAATGTTGACTAGAAATTCAAGTTTGTTCAGTGTCGTAATTTGTACACGCAATGTCGTTGGATTAGAGCTATAGTTAGGGTTTCTGTTTAAGTTATATTGGCTTAAAAATATAGGACTAATACTTTTTTATACTGATTCAGGCATGTTATGAATTTGAGAGAAGCTGATATAAGCTATTCTGCTGTTATATTTTAGGTTTGATTTAGTAGCTGTTAGTTTTATACTAGATCTAGGTCTAGATTATAGATTTCGTTCTTATACCTCATACCGTTTACAATGTTCCATACATTGTATACGGCTCAAACTACAACTAATATATATATATATATATATATATATATATATATATATATATATATATACTATATATATATATATATATATATATATATATATATATATATATATATATATATATATATATGTATATATATAAATGTATCGTCAGTAGTATGTAGTGGCGTAGCTAGGTGAGGGCGGATGGGGCGGCCGCCCCGGGCGCCGACTCCAAGGTGATGCCAAAACGGGTAGAAAATTTAATTTAAAGCTCGGTGAAATAACGAAATGTACACAATCAAAGTTACGCAAATAAACTATTACAAGGTTTTACACATTGAATTAACTTTTTTCTATACCAATTTTGAGGGAGGTAAATAGAAAATGGTTCGGGGTAGTAACTGGTAAGAAGCGTCACAACCTATTCCTACAGGAGGAGGGGGGTGCTTTAACACAGATAGGAAAATATAGAAATTTTAAGGGGAAGGGCGAAAAATGTTGATAGTCCGCCCCAGGCGCCGTATTAGGTTGCTACGCCTCTGTTAGTATGAGAGAACCCCGATCGCTAGTTGTAGTACAACAGTATTTGAACAGAACTGAGCACGTAACAAGCGTATGGCCGGTCACGTGACCTGTGTCGTCTATCCGTGGAGATGTCCTTTCCTGTCCTCTGTGCACTGGCCACTCATGTGTTATCTCTTCACACGGCTCCGGCCTCTCCGGCTCTGGAAAACTCGGCTCTTGTTGACACGGCTCTTGTGGTGACGGCCCTTGTTCACACGCCCCCTACGGCCCTTGTGAGACGGCTCCTGTTCCCTTGTACACGACCCCTTCAGCCGTTAAGAAAGCAAATAACGTGTACATTGCTTGCCTGGCTTACCAAATCTACACTACTCTCATGAATTTTTCTCGGGCTGTCAACATCTGGCTTTAGACCAGAAATATCCAGTCTACATGAAACATACTTTAACCTACCAGCCTCCATAAACATGGAAAGAAATGTTTTTTACACGCATCAAATGCTACGCGTTGTGTTTGGTTAGTTACGGTCTACTTACCATGTAGCATTTGTAGCACAAAATAGTTTTAACTGTAACTAAATTAAAAAGGAAAATAAGTTTATAATTATACATTCTCAATGATGATGGTATAGACCCAGAATAATCTCAAAGGGGAGGGATATATCAACGTATTTTAAACACCTTAAATAAAATGTACGTCATTATACAAAGTTAATGATTGTGTGGTTTTTGAATTACTTTTTTTTTTTAAACTGTATTGCACTACCTAGTAGAGCCATGATTAAAACACACTTCATTTGCCAGGGAACAAAATATTTACCCAATGATAAATAGCAAAAACAATTATGTTCCTAATTAAACATTTAACACCGTTTTGAAAAAAAAAGATTAGATAAATAATTTTGTTTAACGTTTTGGAAAGTAAATATCACTTTTTGTCGCGAAGTTATTTTTTTATGCGCTATCTTTATTGGTCAATAAAACAACATATAACTTATGGGACGTCGTGGTCGGATGTTAGCGCGTATGTCTGCTAACCCGAATGTCTCGAGTTCGGATCCCTGGCTTGGGTCCGTGGGTAGTCCATGAGTCCATCAAGCTCTAGTATCTACAATACTGTACTCACCTTATATGTACATACCAAGGTCAAAGAAACATTCCTACTCCATTAATTTCCCTCCTACATCGCATGGCCGTTTATTAAATATGTACTCTCATATGTTTTGATGTGTTTTAATGCGAGCCAAATCTGTTTGTTTACCCCAGTCTATAGCCAACGGCTACACGGAGATCGTGGATGGGACGGATAGCTACCTGGCCTCTTCAGAGTTCGAGCTTGACATTGGCAATAGAGACGCTATCAAGAAACAGGTGAAAACTTTTTGCCGCAAGACCTTCACGCTACAAAACTTTTTGGCCAAGTTTCCAATCATCAAGTGGCTCCCTAAGTACAGGTAATTAAATTCATTAAGATTTTAATTATATTTTAAAATAAAGACTAGTTTCAGATGTAGCTATTAACAGTTATAAAGACGTTTGTTTGTTTGTCTAGCGGTTTGTCCATGTGTTTATTTAGCAATATCTAGAGTTATAATAAAAAATTGAAATAGGAAAAAACTTTGAAGCCATATATAAAATGCAGAAACCAATTTAATTTTCGTCCTAAATATAGTGGGTACATCATTGTTGTTAAACGCATTCATGCGAAAAAAAAATTTATTCGTTTTAAAAATATCTATCGAAACTGAAGTTACTGTGCTTTTTTTAGTAAAACATGTAACACTTTTACTTTACAATTACAGGTAAAATAATTGTATTCTGATTTTAAAAAATATCAGTGGTTTTTTTTTTTTGCATGCCAACATTTTTTGACGACAAAAAGTTGTGTTACTCTCTCCATGAATATCTGGACTAGATGTTGACTACATGTTCTAATTCCTCGCTGTAGGTGCGACACGTTCCAGGCTGATTTCATCGCTGGGATAACAGTGGGATTAACGGTAATCCCTCAAGGTCTTGCATATGCTCAGGTGGCTGATCTACCTGCACAGGTAACGTAGATATTGATTTCACAAATCTAAACGTACGTGACGACATGTACCTTTCATGTACTGAAGACACCTCAAATCACCATCGAATTTATTCAATTAAAAACTAAACAACCAACAGATCTTTTGATGACATAAAACACATCATCTTTACAAATAGATATTCGAAATTTGAGTACAGAATTCTTTTTTTATTAGGAACACAACACATAGTTTAAAATCGGATAATATTTTAGATATATTAGAATGTTTTTAGTAGTCTACATCAGAAGATTGCACCAAATTACACGATCCAAAAATAAACAAACAATTCCACACTTCAGAACAATTGATTGTTCAATGTAGTAATATTTTATTCTCGACGGAACTAAATTAAACATGCAATTATTCACCAATCTGTTTTTGTTTTAATACTGTAGTGTTGACCTGTAATTTTGCTGTATAAATTAAATTTGTTACTTTAAATCTAATATGTAAAACGTTCCTGAGTCCACCCAGCTCTGATGAGTACCTGACTTACATTAGTCCTAGTAAAGACGACTGGGTATAGTGCTGATCACACGTTTCCTTCATATGCCGAGGTCTCTGAAACAGGTTAACTCTACTTCACCTGCACCATGAACCATCAAGGACCAAAGAGTATCTAGATAAACTGAAACATTGATATTATGGCTGAATTTCTAACCATATTCCACCCCCCCCCCACACACACCCCATACTTGCCTTGTCCCCAGTACGGCCTCTACTCGGCATTTGTCGGATGTTTTGTCTACTGCCTTCTGGGAACGTCCAAAGACATCACTCTAGGACCAACGGCCATCTTGTCCCTGCTGACCGCGACTTTTGGCACGGCTGTGTCCCCCGTGTTACCCAACGGGGAGAAGGATCCGACCATGACGATAGTACTCACCTTCTTGACCGGCGTCATACAGCTCGTCATGGGCATCTTAAAACTAGGTTGGTGGCTCAGATTTTTTTTAAATTTCAAACTTTTCTACACAGCTAGGGCTGGTGATGTCTTGCTCTCGCTGTTTTTAAATCTAATTTTGTGTATTCAACACACGGGGAAAAACGTAATGAAAAAGCCCTTCTAATTTTTGTTTTCATCTAAACCTACACTGCGAGAAATGCTACTTAAAACAAACGACCAACTTGTATCATTCTGTTGAGTGCTGAATGTATTATGTCCCCGCAGGTATTCTCGTTAACTTCATATCGTACCCGGTCATTAATGCCTTCACTTCCGCCGCCGCCATCACAATTGCCATTGGACAAATCAAAGTGAGTAGCTTCCCGTGCTCTAAAGTGTAACTATCACAAAGTAACTGTCAATATCTATCTCCCTTACATAATGCAATGTAATGTTATCTTCCTTACATACTGCCATCTACTGTTATCTCCCTTACATACTGCCATGCACTATTACCTCCCTTACATAATGCCTTATAATGTTACCTCCCTTATATACTGCCATGCACTATTACCTCCCTTACATACTGCCATGCACTATTACCTCCCTTACATACTGCCATGTACTATTACCTCCCTAACATACTGCCATTACCTCCCTTACACACAACCATGTACTGTCCTGTCTATACCCACGATGTAAACATCCGCCTTCCAATCGTGTCATCCCCAGTCTCTGCTCGGTTTGAAGAACATCCCCAACGACTTTATCCCGATGGTTCACGAGACTTGCCGGAAATTACCGGAAACAAAGTAAGGTAACATTGGTCACAACACATAAACGAATCAGGCAAAGCATGACACCATTAACTAACTCCTGCTTCTATTCGATCATTACACTTTGAACTTAATTTTTTGTGTGGTCATTTTAAATTGAACAAACTGATAAAGTATAATTGAGTGTCAAAGTCTCTAGTTTGAGTTGATAACTATACGAGATCATTACACTTCGAACTTAAACACATTTTTGTCAATTCAAATTGATTGAACAAACTGATAAAGTGTAACTGAGTGTCAAAGTTTCTAGGTTGAGTTGATAACGTGGATGTCTAAATAGACACGAGGTAACACTGAGCTTCCATTATCTACCCAGAATCTGGGATATGACCATGGGCCTGTCCAGTCTGGTACTGGTCATCTTGTTAAAGAAGCTGCGAGAGATCAAGTGGAAGGACGCAGATACGTCACATCCGGTGCCATTGTCAAAACGCATCCTGAGGAAAACATTGTGGCTCATAGGCACATGTAGGACCTTTAGGACCTTTAGTTATAAGATCTGTAGCATTGGTTTATAGGAACATGTAGGGTCTTTAATTAAAAGATCTGTAGCATTGGATTATTGGAACATGTAGGACCTTTAATTAAAAGATCTGTAGCATTGGAGTATAGGAACATGTAGGACCTTTAATTAAAAGATCTGTAGCATTGGATTATTGGAACATGTTGGACCTTTAAGACCTTTAGTTATAAGATCTGTAGCACTGGATTATAGGAACATGTAGGACCTTTAATTAAAAGATCTGTAGCATTGGATTATTGGAACATGTTGGACCTTTAAGACCTTTAGTTATAAGATCTGTAGCATTGGATTATAGGAACATGTAGGACCTTTAATTAAAATATCTGTAGCATTGGATTATTGGAACATGTAGGACCTTTAGTTAAAAGATCTGTAGCATTGGATTATTGGAACATGTTGGACCTTTAGTTAAAAGATCTAGAGCATTGGTTTATTGGGATATGAAGGACCTTTATGACCTTTATTTAAGAGATCTGTAGCATTGGATTATACGAATATGTAGGATCTTTAGGGTCTTTATTTAAGATATCTGTAGCATTCGTTCAGGTTCTATGTTTATGATTCTAGTCTCTATTTTTTTTACGATTCTAAGGAAATTAAATTTAAATAGTGATCATGTATTCATTTATTCATTTAAAAAATAAAAACCTTCTCTACCAAATAATATATTCCAAACACAGAATAAAATGCACAATTTTCCTAGTAGTAACGTAAATTAATTATGTAGAACTAGTTTTTAATGTTGGGTGTTTGAATAAGTCACGTGGTACAATTTCAGCCGCTAACGTCATCGTGGTGGTATCGGCTGCTGGTGTGGTCGCCATCTTGGAAACTTACAACATCAAAAACGTCATCAGCGTAACGGGTAAAATCAAGGCCGGCATGCCACCATTTGAGCCGCCAAAGTTTGAAATCAACAAGGGGAACATCACCATGTCTAGTGGGGAACTGTTTAGTGTAAGTGGGGAACTGTTTAGCGTAAGTAGGGTACTGTTTAGTGTAAGTAGGGAACTGTTTAGTTAGTGTAAGTAGGGAACTGTTTAGTGTAAGTAGGGAACATCACCATTTCTAGTGTGGAACTGTTTAGTGTAAGTAGGGAACTGTTTAGTGTAAGTAGGGAACTGTTTAGTGTAAGTAGGGAACTGTTTAGTGTAAGTAGGGAACTGTTTAGTTAGTGTAAGTAGGGAACTGTTCAGTGTAAGTAGGGAACTGTTTAGTGTAAGTAGGGAACTGTTTAGCGTAAGTAGGGAACTGTTCAGTGTAAGTAGGGAACTGTTTAGTGTATGTTGGAAACATCGCCATATCCAGTGGGGAATTGTTTAGTGTAAGTAGGGAACTGTTTAGTGTAAGTGGGGAACTGTTAAGTGTAAGTAGGGAACATCACCATGACTGTCTAGATATAATTAGTATGAGTTGGGAAAAGCAGAAACTACATTGAAAAACTGTTTAGTGTAAAAAGTGGATACTTATTCCCAAGTTTTATAAGGATTTTGTTTATAATTGTATGTTTATGTGTGCCCCTGTCTATGTGTCTGTATGTGTACATATAATTTCAGCATCTTGGAGCTGGTCTTGGCATCGTGCCACTTCTCGCTATTGTTGAGACGATGGCAATTGGAAAAGCTTTTGGTAAGTGTCAACACATTTATTTTATCAATTAAACACCTCTATTGTAAACGAGAGCACTCAATAAATACCGCACTAATACGGTGCTTCTCAGGTAATGAGCCCGAGCAAAAACCCAATCAATACCGCACTAATGTACTGATTCTCATGTTACCAGCCCGAGCAAACAACTACAAACTGGACCCTACACAAGAGTTGATTGCTGTTGGAGCGTCCAACATTCTTAGCTCGTTCTGTTCATCTTACCCGATAACTGGGAGCTTTTCAAGGTACGCAACTCTATTTATTTTATTTCTTAAGTAATCCAGCATACTTACTTCCCTTTCAATTTTGATGTTAATTTTTTTTCCATATAACTTAAGTTCAATAGTTTTTTAATAATTGAATGAGTAACATGAAGATATTTTGTTCAATGAAACAGAACTGCCGTCAACTCCCAGAGTGGTGTGAAGACACCCATGGGCGGGATATGGACTGGCGGGCTGGTGATCCTGGCCCTGTGTGTGCTGACCCCGTGGTTTTACTACATCCCAAAGTCAGCTCTCGCAGCCGTTATCATCGCAGCCGTGCTGCAGATGGTGGAGTTTCATGTGGTCATTCAACTGTGGCGGGCCAACAGTGAGTCGTGACAGACCAGTATAGCGACGTGACAGACCACGTGACAGACCAGCATGGGGACGTGACAGACCACGTGACAGACCAACATAGGGACGTGACAGACAAACAAACACACCAACAAACACACCAACAAACACACCAACAAACACACCAACAAATACACCAACAAACACATTAACAAACATACCAACAAACACACTAACAAACAAACCAACAAACAAACCAACAAACACACCAACAAACACACCAACAAATACACCAACAAACACATTAACAAACATACCAACAAACACACTAACAAACAAACAAACCAACAAACAAACCAACAAACACACCAACAAACACACCAACAAACATTTGCTATATTAATTCCATTTATTTTTATCCCAGAACTTGACCTCTTTCCTTTCTTCATTACTTTCATCTGTTCGCTCATCGTTGGTATAGAGGTGAGTAGAGTTGGTCAGAGTTGATCAGAGTTAGGGAGATAATAACTTTATTTCATTGGATGAGTGTAAATTTCTCAGGGTTATTTAGCAAACATACGTGGCTTGTAATTAACTTTAAATTACACGACTTAATAAAACATATCTGGCCGGCTAGAGCAGGGGTCTCCAAACTACGGCCCGCGGGCCGGATGCGGGCCGCGATGTCCTCTCATCCGGCCCGCGGAGATCTTTTTGTCCACGGAAAAACAGTTTGTTGGTGATGGCTGAGGAACTTTGCCCAGAAAATTCAAAGACATGCCTGGAAGAAACTGGCCCCCGAACTGAAATTGGATAGTTAATGCGGCCCTCGGACTGAAAAGTTTGGAGACCCCTGGACTAGAGTAACGAAATTTGTTTTGTATTTAGTATGGGATTCTAATCGGAGTTTTGTTTTGTATTTAGTATGGGATTCTAATCGGAGTTGGAGTTTCCGTCCTGATGTTGCTATACCCGACAGCTCGTCCTAAAGTCAAGGTACGTCTCATTTGCTCTAACTCATTGAAGATATTATTTTAGTACATTACATTGACGATCTTTACGGAATGGTGGTCATGTTATATTACATTACATTGACCATGTTCACTGAAGTGTGAACATGTTATATTACATTACAATGACGATCTTTACTGAAGTGTGAACATGTTATATTCTATTGATGATCTTTACTGAGTGTAGCCGATCTTTCATCCCACAGTACCTGGCTACTAAAGGGTTCTTGATGGTCACCCCACTCCACGGGCTCAACTTTCCTGCTGCTGAATACCTAGAGATTCAGGCACTGGACAGGGCATTGACAGGTGAGTACATGTGTTAACCAGATATACGAACAGTGTAGTTCACATAGGGTCTAAAAAAGTATGTTCCCTCATGGTTAGAAAATATCTTAAATTTTCCAGGATACCAATAATTTATATATATATATATATATATATATATATATATATATATATATATATATATATATATATATATATATATATATATATATATATATATATATATATATATATATATATATATATATATATATATATATATATATATATATATATATATATATATATATATATATATATATATATATATATATATATATATATATATATATATATATATATATATAGCCAACATGGTCAAATCATTTTTTTCCTTAACTGTTCAGCCATATTTATTTACCAGTCAAATACTAGATCTGTTTAGTCGTGTTTATCCACCAATCAAATACTAGAACCATTTCTCTCTGTAGAGGACAAGATTCGCTACATCGTGCTGGACATGGAGCACCTGTCTTCCATGGACTTCACGGCTGTCCAGTCGGTCAAGGCCCTGATGTTGGACTGCAACAAACACGAGATCAAGCTGGTGCTGGCGAATGGACGGGTAGGGTTGTTTGCTCACTCATGGCACGTGCAGGGGTCACGTCACTCGTTAGTGGCACGTGGAGGTGTGGGGCACATGAGGTCAGACATTAGGGACACGTGACGTCACTCATTAGTGGTACATGGATGTCACTCATCAGTGGCACATGACGTCACTCATTAGTGGCACATGACTTCACTCATTAGTGGCACATGACGTCACCCGTTAGTGGTACATGACGTCACTCATTAGTGGCACATGACGTCACTCATTAGTGGTACATGACGTCACCCATTAGTGGCACATGACGTCACTCATATGTGGCACATGACGTCACTCGTTAGTGGCACATAAAGTCACTCGTTAGTGGTACGTGGAGGTGTGTGGCACATGAGGTCAGACAGTGGCACATGACGTCACTCGTCAGTGGCACATGACGTCACTCATATGTGGCACATGACGTCACCCGTTAGTGGCACGTGACGTTACTCGTTAGTGGCACGTGGAGGTGTGGGGCACATGACGTCACCCGTTAGTTGAGCGTGAAGATGACTAAAGGTCACCATGACATTGTACTCTCGTGTGTAAATTTCAGCTCTCGAGGTAATCTATCCTACACCATTCAATCTTACAGTTCTAGATTTTATAGACGTCTATGAATAATAATATAAACAACTCTCTGGTATTTCATACTCTAACGTTATGCTTTGAACATAAATGTTTTTGGGTTGGGTTCGTGCTAGATAACCGTAAAGTCTCGAGTTCGGATCCAGCAAATAGAATTTATCTGAGCCCACACAGTTTAAATAGGTACCTGAGTAAATAAAGGAAATAGACACCCCGGCTAGGTATTGTATTGGCCATGTTTACAGTTAACTGACATCACAGAAAAAGACATGAAATTGACATCTGCCTTAGTGACTATTTTAATTAAATTTTGTTTCTAAAAATACTCTTAGCCTCACGTGAATAGACAACTAAAGAATGCAGACATCAAGAATCTGATTGTTATGAAAACGGTGAAGGACGTCATCGACAAGTTTTCAACAAGGGGTAAGTCATGACTGACATCTAAAGGTAACTGTCACTGACATCTAGGGGTAAGTCCTGACTGACATCAAGGGGTAAGTCATGACTGACATCAAGGGGTAAGTCATGACTGACATCAAGGGGTAAGTCATGACTGACATCAAGGGGTAAGTCATGACTGACATCAAGGGTTAAGTCATGACTGACATCAAGGGTTAAGTCATGACTGACATCAAGGGTTAAGTCATGACTGACATCAAGGGGTAAGTCATGACTGACATCAAGGGTTAAGTCATGACTGACATCAAGGGTTAAGTCATGACTGACATCAAGGGGTAAGTCATGACTGACATCAAGGGGTAAGTCATGACTGACTAATAAAGATGATCATTGACATCAAGGGATACTCTATACTCTATAATGAACACCACAGTTACTACACAGCTAAATACACAGCATTATAGCAATCTTAAGTCACTTTTTAAGTGTGTTTATGTGTTGACTGTTAAAATTTTAAGAACATTCTTAAATTTTCTCGATTGCTTCCAGAGGAAGGAAGTCCGGCTGTGATAGCCGAAGAGATTCATCACGTGGTACAGGATCAGCCAGTCGTTAGCCTGGATATCCCTTTTATTAGTCGTCTGTGATTGGTCCAACTTGTTCGTTCACTCTACATGCTCACAAGCTGTTAACTCGCCCACTATAGAAGCAAAAACTGTCGACCTTATTCCCATTACACCATCAGAAGTGCGAACCCCCCCCCCCTCCTCCAACTATACCATCGCAAAATATCGACCAGACCCCTTCCTATGATACCATCACAAGTTTCGACCCCCTCCCCCATACCATCACCAAGTGTCGATCCATCCCCTATAAACTGTCGACCAACCTTTACTTACCATCCCAAAATCTCGACCATCACAAGTTGTGGACTTCCACCTCACCCTCACAAACAGTGGAGTCCCATCTACCATCACTATGTGAGGTACGTGTGGGTCTCCTGAAATAGTTGGACTCATCTTTTTATACAGGGGATGTGTACAAATGATCTAAGGATGTGTTTAATATATGAATAGAAAAAAAGTTAAATTCTAACACGCACTACTTTGTTTACTTATATAAATATGTATATATACAACTATATATATATGATTAACGCATTTGAAAATTGTCTATATATGCACTCACATAATTAAACTATTGTAC